>NW_022109368.1:19616-20796 GCF_000313985.2 Echinops telfairi
CATCATTATATTGAATAAGAATGGTGGCAGTGAGCAGCCTTGTCTCATTTCTATATTCAAGGAGAGGGCTCTGGGTCTTTCTCCTTTGAGAGTAATGTTGATAACTGGTTTTACATAAGTACTCTGTGATAGTTAGGTTTAATGTGCCAACTAGGCCAATAGGAACTTGTGGGTGGAGTTTAATCAGGTTGCAGCTTGATTGGAGGATAACCAAAATAAAACAGCCAGCATCCCATCTCCCTCTTGATCCCTGGTGATCAGACCAATGTGCTGTTGTTTTAGTTAATTCTCTGCTTCAAGTGCTATACTCCCTGTGGGCCAAGCCAACCTGTGAATCATGCCACTACAGCTTGAGGCTCCATTGAGACTTACTTCACTACACTGCTGGTGCATACATCGTTTGAGCTTGAGGTTGGTGGATCCTGTCACCTTGCTTGAATTCGAGTCCCATTGGGGCCTGCTTTGCAAAGTGCCCAAGCTACTGACAGTTGCTGACCCACCCTGCTGTCTGCTGCCTGCGGGCAGACACTGCCTTCCTTGCCTAAGGGAAGACTCCCCTCTCTACTTCCTTGACCTTGGACCCAGCAGCCCACTGAAAGGGAAGGAATTCCAGTATATTAACTGTTCCACAAAAGCGAATTGAACTGAGCCCTCTGCACTGCTGTGTGGACTAACTAGCTGTTATATTTCTTCTTGCTGTATGAACTTATCAATATATAGGTATCCTTATATATATCCTATTTATATAATCATAAGTGTCCTGGCTTTGTTTCTCTAGAGAACCCTGTGTAACACACACCCTTAATTATGTTGAGGAATTTCCCTTCTTTCTTGTTTTGTCAAAACTTTTGATCAGGAAAGGATGTAGATCTTATCAAATGTGTTTGTTTTTCTTCACCCATCAAGATGACCATCTGATTCATTACCTTTGTTTAATTATGTAGTGAATTACATTGGTTTCTAATGTTGAATCACATTGATTATAAAGTATGATTTTCTTAATATGTAGTTATATTCTAGTCCCTAAAATTTTTTTTTGATAATTTTGTATCTGTATTCATGAGGTATTTTAGTCTGTGGCTTTTCCAGTTTCTACTCTTTATTTTTTTTGGTAAGAAAATGTGTTTTAGTTAATTTCAAAATAGTTTTTTTTCATTTACTGAAAGTGCAATAAAAATAT
>NW_022109368.1:23432-24926 GCF_000313985.2 Echinops telfairi
CCCTTGTAAGTAAACCCCAACCAGTTCAGACGAGGTCCCAAGTGCTGCCCCTGAGTCAGAAGTCTATGATCAGGATTCCTCAGGGACTTTGTGGCTTTTCACTCATTGCTGGTCTGTTGTACTTCTCTCTTGGTTTGCCCCACTGGGGGCGGGTCAGACTGGCCGCTCTCCCTGAGCTGTATCTTTAGGGCTTTCCTCTGCAGTGCTGTCATCAAGGTAGGGGACATCATGTCTCAGGCTGAGGCTAGCCCTTCAGTCGTCTCTGTGAACAAACTGCTCTGAGCAAGAACATCACACTCCAGAATTGGCACATTGGGATGAGTTCTGCCCTCTCTCTCTTTTTCCTGTGGAGCCATAAGTTATACCCTCTCCTTGAGTGGATTAGTGCCCTGGCCCCCATTGCTGTTTGTTTGTTTTTTTAATCCCCCACCCCTCTGTGGGCCTTAAAGGCATATGAGAGAGGGATAGATGTGTTTCAGCACAGGTGTTAATCTGCATTTTTTTGGATGATGCATGCATCATTGGCTTTGGTATGTTTCATGCCAGAATAGCCGGTCCTCACTCCGGGAATTATGTGATATGTGCATTTTCCTTTGTGCCCATTCTGCTGTTTGAACTTACCTCAGTTGACTCATTTTGTACTTGACATTTTGTGCCTGGATAATTTCAATGATATCCTCCGTGTTTCATATTTTCATCACTATCTTTTAGGGATACGTAGTATTCCATCTTGTGTATATACCAGAGTTTTTTAATCCATTCATCCATTCCAACTCTTTGTGATTGTGAACTATGCAGGGATGTACATTGGAGAGTAGATAACTAGTTGTAGTCTGTTTCTTATTTCTTCTGGGCATATGCTCAGTAGTGGAATTGCTGCGTCATAAGGTAACTGGATCTCCATCTGTTTTAGGTGTCAGCAGATTGCTTTCCACAGTAGCTGTGCATATCTAAAAGACCACCAGCAGGGAATGAGAGTTCCAATCTCTCCACACCCCCTCCAACATTTGTTGTTTTCTGTTTTTGCTTTTTAATTGGGATATTTTTGTGAATGTTAGATGGTATCTGTTTTTACATAGCTTTCTTTTCTTTCTGTTTGTGGCGATGTCATTACCTTAATTTGGTAAAAGGGTAATGCTGGCTTCATGGAATGAGTTAAGAAATATTCTTTGTTTTATATTTGAAAGGATTTGATTAGAATTGGTGTCAATTCTTACTGAATATTTGAGAGAATTCACCAGCGAAGTCATCTAGTCATTGGCTTTTATTTGTTGGGA
This sequence comes from Echinops telfairi, assembly GCF_000313985.2. Classification (NCBI taxonomy): domain Eukaryota; kingdom Metazoa; phylum Chordata; class Mammalia; order Afrosoricida; family Tenrecidae; genus Echinops; species Echinops telfairi. The sequence continues at coordinate 24,710 of NW_022109368.1, forward strand.
TTGTAAAAATTATATCCTTAATCTCTTTTGTTTTGAGTTTGTCTGGTTTTTCTACTTCTATCTGTGAAGGCTGAAATAAACAATGTGTTTCTAGAAATTTAATTTCTAGTGATTATTGCATGCAAATTAAGTTTAGAGTATTTCTGCTTCTGATTTTCAGAACACTGCCATATTGAGAGATTTGTCTTGACCTCAGTAATCGATAATAACATCTGTT
>NW_022109368.1:30822-32021 GCF_000313985.2 Echinops telfairi
CACATATATATGCATATAAAACAAAGTTTATATCATGAAAGAGATTTATATCAGAAAAAAACCCTACACAGCTTCAGAGGAGCCAAACCCAGTCCAGCTTAATTCTGTGGATCAGATGCTAATCTGGAGGCCCTTCCTGTCTCACACTAGGATGTTAAACTGGAGGCTTTTCATGGCTCATGTGGCTGGCTGCTCGGACTAGGGAGCCAGAAAGCTGGAAAGTGAACCTCAAGGAAGGAGGACAATGTCGAAAAAACAATCATAGCCTGTAGATCCAGAGACAAGATCAGAAAATCAGATGTTACGTTAGGCTACTAATGGATCTGAAAACAATATCTCAGAAGGCCTGCCCTCATCCCAAGAGACCAGGTCAGTAGGAAGGAGAGGAAGAGGAGGAAATTTTGTGTCCGCTTCCTTGTTGTAAAGGTCAAATAGGTCAGAATCTTAAGGAAACATTATCAGGCTGTGCCCTGAGTGAGAGTTTAACTTGCTACAAAAATCAGTATGGGATTGTTTACATTATATTAGGTCCAAACTTTTGGGGATCCTGGCCTAGGCCAAACCAAACTCAGGGCCATGGAGTCACTTCTGACTCATAGTGACCCTGTAAGACAGAGTAGAACTGTACTTGTTGGTTTGTGAAACTAACTTTTTAGGGGAGGTGAAAGCCTCCTCTTTCTCCATGGTCCAACCAAGTTGAAACAAAATATAACCATCACAATCAGGAAACTGATAAAAATATATTTAAAAAGGAAAAGGGGGAAAAAGCAAAGAGAATATAAACTATGTGGTGCAGTATAGATATTTAAGCAGCTTGAGCTGTCATATGTACAAGAGAACCGTCTAACTTTGTATTGCCATTCAGACTCTTCACCCTGCCTACTCATGATTAATGACATATATTTGCATGACAATAAACATGGAGCTAAAGGTCCAATTTATTACTATATAATAGAACAGGGATAACAGATTTCATTGAGGAGAAAAAAAAGAAGTTAGACTTGTTCCATTTCTGCATAAATGATCAAGTAGTTGAGCTGACCCAATTCCATTCTCTCTTTATTCAACACCAGTGACCAGCAGCAGCAGCAGCAACAGCAGCAGTAGCATCTGTGTTTCTAGGAGTCAAGTGGAATTTTTACTAAAGAGGAAAAAAGTTTGCATTGGAGAATATGATGGTGGGAAGAAAACCAAAGAAA
>NW_022109368.1:32121-33753 GCF_000313985.2 Echinops telfairi
ATATAACCATCACAATCAGGAAACTGATAAAAATATATTTAAAAAGGAAAAGGGGGAAAAAGCACAGAGAATATAAACTATGTGGTGCAGTATAGATATTTAAGCAGTTTGAGCTGTCATATGTACAAGAGAACCGTCTAACTTTGTATTGCCATTCAGACTCTTCACCCTGCCTACTCATGATTAATGACATTTATTTGCATGACAATAAACATGGAGCTGAAGGTCCAATTTATTACTATATAATAGAACAGGGATAACAGATTTCATTGAGGAGAAAAAAAAGAAGTTAGACTTGTTCCATTTCTGCATAAATGATCAAGTAGTTGAGCTGACCCAATTCCATTCTCTCTTTATTCAACACCAGTGACCAGCAGCAGCAGCAGCAACAGCAGCAGTAGCATCTGTGTTTCTAGGAGTCAAGTGGAATTTTTACTAAAGAGGAAAAAAGTTTGCATTGGAGAATATGATGGTGGGAAGAAAACCAAAGAAACCATTGTAACTTTGTATATAGTACATTTAGAAACTAAATAATTCTGAATAGTCAAATGACGCAAGACCAAAAGTGCAAAAAAGGGGATAAACTCCAGCACACTAGCAGTAACTGTTGAACTCCATTTTTATGAGTTGAAACATCTGAGACAAAAAAATCTGAGTTAAAATTCTAATAGTCTTAATTCTCATTCTGCAAGGAACCTGTATGAACCATGGTATATTGTTCCTGTGATTCCAGATATCCTTGAGACCCTTTACAGGAACTACTATTAATATTTAGAACTTTTTCAAAACTTTAAAGTTTAAATCTCTCATGACACAATACAATTGATTAGGCTCAGCCTTCTATGTTACAAAGCAAAGCAAAACAAAACAGTCTTGTCTTCCTAAAAAATACTTGAATTCGAGTATTTACCAAATCTACTTGATAATTCATGATTAGTCATAAAGTAAAACATTGTTGTTTTGTTTTATAGCTACAAATATTTAACTTCATCTATTAAGTATTAAAAATAAAATTATGTTCTGTGGTTGAACTTAAGGAGAAACAAATCCCTAAGACTCTTGACTTCATCTTTACTTACTTATAGCAATCTAGTTGTGCACAAGATTATAGTATAGTGTTCTCTAAATTATAGCTAAAATAAATGTATTATTAAATTACATCAAAATGTTTGTTGTATCAATTCAGAATGAAGCACCAAATCTACCACAAGCTTAGCTGGTGATAAGTAAAAAAGGTATATGAAAATTGGGGAACCTATAAATGGAAGAAGAAAATTAATTGACTTGTAGATAGGTGGGATAAATAATTCAGAGATGAAAAGAACAGAACCAATGGTTCTGGAGGGATATGAGAGAAGGGGAGGTGGGAGAAAGGAAGGCAGTGGGGAGGAGACCAACTCAGGGACAAGGGAACAACAAGTGAACAAAAATCAATGGAGAGTAGGGTGTAGGATGCCTAGTGGGGCTTAATCAAGGGCAATGTAGCAGCAAGGAATTACTAAACCCAAATGAAGGGTGAACATGATGGTGGGACAGGAGGAAATTAAAGGAAATAGAGGAAAGAACCAGGAGGCAAAGGACATTTATAGACGTCTAATTATAGGCATGTACATATGTAAATATATATAAATA
>NW_022109368.1:35440-36933 GCF_000313985.2 Echinops telfairi
AGCAGTTATAAGGAAGTGGGTCAATTTAATGCTGCCGCTTGTTATGCGAGGGAGCCAAAGAGGTCTGCTAGTCTGGGATGCAGCCAACACTCACCGCACTAAAGACATGAAGACATTTCTTCATGAAAAAAAAGTAGATCAAATAATGATTCCCACAGGAATGACGGCTTATCTCCATACTCTTGATATTGCAATAAACAAGCCATTCGAGGACAATTTGTGCATGGAAATTAATGACTACATTGAAAATAGAATGGAGAGAAATCAGAGTGGAAACTTTGTGAAACTTAAACTGCAAGAGGTTGTGACTTGGGTGAAGAATTCATGGGAGAAAATCACTGACAGTTGAATTGCAAATGCACTACGAGCAAGCTACCTCGACAAGAAGTACTCATTTAAGGACAGTGTTATTGCCAAACATGAGAGATTTGGACCACTGATTCTGAAAGAAATGAAATCACAAGAAATTCACCAGGAAATTCAGGGTTTGGATTATCATGATGATGTTCCAGAAGATGATGACATGAATGTCATTGAATAAATGACTAAATGTAACATAGATTGTTGTGCATGGAAATAGTGGCAGTAACAAGACATTCTTGATACTGTAAGATTCACAGTTTTTCTGGTTATGCTGGTTTGAGATGACTACTACTACCGTACCGTATACAGGTAATAAATTTCCTTTTTTTGTTGTTCAACAATAAATGTGTACCATATTCTTCTTCATGGAAAAATAAGACATCCTCTGAAAATAAGACCTAGCGCATGTTTGGGGGCAAAACTTAATATTAGACACTGTCTTATTTTCGGGGAAACAGGATAAGACCCAGAACAATTCATACCCAATGTGAATGGGGATGGGGGAATGGGGGACATGGAGTGGAGACCCAATGCCCATCTGTAGACAATTGGGCATTCCCCTCACAGAGGCGTCACAGGGAAGAGATGAGCCAATCAGTGTGTAGTATAGCACCGATGAAACACACAACTTTCATCTAGTTCTTTGGTGATTCCTTCCCCCCACTATCATAACCTCAATTCTACCTTACAAATCAGATTAGACCAGAACATGCACACTGCTACAGATAAAAGCCCACAACACAGGGAATCCAGGATAGATAAACCCCTCAGAGCCAACAAGGGGAGTAGAGAAACCAAGAGGATTAGGGGAGGTTGGTGGGGAGAAAGGGGAAATCGATCACAAGGATCAAACTATAACTTTCTCCCAGGGGACGAACAACAGAAAAGTGGGTGAGAGGTGATGGAGGATGATATAAGATATGAAAATAATAATCTATAATTTATCAAGGGTCCATGAGGGAGTGTGAGTGGGGGAAGGAGGGGAAAGACATGGGGGGGGGCTCATATCAGGTGCTCAAGTGGAAAGAGAATGCTTTGAAAATGATGATGGCAGCAAATGTACTTGACACAATGTATGAATGTATGGATTGTCATAAGAGATGTAAGTGCCCCCAATAAAAGTATTTAAT
>NW_022109368.1:38425-39606 GCF_000313985.2 Echinops telfairi
CCACTTTAAAACTTACAAATGGCAGCAGAATATAGTCTCATGCTAAAGATGAGCCTTTCATGTTGAAAGATAATCAAAATATGGCTGAGAGGAAAGCTGCCTCCTAAAAATAATTTAACCTTAATGATTTGGATGGAGTAAACTTTCATTTGCTGAGAGCACAATGCAAAATATAAAGCAACATTTGTAAACAAATACTTGAATCCGGAATGTATGATGTACATTCTTGGAAAACTGGAAGCTGTCAATAATGAAATGGACAGCATAAAGGTAGATATCCTATGCATTAATGAATTAAAACGACCTGGAATTGGCCATTTTGAATCTGAAAATCATATGATCTACTATGGCATAAATGACAAATTGAGGAGAAATGTAGTCTTGTTCCTTGTCAAAAAAACATTCCAAGATCTAACTTGAATTTTCAGATCTATACATCTGAAAAAAAAGACAAGTAATAAAACCATTATTCACATTTATGTACAAACCACTGAAGTCTGTGGCAAAGAAACTGAAGAATCTTACCAGCTTCTTCACTAGGAAATGATCAAGCGTACAATCAAGATGCTGTGCTAATTATTGGTAATCTCAAAACCAAATTCACTGCCACTGACTTATATTGACTCTATAGGGCAAGATAGACCTGTCCCTGTGAGTTTCCAAGACTGTAACTCTTTATATGAATAGAAAGTCCTTTTTTTTCTCCTCCTGGGGAACAGGTGATGGTTTTGAACTACTGACCTTGCAGTTAACAACCCAAAGCATAACTACTATGACACCAGGGTTTCTTTAATTAATGGTGATAGAAATGAGAAATGTGGAAACAAGAGGGAGGAGCAGTAATTGGAAAATATGATTCTGCTTTTGTGAATGTGTGTTATTGAAAGTTTTGCCCTATCCTCATCGCTCACTCTTTGTTCAAATAGTGTCTAGCCACTTAAGCTTTTAGTCTTTTACAAGCCAACAATTCACATATCCAAAAAATTGACCTATCCCTGTTGTTTTCCTCAACAGTGCTTTAAATTCGATACCATTGGCTAAACTACTGATTCTATCAATAGTATGCCTTATGTATTATACGATATACCTCATGGGGATGATTTATAATGCTCTCCAAAATAATAATGCTCTCTCTGAAATAAACTAGGGGCAGATATAAACTGTAGGTATGTGAATGGACT
>NW_022109368.1:39706-40847 GCF_000313985.2 Echinops telfairi
CTAATAATAAAAAACAGCATTTGTACAGACATTCTGGGAGAACAGCAAAATAATAGAACAGCAAGTATTACCCAACAAACATTGGAAATATTAAGAATGCCGTGGATCTTGCTGATACAGAAGAAAGAAAATTCTTCAAATTCATTTAGAAGAAAGAAAAGCGGAAATAATTTTCTTGGATAGAGATTCAAATTCTGCTCTAGGAAATAGAAGGCCTCATTTCAATATTGTGAGGTTGGACATACACTGAAAGCTGTAGTTTATCTGAGCAAAGAATTTTTGGAAAATGATGCTTTTAGAATCCTGACTCTAAAATGAACACTTTTGATCCTAAAGACTAAAAGAATTGTGGAGAAATGAACTCCTTCATATGGTCTTTTGCCTTGGTTCCTTAAGGAAAAACATTGTATTTTTTTCCTGTCTAGCCTCTTTGTTATAGATTTATACCCTAAAACAGTGGTTCTCAACCTTCCTAATGCCGCAACCCTTTAATACAGTTTAATACAGTTCCTCATGTTGTGGTGACCCCCAACCAAAACATTATTTTCGTTGCTACTTCAGAACTGTAATTTTGCCTCAGGCCACCATGAGTGGGTGTGTAGTCCCAAGAGGTTGTCCGTGTTCTTAACTATGAAACCTGAAACTTCTACCCTTTATAGAACTTGGATCACAGACCAGGCTTCAGCGTGAATTTCTTTCTCGTGCAAAGCCAAGAACTGAGGTATTTCCCACCCGATGAATCCAACATTACCACATTTCATTCTGATAATGAACTATAACATTAGGCATTTGTAATACCCAGGAGATAATGGCCATTCTATAAGTAGGAAAAAGGACAAAACTAACTGAATATGATAAAACACACACATATAAAAAAACAAAACAGAAAAATCTCATCATAATTAAAATTATTCAAGTTCCTTATTGCAAAGTAATCAAAATTCATTATACAAATAAAATACAGGAAATCCTCAGGTTATAAATGTCTGACTTACAGAATATTCTAATTTAACAAAAGACTGGCACAAAGCCTATTTAATTAAATACAATGGTTCATAATATCGAAGACAACCACTACTTTGTGACTTTCATTAAAGCATTGCGTAGCTTCAGCTATTCATTGAATGGTGGCAGAAGAACC
>NW_022109368.1:40947-42210 GCF_000313985.2 Echinops telfairi
CCGGGATATAAAAGTCTTGTCTTCAAATAAGCAGCTATCTATGTCAAGCATCAACCATTTCCACACTGTGGTATACCAGTCTGTGTGATCCAAGGATTAGAAATAATAAACTCCAAAGTCAGAGGAGAGAAGGGTACCAGAGCTTAAATTCTTAGTATCCAGTTTGTCGAAGGTTATGGATGACAGTGGAAGTCCAAGATCTTTTTGCAGGCTCCCCACAAGGATCAAGCTTCTGATTTTAGTCCAAAGATGTGAATAGCTGTTCTATCAGACAGAAAATATTGTGAAATCAATTATGACAGAGGCAGTTAAGTTAAAATGTAACCCTTTATCTTTTGACCTACTTTTTATTTGTTCTAGTTTTTAAAATATTTTCTGCTTTCTTTTTGATTGAGATATTTCTGATCTTTCTTTCTTTATTTGGCCTGTTGTTGATTTTTGCTTGTTTATTTTTCTCTTGATTTTATTTTGTATGTTTTTTTCTGTATATGACATCCAGGATAAGCAATCTATGTTTCAGTAACTGAATTAATAATTTACCTAGGAACAAGTGAGGGGATTTTAGGGGAGAAATGGGAGGCTAACAACAATAACTAAAAGAAAGAAGAAAATATTCTAAAATTGATTGTGGTCATGATTACACAACTCATTTTAATATGATTGAACTATTGATTTGTGTGATATGTGAATTATATACCAATAAAAATAAAATATAAAAAACTGTGCTTACTGATAGAAATAAAACTAGAGATTGCATGATATAATTTTGCAAGACCAATGACTTTTTCATTGCAGATATCCTTTTAATAAAACAACAAAAACAGAGACTTCGTATGTAGATCTCACTAGCTGGAATGCACAGACATCACATTTACTACATCTGTGGGAAGAGAAGATGGAGAAGCTCAATATCATCAGCCAAAATAAGACCAGAAGTCAACTTTGAAACAGGAAGAAGAAAACTTTTAAAGTCCATGCAAACTCAAATAAAACCTTGAGTATATTACATCTGAATTTAGAGATCATCTCAAGAAAAAATTTGATGCATTGAACCAGATTAGTTGTGGAATTAATTGAGAATGCCTTACACGAAAAAAGCCAAAAGTCATTAAAAAAAGGAAAAGACCAAAGCGAATACCTGAAGGGGTTCTGAAATCTGCTTCTGAATGTAGGATAGTTATACTGAGTGGAAGAAATGATGAAGCAAAGGAGCTTGAGAAGACAAAGGTAAGTACTTTGAGCAAAGTTCAAAAGGCAATTTGA
>NW_022109368.1:42310-43554 GCF_000313985.2 Echinops telfairi
CCACACAGTCCCATAGTCTCAGTACTGACCCTCTATTTCATTGTATGGTGTCCTTGCCTTGGCCTTTGATCTCAGCCTGGCTGCTTTGCTCTGTCCCATAATCTCCGTGTCATAATCTGTAGTGCCTCGGGTCTCAGCCTCTGCCACTTCCGTGATCTCACATGTTATATCTTCACTTCTCTTCCATTGGTTCTGTGCTTTCTCTCTGTGTCTGAGATTTTTCTTATACACAGAGGAATTGCTTTCATGGAGGTGTAGTTGTCTTTTAGCAGACCACACCCCCAAGGAAACAAAGATTGTGACTTGGTTCAAGCTCTCTACTAAAATCAAGACTTTAATCCCACCTTAAACTTATTAGCATAGTGGGAAACACTTGGAACAGTAGCCACAGGTAGAGAATCCAAATTATCATGCATCCCATAAGGAATTATGTCTTACATGGCCATGTGAATTGGCTACATCTCACCATCCTTTCTTCTACAGAGCTTTCTGACTGTAATTCCTCCAAGATAGATTGCTAACTCTTTGGCAATTCATGTCACTTTCACTATTCTTTGTCAATAATAATATTGTTAAATATTTTCTGCATTCTGTTGGATGACTTTCATTAGGAATGAGTATTATTAAATATGGATTTCTTCTAGTGGGTTGACCAGATAGCTGTTTTCCAAATTTCTTGGCATATGCTAATGAGTGCTGCGTTAGCATGTTGAAATATTTCAATTGGTATTCTGTCAGTTCTTTGAACCTTGTCTTTTGCTAATGTCTTCTATGCAAAGTGTAATTCTCCCTTCAATACCATCAGTTTTTGAGCATATGGTACTTCTTGAAATGGTTAGTCTTCACATTTCAAGGCAGTACTTAACTTTGTCTTTTCAAATTGCCTTTTGAACTTTGCTCAAAGTACTTACCTTTGTCTTCTCAAGCTCCTTTGCTTCATCATTTCTTCCACTCAGTATAACTATCCTACATTCAGAAGCAGATTTCAGAACCCCTTCAGGTATTCGCTTTGGTCTTTTCCTTTTTTTAATGACTTTTGGCTTTTTTCGTGTAAGGCATTCTCAATTAATTCCACAACTAATCTGGTTCAATGCATCAAATTTTTTCTTGAGATGATCTCTAAATTCAGATGTAATATACTCAAGGTTTTATTTGAGTTTGCATGGACTTTAAAAGTTTTCTTCTTCCTGTTTCAAAGTTGACTTCTGGTCTTATTTTGGCTGATGATATTGAGCTTCTCCATC
>NW_022109368.1:43654-44510 GCF_000313985.2 Echinops telfairi
TGAGTAAGTACTTGAGTGGAGGCCCAATGTCCATCTGCTGTCTTAATACTAAACCTATAAATATATGCACGTAGATCTATTTCCCCACAGTTTTGAGGATAACCACAGGAAACAATTTTTGACCTTAAGCAAGCAAACAGAAAAGATGATCCTTGAAGTCTGAAGTCAGTCTCAGGACATGTCTGTTGACTAACTAAATAGTAGAACCCAGTTTTTTCATTGCTAACAGGCAAATAAGAGAAGGCTCTCAGTTATCTGGCTCATCCAGGTGAGATCCGCATCCAATCTGCTTGCTTCTGAGCAAGATAGTAAATTATAAAAATCCCATAGAGACTGTATCAAGTAACTTAGGCTAACTGCATGAAGTAAAGTAAATTGGACTACATGATGATAACAATGCTTGTCCGTGCCCATCAGTATAATATCCAATATCAGGGGTCACATTTCAGTTCTGCATTCATACAGGAAATATGATATTTAATTTCCAAAGCTTTATCTACATACCAGATAAATAAATCAAGAAGGACCATCTGTGTACTCATGGGGTTGAAGAAAGATTACTAGACCTTCCACACTTAGTCCCAAATGCATCCATTTGAATAATTGTGGAAATTGTCCTTCCATTTTATGTCACACAAGCCTAAAATACAAGGAATAAGGCAGAAATAGTGCAGGATATATGTGAAATTGATCCATTTATGAATCCATTCGGTGAGATTTAATCATCTATCATGTACCAGGCTCTGTGTATAGACACATAACGATGTCAACACTGAAAGTCAGATCAGTGCTGACCATAAAATAGTAATCTATGCCTTATACAGTAAGCAGAATACCAAAAGCCAATCCACTGCCA
>NW_022109368.1:46210-47083 GCF_000313985.2 Echinops telfairi
GTTCACACTACACTGTTTCATTTCCTACTATCTTCCGTCTGAAGTGACCTTCACCGAACTCTGCATGCGGATCAAGTTGCTGATCATTTCTACTCTCAAACTTCCAACCCCCTCAGTGAATGCTTATGCTCTGAGAAGGGAATTTATTTTTTCCACTGTGAGCTATTGCACAAAAACAGATTTGTTTCAGTAATGAAGCCTGTTCTTTGAGTTTAGCTGTAAACTAATATTCTCTAAAATTTAGGACAAAAGGACAGAGGGAATGAAGCAGTTATCTAGCCACCCATGCCAAACCTGAACACCATATACCAAATCCACTGCCATCAAATTAATTTCCAATCATAGCAATCCTATATATGGTTTCAGAGGCTGCACATCTTTACAGGAACAGAGAGCTCTATCTTTTTCTCACTTATCAGCCGATGGGTTTGAACCATTAAACAGGTGGTTAGCAATCCAATATTTACCTGTCCACCATGTGGACCCTGTGAAATTATTGTTATTTTCTAATCTCATTCTTGTTCATTTTCCTAATATTTTAACCCCAAGTCCAATTAATCTTGTCGACTAAATTTAAAATATATCCAAGGGGCTAGTCAAACATTTTCTTTTTTTCTTTGAGTCTACAAATTCATGGTATGTAGAGGGCAAACTGGGTGATGGGACTTTTATAACTCTCTTTGAGACTGTCAGTTTAACAAACTACCAGACCTTAATGACCTAGAGCAGAGGTAGGAGGTTTAAATGAATTTCTTTTATCCATCTGACACCTTTTATTCATAGAGTTCTAGGTGTGCTTGAAGAAGGCAGAAGAGGTGACTGTTCTGTAACCAATGAAATGTTCTGGTTTCCATATTCAGACTTCAATTGATG
>NW_022109368.1:51531-52586 GCF_000313985.2 Echinops telfairi
CAAAGAGAACTGCTGTGAAAAACAAGAACATCTTAATTGACTGCCTTGAAATTATATATCTGAGACATCACAGCCAAGAAGGCCGGGTTTCCCCTTGAGGATGGATGATACAAAAATTCAACTATTATCAAGGTTGGGAATTGCCCCAGCCTGTATGCAGGTGTACCCTTGTTCTGTCCCCTTAAATATTTTATGTTTGAGTATTGACCCTACCTTTCCACACTTTAGAATTCTACTATTTTACTCTCCTTTTCAAGTCTCTTCTGTGTGTATTTCTAAGTAATCTAATCCACTTGAATTTTTTTTAGCAAATTTTAACTTGAGTGGAAGTTAAAGAAGACTCTACTTTAATAAGTAGCAATTTGTCATTTGACAAACTGAATCATGGCTTCTCTTTTTACTGGGCTCAAACACTGGTCACATCATTCTCTAGCTGTTTAACCTATGGCAAGATAATAGTTTTTGCTTATCTATATAATGGGCATAACAATAATACATATATTATAGAATTATGATGATTAAATAAGTTGATATCTGTCAGGCACTTCAAATGATGACTGGCATATAGGAAATCCTCAATAAGTATGTGCTAGCTATGTTATTATTACCATTTCTTAAATTTCAAGGTAGAAGTAGGTTTTGTTGTACTGTTTTTTCTGTGTTAACATAAGGAATGAATATAGGTTTTCTACTCATGAAAAGCAAAATGATATTTAACATTTTGATATGTGCTGTAAATTTTTAATAAAATTTAAGAGGATACAAAAGTTTTTAAGATAAATCTTAAGAAATAGGACATGAAATACTGTGAGTTATAAGAAAAAGATGCTGACAAATTTATAATGAAAACATATAAAAGCCAAGTTTAGTGTAATAACAAAATTTTCAGGGTTGCATGAGATAATAAGGTACAGTTGCATGAGTAATGTAGAGGAGTTTCTGTGTGTTTCTGTAATGTGTGTGTGTATGTGTGTGTGTGTTGGCTAAGTGTTAGATAAGCACCAAATGTTGGCAGGCACTTTCATATAGGATCTTTTTTTTCCCCCACAACCACC
>NW_022109368.1:54688-55654 GCF_000313985.2 Echinops telfairi
TGGACCAATAGGTAACATCATCATGACACATGGAGAAAAGATTGAAGTTGTCAAGGATTTTGGCTTGCTTAGATCCACAATCAATGCTCATGGGCAGCAATCAAGGGATCAAATGATGCATTGCACTGGGTAAATCTGCTTCACCAAACCTCTTAAAAGTATTGAAAAGCAATGTTGTTACTTTGAAGATAAGGCATACCTGAAACTCAAACCATGGTATTTCCAATCAACTCATATGCATGTGAAAGTTGGACATTGAATAACAAAGACAGAAGAAGAATTCATGTTTAAACTGTGGTTCTAGTAAAGAACATTGAAAGTATTAAGGGCTGCTAAAAGGATAAACAAATCTGTCTTGGACGAAAAGCAGCCAGAGTGCTCCTTAGCTGCAAAGATGGTGAGACTTCTTACATACTTCATCATATCTGGTAAAGTAGAGGAACAGCAAAAAAGAGAAAGGTTCTCAGTGAGTTGGATTGAAACAGTGGCTGCAACAATAAAATCAAGCATAGTAACAATTGTGAGGATGGCTCAAGACCCAGCAGTGTTTCCTTTTGTTGTGTATATGGTCGCTAATGATTGGAAGAATTCATGGCACTAACAACAATGATTCATTTCCTTTGAGATTACACTGTTATTTATTCTTAAATTTAAGCCACTCTGTTCTATCTTGAAATCTACTTGGCTTCTTCACCACTTCCCTCTATTTACTCATATGTGCATCCATTGCCATTTAATATCCTTGGTTCCCAATTTGAACTGCTTCGGGTTCGTTTTATTTTGTATACTGTTGTCTGGATATGGAAGCAGTTTGTACAAGCTCAGAGAATGGCTGTAATGCAGGTGTTTGTTTCCTGAAAGAACACTTTCAGGTCCAGAGAGAGCTGGGGTAAGGGCAGTGGTTATGGAATGAGTTCTTGCAACTACCATCTCTGGTAGAAGAGAGATTATACACAGAGGTGGGGG
>NW_022109368.1:67067-68033 GCF_000313985.2 Echinops telfairi
AAATAATAATAGTAATATCCATACCCCATTGTTGATGAAGAGCAGAGCAACTAGAGAGACACTCAACAAAGACACAGAACTAAACACGATAAACCACAGAACACTCGACAAAATAATAGTGCAATATACATTGTTCTCCAGGGTACATGGGTCACTCTTCAGCAGAGACCACATGTTAAACCACAAAATTAGCCTCAGTAAATGTAAAAACATGGAACCATTGCAAATCATTTTCTCACATAACAACAGTATACAATAAGAAATCAATCAGGGGAAAATTAAATACATGACTGAAGAGAGGTGTTAGTGTGGATCAATGACTGCATCCTTCTTGTTTACTGATTTTGACTTATGGCAACCTGTTCCCTTCCCTAATAAATCCTCATGGTTGTGGGGATTTATTTTTTTATCAGCTTTTGATTAACAGTCAGGTGCTGTGTTAGGCTGAATTGTCTAGTGAAACAAAACCAGTGACACTTTACATCAATAAGCAATTTTATATCCAGAAGGAGTCCCAGACCGTTCCAATTAATGTCCATGGGTCCGATGCTAGCTGGACCCTTCTTCAGACTCATGTTGCTGCAGGCTGATGATGCAGAAAGGTGAAATGGAATCAGGGAGCTCAAAGGTCGGTGGGCATGTGGCAGGGCATCAACAGGTTAGTGGCCCACAAGGGGAAGCCCCTGGGGTTAGACACAGAATCCAAAGAGCAGGAGGGAGAAGAGCCAGAGAGAAAGAGAGAGAGAAGTTCTCACAATCTCTTTTATAAAAAGGTGACATCTCAAAAGGGACATTATCAGTCCAACCTGATTGATTGGTTGTTTTCACACAGGTTCAAGTTGACATTAAGATCTAGCTCCCACAAGTGTTTTGACTGCTAGGACTTCTCGCCAAACACAAATTAAAGCATTGCTGAGAGGAAAATTCTTAGTTCCAAGGATTTTTATTTATAACTCAAAAAAAAAA
>NW_022109368.1:70629-72265 GCF_000313985.2 Echinops telfairi
GAAAATAGGGTATAAGACCACTACTCTAAGAGAAAAATCAAGAAAAGCTTTTCATAACAAAAGATCCAGACTTAGTTGGTTACTAGGGGGGTGGAGTAGGAGAGAAAGGTGAAGTAATAGGCTAGTGGATCGACAGGTTGGAACTTGGTTAAGGGGAAGATAGTATTCCATGAGAGGGAGATGGTGAATCAAAGGGGTGCACGGCTAAATACTGGGGTGGGTGGGTAAATTAAGTACTTTAAGTTGTGTTGAATAAAAATTGATGATCTAAAATATAAACTATGCCTAGGTTTAATCTGCAATTAAAAGTTTTTAAAAGCCTAAAATACATTCGTAAGATCTTCAGTGATTCTTCTCTGACCATAATAATTGAAGGATGGGACTAACCTGGCTATCAAACAGGGAGTATTGGAGAAGCAATTACAATAGATTCAAATAATTCTGACTTGAATGGTTAAAACCTTGTCATTTGACCTCCCTTTTTATACACTATGAGCTGGATCTCATTTTTTAAATATTTTCTGTGGTTTCCCCCCAGATTGAGACTAATCTCTACTGTGTTTTATTATTATTGGTAGCATTCTTGACTCTCTGTTATGTATTTTTCTAACTAAGTTTGTTTTTATATTCATATAGAGACAATACTAGAATAGGGTTTCTGGAGATATGGCAGTGTGCTTGGGGGGTAGTGAGGAGCCAATATCAAGGAGTACAAGAAAGGAATAAGATGTTTTGAAAATTATTGTGGCAGTGATTGTATGCTAAATATAACTGAAATATTGAATGATATTATGTCTCTATTATTTCCTAATAAAATGGTTGGGGGGAAAAGTGTTATATACTAAATAAAATCACTTTAAAAACTCACAAATATTTTAAATATACATAGTTAGCTATATTTTTAAGGAATCCTTATTCTGGAGCAATACTTTACATATCAAATTATAAATTTTTCTAATAACTGAATTAAACTATGGATAAGTAATGGGACTTTCTTACTTAAACTCACTAAGTTTTAATACTGTCAGATTCAAAAGAAAGAAAGTTATATATCAGTCTAACAACTAAAAATTAAAATTAATAAAATTATGACATCTTACCAGGTGCCTAATGTCCAATGTTGGGCAAGGAAAATGGGGACAGAACACAAATATAACTTTCCAACTCAAAAAAAGAAAATCAGACATCTATCTCATTAAATAAAAACTTCTCAGTGCCTTGTCATAAACAAATATTTTGGTGTCCTTTTAAGAAGTTCCAAATTTTCAGGTTTAGAAGGAATTTATCACGCTCAGGAATTTGTTGTCTTATAGAAGGAGATACCCAATGGAAAGGATAAGTTTTAGAGCAAGGACTTTGAATATCAGAGAAATCTTGAATAGGATAAAGAATCAGAAAATTACATATATTTCATATATTTTTGACATATAATTCCCATTTCAAAATTGCAATCATATTCAAAAGAGTTGTGTAATAATCACCACAATAAATTTTTGGATATTTCTTCTTCCTTATACCCATTGATATTGGCTCCTCGTTTCCCACCAATTTCCCATGACATGTCCCTATGAGACTGTAAAAACAGTTACTTTCTCTAGAGATTTGCCTAACCTGGATTTCATCTATGAAAAAAAAA
>NW_022109368.1:73166-74704 GCF_000313985.2 Echinops telfairi
TTCAATACCACTCATTCACCAATGCAGAACTGTACCTTCTGGACTAAGATATGTCATGAAAAAGCAAAGACAGTATGAAAATGCAAATTTATGGTAGTCTTGAGTCGTCATTTATTGGGCACCCTTAAAGTGAGCATTTTGAATCAGTGACTTCCAAGGCTACGTAAAAGCCTTGGAGTAGTAGTCGTCATCTGGTTCTTTTATTTTCCCTTTGCCCCATTTTGAATTATTCTACTTTCTATTATCTTCTGCTTTCACTTGGATTCAGGTTTTTTGTGATATATTTTGTTGATGTTTTGTGTATGATTTTCTTTATATGAAATCCAGGATATGTCAATCTATAGAGAGAGTAACTAGCTTAATAGTTTCTTAGGGTAATAGCAAGGGAGATTGGGGGGTAGTGGGGAACTCACAATAAAGAGTAGAAAAATGGAAAGAAATATTCTGAAATTGATTGTGGTTATGGTTGCACAACTCTTTTAATATTTTTTATCATTGAATTGTATGGTATGTAAATTATGTCTATAAAATATTTATAATAAAGAAAGATTTTAAAAATCTATGGTACATGCACAAGATGGAATAGCGTTAAATTCTGAGGATTGCAATCAATGTCACAAATCAATGTGTGAATAGTCAAATGGAATACCAATTTGCTTTGTAAACTCTCACCCAAAAAATCTATTCTATACTAGGAATGCAAAATTGGGTGTAACAGGGTAGTTACACAGTAAAAATTAGGCTATTTTCTGAGTGTGTCTCTGGTAGTTATTCATGGTTTCTAAATTTATGGGCAGTAGAAAAACATTTTAAATTCAATATATATAACATCTGTTCTGGCTCTGCTTGCCCAACTTACTTCCATTCAGGTTTGTATTTGTATCTATATAAATAATTGTAGTGGATAGAAGGAAATCTCTTACCACAAATTTATTATTCACTAGAACACAAAAATATCTAATTCTCTCCGTGCAATCTATGTATATATCAACTGACTCACTACCATCAAGTTAATTCTGACTCATAGCAACAATATAGGACAAGGTAGAACTGCTTCTGTGGGGTTTTGACTCTGTTGCTCTTACAGGAATAGAAAGTGTCATCTTTACACCTTGGAGTAGCTAGTGATTTTGAACTCTTGACCTTGTTGTTAGCAGCCCCACTCATAATCAACTACATTACAGAGTTACTCTATTTATAGGCTATTCAACCTTTACCTCTTTATTTGTAATGACAGCACTGTCACACATGAGGCTTCCATATATTCATGCTTTTGCTGATTTTTTTTCACAGTGACTCTCTAGTCCAGCTTCTAAGATTATTTCCTTAGTGTAAAGTTTGAATGAGTATGCTGAAAAGCTACAAACCTGATGATTGAACAAATCTTTTTAATTTATTTAAACCATTGAATTGTATCGTACATGTATTATACATCAATAAATCTGTCAATAAAGAAAGGCTACAACTCTGACATATACCTTTCCTCACTGTAAACAATATCCCATCATTCTGTTCAAGCAACTGCCTCTTGGTCCATG
>NW_022109368.1:76741-77890 GCF_000313985.2 Echinops telfairi
TGATCTGATGTGTAAACCCCCATCTAATTCACAGTAAAAGTTTTTAAAATAACAAATAAATGGATCCCAGCTTACAGTGAGAAAATTGAGTCCATAGACCAGCTTGGTGACTATTTTCCAAGGCACCAAATGTATAACTAAATTAGACACTTTTGGCAGTATGAGTAACCTCTCAATTTGTTCCTTGACTCTGCTCATACCTTCCCTCAATACAAGAACACTTTTTTTTCTAACAAATCAGCAGTCTAAGATGTTCACCCTCCTGACACAATTGCTGAAGACAAAATGGGTACATAAGCAAATGTGGTGAAGGAGGATGGTTCCCAGCTATTAAAAGATATAGCATCTGGAGTCTTAAAGGCTTGACATTATACAAGCTGCCATTCAGCAGAGAAGCAACAAGCCCACATGCGTGAAGCACACTGCCAGTGTGATCATGAGGAGTCATCGCGGGTAATAGGCATCAAAAGACACATAACAAACAAAAACCTATTGTTGAGAACGAGGGGGCTTGGAACAGAGATCCAAATCCCATCTGTAGACAGTGGAACAATCTCCCCACAGAGGGGCCACAGGGAAGGGATGAGTCAACCAGGGTGCAGTAAAGCATCAATGAAACACACTATATTCCTCTGGTTCTGTGAGACTTCCTCACCCCCCACTACCGTGACCCCAGTGCTGTTTCTCAATTCAGACTAGACTGGAACATGTACACAGAGGTAGATAAGAGATAAAAGCTCACGATATGTAGAATGCAGGAACAGGAGTGGGACTAGCGATACCAGAAGGGTAGGGGGAAGATGGGGAGAAGAAGGAAGAAAGGGGGAACTGATCTTAATGACCAACACATAACCATACACCCCTCCCAGGGGGAAGAACAACAGAAAACATGGGGGGAGGGAGACAGTGGTTGATGTGAGATACGGAAATAATAATTTATAATCTATCAAAAGATTAGGTGGGTGGGGTGGAGGGAGGAGGGAAAGGAGCTGATACTAAGGGCTCAATAGAAAGTAAATGTCTATAAAAGAATGAAGGCAATATATGCACAAATTTGCCTGATGCAAGCAATGTATGGATTTTGACAAGAATTGCAAGAGTCCCCAATAAAATTATCTTTTACTAATTTTTGAAAGAGTTATTATTATA
>NW_022109368.1:79600-81255 GCF_000313985.2 Echinops telfairi
TTTCTAATGTGTTTACAATATAATATTGCATTGTTCAGTGCATTATTGAATAAGAGTGGTTATGTTTATCCTGGTTTTATTTCTGATATAGTGAAAACTTCTCTGTTACTTCATCATTAAATATGAAATAGTTACAGATTGTACATAGATTCTCTATTTGACATTAAGGAATTTTCCTTCTATTCTTAGTTTACTGATAATTATTTACTATAAGTGATGAATTTTATTAGAATGCTTTGTACATCTAATGAGGTGATTAATGAATTTTTCCTTTGCATGTGTGTTTAAAATTGCATATTGACTTTTCTGAGTATGACTTTCTTTAATAACTATTTAATACCAATTTTCTCATATTTTATAACAGACTTTTTATCCATGTTTGGAGGTGCAATTAGCTATAGTTTTCTTTATAAAATGTTAATGTTTCCTTTTCTGGTTTTGATATCAAAGTTATAAAATTAGTGTACATAACTGTCCCTTCCATATTTTGTAATTAATAATCAAATTAAACATTATATGATTTATGATGTTGGGTCAAATAGCCGATGAAATATAGTTTTGAGATGAATATTTTTGACTATTAGTTTAATTTAATTTCATATTGATTTCCCTTGGGTTTTCTAATACTTTCTGTATCAATTTTGGACATTTGTAATGTTCTATAAAATTGTCAGCTGCCATTGGAAAAAAAGAAAGAAAAGAAATACAGCCAGAATGCTCCTCAGAGACAAGAATATGTAGCATGTGATATGGTATAAGCGGATTCTTAAATAGTATCATTCAATGACAACTTTCAATAGGCTTGAAATTAAATAGGAAATAAAATAAATGCAAGTCTGAAGAAAAAGTCAGCTGCCAGTGCTGTCATCACCATCACCACCTTCTGACCAGAAGGAACATGTTGGGGTACTTCCTCCAAGATGGTGACCAGGTAAACAGCCTGCACTGGGAGCTATGGGGAAATCAGTGAGTAAGGATATTGGGAGGCCCAGGGGTGGGGGATGTGAGTATGTCAGTTAATCTCTGTGAAATCCCAGAGCTCTCCCCCTAACTGGAGACCAACCTTCACCTCCTCACCTACACTCACCATGGAGCTCCAGAGACCTGTGGCCTGGGGCAAAGCCTGCCCCAGCTTGCACCACCCGTGCTGCTGCAGATCCTACTGGGGTTACTACCACCCCCCAGTAATCCACCCACGCCCCAGCTGCTGTGCCCTAAGCTCGCCAGCTTCTCAGCAGTGGTTCTTGAAATGGTGCCTTGAAGCCCCAAAATGCTACCGTCCACTCATGACTTTCCCTGCCAAGCACAGAACACTCCCTTTGCCTGATAGGAGCTGCCGCCTCCACCCCGAACCTGGCACTCTCCCACTATCTGAACACAGTGCCCCCAACTACAAATGGACACCCCAGCACTGCCCCCCCACCTCACCACGCCTCACACTCACCATGTACCACGACCCACGCTGCTGTGGTCCAAGTTGTCCATACATGGCTTTCACAACCACAAACATACTCCTATGGAAGCCCAAGTGGCATCTGCCAATGATGCTTTATGCCTCGGTTGGATCAATCCACTGAGTCTGACTGTGGCACCTGATACCACAGCCAAAACCATTTTTACTACAGTGTGCTTCCCTTCCAGTAAGGCCACACCCG
>NW_022109368.1:81863-82792 GCF_000313985.2 Echinops telfairi
GAGGTAATGAAAGCAAATAGCAAGTTAACAGGCTTCACCAACAGACTAGATGCCATACCAGTGACATTGAGGACAACCCCACAGACTTCAACAAACTGGAAAGATAGTCAAACAAGTTAATCAAAGAAGCTGAAGAAAACCTAAGAACAATGTCTAATGCCATGAAGAGGTACAGCATTTGAATAATTGGATTACCAGAACATGACACTATAAAGAAGTCAATGGCAAAAATAGCAAGGGAATTCTTAGAAGAAAACTTCTCCAGCTTACTGAATAAGAATCAGGGAACCATTCAGGAAACAAGAGAGGACACCAGCAAACTTGAATCCCAGGAAGAATTTGCCAAGGAATATAATAGTTAAACTATCCATCTTTGAGGAAAAGGAGAAAATTGTAAGAGCATCTAGAGAAAAAAAGGCAGTTACCTATAAAGATACTCAGATAAGAATATGCTCAGACCTATGAGCAGACACCGTGAAGAAGAGAGTGGAGTAACATCTTTTGAAAGTGGAAAGAGAACAATACCAACCCAAGAATTCTCTACCGCGCCAAACTATCTATAAAGGTAACTGGAGAAGTAAGTGTCTTCCCAGACAAGGGAAAACTCAAATAATATGTTAAAATAAGCCCAGCTCTACAAAAAACTCTCACCGACTCATGGTGGTCAGAAGAACAACATTCACCTAGCATAAATAGAAGACCACCAAATAGAGAAACATACATAAAAAACATAGACATAAAAAACAGCTCCCAAGATAACATTCGCTCAATGGCAAAAAGAAGGCAATAATGAACACCCCGCCACACACACACAACACACTGATAAGAAGGGAGGTAGGAAAACACCCAATACAATAGAGACAAGATGGCATCATAGAGTCCACAGATTGATGTAATAACTCTTAATAACTCACCCATTAAAAGACAGA
>NW_022109368.1:82892-89046 GCF_000313985.2 Echinops telfairi
ACAGACAAAATAGCCTGAGAATCAAAGGCAGGCAATAAATATACAAAGAAAATGATAATTCATAAAAAGCTGTGTTTTCAATCCTAATCTCTGACAAAATTGACCTCAAAGTGCAAGCCATAACAAGGGATCAGGAAGGGCACTATATAATGTTCTAGGGAATCAGTAGAATAAGTACCAGCAATAAATATATACGGGCCCAATGAGAAACCCACGCAATTTGTCAAGCAAATGCTCCAAAAGATGAAAAAAGAAATCACAGGCTCAACACTCATAGTATGTGGCTTTAATACACTGATCTCTGAGAAAGATAGATCACAGGGAAAGAAGCTTAACAAAGAGGCTACAGAACTAAACTCTACAATTAGGCGATTTGACCTAATAGACATTTTTAGCAATCTCGACCAAAATGCAAAAAAAATTACTTTCTTTTAAAGTCCGAAAGACCCACACTCAAAGATAGACCACATGATGGGACACAAGTCAAGTTTGCGAAAATTCAAGCACATACAGGTTATTGAAGACTTCATTCTCAGTTCACTACACCATAAGTCTGGAAATCAACAAAAGGATGATAAAGAAAACAAGGGCAAACAATTGGAGGATGGATAATTCTACTACAAAATAAGTAGGTCCTGGCCTGGATTAGAGACAAAATTAGGAAGTATGTATAAACCCTGGTGTATATATATATGCAATGGAATACTACACATCCCTAAAAAGCAGTGATGAACACATGAAGTATATCATTACATAGGAAGAGTTGGAGGAAATTATGCTAAGCGAAATAAGCCATGCATAAAAAGACGAGCACAACATGAGTCCACTGAGGTAATCTTAAAAAGTACAATAAGCATAGGGGGAAAGCTACTTAATGCATAAATTCCTACTTAATGCTGAGTGAAGTAAGCCAAGCACAAAAAGACAAGCACAACATCAGTACACTGAGCATAGAGGGAAAGCTACTTAATGCATAAATTCCCAGGATGAGGTCCAGGAATTCTGGCAGGTGTCAGACCCAATCCAGGGATGCATACGCCATCCAACTAAAAAGGAGGGGAAAGGGTAAACAATAAAAGACGAGGGTAGTGGGGGAACAGGACAATAACCCACCCGTGGGGAGGGTATTGTTTATGTCTCCACAGGAAAAGGAGAGAGGGAACAGATTTCATCCCTGTGCGCCAAGCCTTGTGGGCAACATATCTGCAGGGAGCAGCGAACTAACAGAGAGGACAGTGAGGCTGGCCCAATCTGAGCTATGGAGATCCCCTCCTTAGAGGAATGCACTACAGAGGACAGCACTGAAGATATCGTCCGGGGAGAGTGGTGGGTCTGTCCAGACCACATGGGAGCAAATTAAGAGGTAAAGCGAGAGAGAGAAAGAGAGAGAACCACATCCTGGCTCTCCAAGCCTCGAGGAGAACATTCTTGCTCAGAACAGTTATTGCACAGAGGGGGCCTTAGGGCTGGCCCATCCATGAGACACAATGTCCTCTTACTGACCTACAACACTACAAGGGACAGCACTGGATTTGTGCCTGGTCTGACCCCCTCACACTGGGGCAAAAACACAAAGTGAGTGCGACAAAGCAGCAAGGAGAGCAAAGTAAGGAAGTCCTTGAGGGATCCCCCAAATAGACTTCTGACTCGGGGTACAGGGTTTGGGACCTCATAAGACAAGATGGGAAAACATTCATAAGGGTCAGGAGACAGACCTAGAACTATTTATAGGCTTTAAAAAAAAGTCTATCAATATAAGATAGGCAGTTGTGGCAGTTATACTGTCAACTTGAGAGAAAGGGTGGAGTCTAGCCTGTCAATCACTGTCATAGCAAATCAGGCCTCTGTGTGGGCATGGCTTTCTCCTGAGGATTCTAGTCTTCCTCCCTGGAGGTAGGGCACATACTCCCTGCTTCATCTTCCTGTTACCAAGACACATGGAACCATACTGATGGAGCCAGAGCCCTGGAACTGAAGAAGCCACATGGTGACGCACAGCAGTGCTGAGATGTTTCCACTGCCATTGGATCCCAAAGACTTTCCACTCACTGGCCTGTGATCTTTCTGCAATCAGCAGTCATTGCATGTGTTGCATGAGTCTGAAGAGGAAATTATAGACTAGAATAGGACATATGGTCTAATATTGGACTTAAGGATTTAATCTGGACTGGGCTGGGATGTTTTCTTAATATACAATTACTCTTTGAAATAAAGTTCTTTCTTTTAAACATATGAGTGTCTCTGGATTTTTTTCTCTAATCAACTGAGACAAACACAGCAGGATAAAAAATCTTAAGGAAAAAACAAAGGGACCAACAGTTCCAGGTGGACTTGGGAGAGAAGTGGGGGCGGGGGGGGAGCCAACAAACCCAGGCACAAGGGAAGAACAAAGGATCTAAAACTGATGTTGGTGGGGATTGATCAAATGCAATGTAGCCTAGAGGAATTACTGAGAGACAAATGAAGGTCGAACATGATAGTGGGAGAGGAGCAAAGTAAAAGGAAATAGAGGAAAGCACTAGGAGACAAAAGCCATTTATAGAGGGATAAATACAGGCATGTATATATGTAAATTTATAAATATATAATGATAGGGATATAGGTCTATGTACATATATATATTATATAGCATCAGAGAACAAAAAATCATATCATTGTGTGCTCACCTCCACGATACGAACGCTGAAGACAAATGGGTGCATAAGCAAATGTGGCGAAGAAAGCTGATGGTCCCTGGTTATCAAAAGGTATAGCGTCTGGGGTCCTAAAGCTTGAAGGTAAACAAGTGACCATCTAGCTCAGAAGCAACAAAGCCCACATGGAAGAAACACACCAGCCTGTGCGATCACGAGGTGTCGAAGGGATCAGGTATAAGGCATCAGCAGAACGAAAAATCTTACCATAGTAAATGATGGGGGGAGTGCGGAGTGGAGACCCAAAGCCCATTTGTAGGCCACTAGAGATCCCCTTGCAGAGGGGTCTCAGAGAGGAGACGAGCCAGACAGGGTGCGATGTAGCAATGATGAAAAATACGACTTTCCTCTAGTTCCTAAATGCTCACCCTCCCCAACTATCATGATCCCAATTCTACCTTGCAAGTCTGGCTAGACCAGAGGATGTACACTGGTACAGATAGGAACTGGAAACACAGGGAATCCAGGGCTGATGATCCTTTCAGGACAAGTGGTGTGAGTGGCGATACTGGGAGGGTAGAGGGAGAATGGGTTGGAAAGAGGGAACCGATTACAAGGATCTATATGTGACCTCCTCCCTGGGGGATGGACAACAGAAAAGTGGATGAAGGGAGACGTCGGACAGGGCAGGATATAACAAAATAAATATTTATAAATTATCAAGGGCTCATGAGGGAGGGAAAAAAATGAGGACCTGATGCCGGGGGCTTAAGTGGAGAGCAAATGTTTTGAGAATGACAAAGGCAATGAATGTACAAATGTGCTTTACACAATTGATGTATATATGGATTGTGATAAGAGTCATATGAGCCCTTAAAATGATTTAAAAAAAAAAAAACAAAAAAATATTTTTCTTACAAATATTTCAAAGCAATGTGGATAGATCATCCAACATTATTGTTATAGGGTTCCGTTAGTGATTTTTTTCTCTTATTACATTTTTATGTGTTTCTTTAATAATATTAAAATATTTCCTAAATTTCTGAAGTTCTAAATTTTGTTTAATCCACATGGGGACTCTGCAAATGAATTTTGGGCTTTGATTGTCACTCATAGCCTTCTACAACCCAGGTACTAAAAATATACCCACGAATACAAGTCCCCCCTCTGATTTTGGATTTTATTATTTGCAATCCTTGGATAACATGGGCTCTTGTGCAACTTCCTTGTGGCCTTAGCTGATACCTTCGTGTAGAATGACCACTTGTTTTAAAATAAGCTTTCAAGACACTATTATTTCTGATAGCCAGGCACCATCTGATTTCTTTATCATATTTTGGTATAGCACTTCAGTGATCATTTCATGAGAGCAGATATTGAGTAAGGCCACATCATAAGATCTAATTGTTTTTATATTGAGATTTATAATTAAGTTTATGCTCTAAATACATTCATATAAAAAGTTTATCCCTGGTGCAAGCATTCTCAATTTTTTGAAAAATAGTTTAACTAATTTCCATGAGACCTTTGACAATTTTAATAACTGTCTCATTAATCTAACCAATGTTATAGAATTTAAAGAACTATTGAAAAAAGGAAAATATACACACATAGGAAACCTAATTAGATGAAAATACGTGTTAATTATTGGGCAACCACTAAAGCAAGGGATTTGAACCAAAGTCCAATGATTTCCAAGTCCACAACCTTGAGAAAGCAGTGTTCTGCTTCTTCTCACACCTAGGGTGTTTCAGCTTTAAGTGCAAAGGAGTAGTTTAGTTTAGTTAATCATCGATAGGCGTCTTTAAGGCAAAGTTTGGTTCCCTTAGTGGGATTTCTAAATCAAATAATTCTGATGTAGCATATAAAGAATGTTATACACCTTGATAAGGCAAAATTTAAATCCAGGTAGCCTATAGCACGTAGCCAGAGTAGCTGAGGGCTGTAAAGAAACTCGGTCAACAATGCATGATTAGGAAAATATTACTGGGTGAACGCTCCCATTAGGAGCTTATATAAGTAATGCTAACTGTTTTCCACAAAGGCAGGCTGCCCCTCTTTGGTTTATCCAGCAACAGAAATGAAATCACCTCCTCAGAGACAAACATTGCCTCTTCCTCTGGCCATAAATCACCACTGAAATTCACTGGTCACCATTATAATTGTGCCTTTTAATTTGGGGTGACCATGAGAGCGTGTTATATGTCAGGAACTATTTAATCATATCACTCTCCCCACTGAATAAAAAACTGACCCCAGCTGACATGCGCCCTCTTCCTCAGTGGTTTCTAAGGTACACAAGTAAAGGAGTGATAAATGGATCATAAGTATCAGATGGATACACCACCACATTGTTTGGGAGACCATAGTAAATGATTGCATGCCTTGAGAATAGATATCTATCTTTGTCTTGGTGTTTGTCCCTATATAATTGTCTTTTACAATGTTTGTCCATCCTGTTGTGATTAACTACATTCACTCAGCATAATGTTCTCCAAATCCATTCTTGTTCCGAGGTATTTCATTGGCCTAGTCAATATTTTTCAATGATGTATAATACTCTACAGTGTGTATGTACCAAAGTTTCTTTAGTCATTCTTCTATGAATAGGCTATTAGTCTGTTTCCAACTTCTTGCTATTGTGAACAGCAATGCTTGTTGACCCTGCATATTATGTTGGGACAGTGTTTGGTGGCATGATGTTTTACTGCCTTGTGGTCTTGTAGGGTTTCATAGATCGGGTGAGATTCAGGCTAGGGGAATGATTTGGTATGTGGCTTGGCTGTGAGAGCTGTATTCTTATGATTTGAGTTAATTATCTTGAGAAAATGTGCCTCTGGTGAATCAGGTCAGAGGGGATGGGGTTTTCTCTTTTCAGATGGTCGAGGTGGACAAGAGGGCGTGGGGGGATTGGGTCTATTCCTGTCGCCTACCTAAGTAGTCTTTGGAAGTGGAGTATAGCAAAGTCTTATTCAGCTGGATGGTGTCTTATGTAGAAGCCTTGTTTTGCTGACTTACTATTGTGTGGTCTTTTGAACATCCTTTAAAAGAGTCTTCTAGGACTCTTTGTCAAGTCCAACCTGGTAAAACCTGTTTTTGCCCGAGGCCACTGGCTTTACACACCTGGTGATTTTTTCCTGCTTTATGTTCAAGCTTTTTAATGAACCAGGTGTGTGGTGGCTCAGATTCAAAGTTATGAAAAGGAACACATCCTCTGCATGCCTGCATCTTTAAAGGTTTTTTTGTTTTGTTTTTGTCTTTTAGGGGCATGCAGGGTGTCCTGGTATGGGGGTTATGCTGTGCTGTCCCCCAGAAAGGGGGGGATTAAATTGGCTGAGTGGGTTTGGGGGTCTGCGTTCTCCTGGCTACCCTATTGCGAAGCACTTCTGTGAAGCACTTTTGGCTGTGCTGGAGGGATGTGTGCTCTGCCTTGGGTAAATAACTCAGGGGCTTGTAATTAATTGGCTGAGGCTACTGCTCTCTGATTGTAGTAAATTTGTGTTTAATTATCTTTCATTACA
>NW_022109368.1:90336-91957 GCF_000313985.2 Echinops telfairi
TAGTGTATTTTTGAAAACAAGCAATAATTTTCTGTTAAGGTTTAGTCAGGAAACTACATTTTAGTAGCTGACAAATGATTAAGAAGTCAAAAATAGGTATTAGACCTTTACTTTTAATTTTTCCTACTGAAAAATGACTCCGTGGCATCTGTTATGGTGAGTAAAAATGAAGGATTGAATCTGAAATAAGAAATAATATCATCATACTACTAGTATCTATGTTTATAAGGGGAGTGAAAGTCAACATTTCAGCCTTATTTCTGCATGAAACAATAGGCAAGAACATAGCTGACTCAGTGTCATGGAGAGGGGCAGAGCTGAATAAGAACAGCGGTCTATGCCAACTTAAAAGGCCACTTCTGTGTTAGGGTGCCCTGTTGGCATATTCTCTGTAAACTCTTCACCTGAGTCAGTCTAATGGATTTTAAAGCTGATGCCTTGCCAAATTGATTTATAACATGAATTGTTGCTGGAACTGACTGGAGAATTGGAGTACTGAGTATAAATTTGCTAAAAGCATCAGCATCCTCTCCCATACCGATTCTGCTGTTTGCTCTGTGTTTCCCTCTCCACAACCTCTCATTGATGAGGGAGGTTTAGGATGGAAGGTTAGGAAAACAAATGAGGGCAAGGAAGTTGGAAGAAAATGTTCTTCTTGAAATAAACAATGTAAATTGAACTAAGAAACCAGACACAGATTATTTTCAAAGAGATTAAAACAATGAGTTTTCACTTAGTTCATTATTGATGATATTCAGATTAATGTACACTGTCTAGCAGTCTTTGGTACAGGATCTTATACTAATCAGCGATATCACATATAAAGAGTTGCTTAACTTTCCTTAACTTTATTTGTCACCTCTGAAAATCCAAAATAATAATACCCAATTTAATATTTATAGGTAAACTACCACCAAAAAAGCAAAGGGATAATCATATTAACAGTAATTCAAATAATAGTTGCCACTGAGAACAATGTCAGATTCTCTTCTAAACACTTTATATGTATTAATTCATTTACTTTAAAAAGTTTCATGAGTTATGTTAATTCTCATTTTTACAGACAATAACTTTTAGGTACAGAGAGGGAAATTTTATATATATATATAAAGGCATATTGGTGGCAAGTGCACAATTAATGATGAATAATAATGATGATAATGATGTTGATTTTAAAAATCTCACTACCAACAAGAATCAAGAGTGGAGCGTGTCCTCTGGGCCCTAAAATCCCTCATAGTCAAATTCCTTAATCCAGAAGACAGCTTTGGCATGTGAGGAGTGACAGAAGAGTAGCAACAGCAGTAGAACTAGGAGCCAGAGCATGAAACAGAATGGTAGACTTCCTAGGCCACAAAGAAAGTAAAGCTGAGTCCTTTGGGGCAGGAGTCTGGCTTATGAAATGTGATACTTCTTGGCCCTTAATTGGGGGAGTTGGGCTTGTTAATCCGTATAAGTGAATCTGAGTGCCTTTAGGTTGAGGTTTACTAGTGTGGGGTAACCTCTGGGCGCTTAATTTGTGCAGCTGGGCCACTGACTAGTGAGCTTGAGCTGAGTACCTTTGGTTAGAGGCTCACGGAGAAGTGGCATGCCCTTTGGGCATTTGTTAGCATCCCTGAAA
>NW_022109368.1:92979-95097 GCF_000313985.2 Echinops telfairi
CTTGCTGATGAAGATCAAGGATTGTAGCCTTCAGGATGGATTACAACTCAATGTAAGGAAGACCAGATTTCAACTCAATGTAAGGAACACCAAAATTCTCACAACTGGACCAATAGATAACATCATGATAAATGGAGGAAAGGTTGAACTTGTCAAGGATTTTGCAGTGAAGATATTAAAAGAGCTTTCCAAGACAGCTATTGAAGATGGTCAAGGGACAGGTCCTGGCGCTCGATGGCCATGGCCATGTCCTGGGCTCTCTGGCAGCCATTGTGGACAATCAAGTGCTGCTGGACCATAAGGTGGTCGTGGTACATTGTGAGGGCAACAACACTTGTGGCAACTTTCAAAGAAACACATTGAAGTACCTGGCCTCTTTTTGGAAGTGCATGAATACCAACTCCCTTCTGCGGCATCGACTACTTCAGGGCTCCTAGCCATATCTTCTGGTGAACCGTTCAAGGCATGCTGCTCCACAAGACCAAGTGGGCCAGGCTTCCCTTGACCAGCTCAAGGTTTTTGACGGGATCCTACCCCCTATGACAAGAAAAAGCTGATGGTGGTGCCTGATGCCTTCAAGGTGGTGCGGCTGAAGCCCACGCACAAATGTGCCTACTTGGGCTGCCTAGCTCACGAGGTGAGCTGGAAGTACCAGGCAGTGACAGCTACCATAGGAGAAAAGGAAGGAGAATGCCAATATCCATTACAGGAAGAAGCAGCAACTCATGAGGCTGTGGAAACAGGCTGATAAGAACTTGGAGACAAAGGTCAACAAGTACACAGTGGTTTTAGAGACCCACGGACTCCAGGTCTGAGTCCAATAAAGATTTAGTCCTGAGAGAGAGAGAGAGAGATCAAAAGATATATTGCATTAGATAAATCTGCTGAACAAAACCTCTTTAGAGCATGAAGTGCAAAGGACTAAGGACTAAGGTGTGCCTGGCCCAAGCCCTGGTATTCTCTGTTGCCTCATATGCATGGGAAAGGTGAACACTGAATAAGAAAAACTGCAGAAGAATCAATGCTTTTGAATTCTGATGCTGAGGAAGAATATTCAAAGTACCATGAACTGCTAAAAGGACAAACCAATCTGTATTGGAAGAAGTTAGGCCAGAATATTCCTTAGAGACAAGGCTGGCAAAACTTCATCTTACATATTTTAGACATACTGTCAGGAGAGAATAGTCCCTGGGGAAGGACATCATGGTTGGCAAGTTGGAGGGATCGCAAAAAAGAAGACCCTCCACGAGACGGATGGACACAGAGGCTGCATCAATGGGCGCAGGCATAAGAACAATAGTGAGGGTGGCGCCGGACTGTGCAGTGTTTTGTTCTGTTGTGCATACGGTCACTGTGGGTCAGAGCTGACTCGATGGCAACTAACAACAACAGGTCAATCATTTTCTTATATTGAGAAAGTATCAGTTTAGTAGGTATGGAAGTAACTGATGATGTGTTTAGGAATACCACAAAAGCTCTATTGATTTTTCTATGGATTACACTGATGAGCAATTTTATAGCTAAGTCCCTGCTATGTGTAGAAGAAATAGACATGAAAGGAACATTGTGGCCCAATTGCAGGAGTATTCTATGTTGTAGGCTTGTCAATTGTTTTGCTCTGTGCATCTGGGAGGTTACCCTATATGGACAATCAACTGGCACCCTTGCCCTCCAGCTTCTTGTTGGGCTCTACCAGTGTGAAAACATTGAAAGAAATGGGAGAACAAGATTGGAGTTTTATTTTCTCAGCTTTCTTTCTGCAGAATTGCAGCAACAGCTGTGTCCCTCCATCAAAGACTTTAGGGTCTGCAGGTAGCCCTCCGTATACAACATTCTTGGTCTCTATGTAATAGCTCCTTCTCTTTGGTTCTGGGTTAGGTAAGGAAGCCCAGGATCCTTCTTTCTAGCTTTGGCTACTGTGCCACTCCTTGTGGCTTTTTATCCCCAGCTCATTTCTTTATATATAATTTTTCATTAAACTATTCCCAATTTATTGTAACTTCAGCATACCACTAGCTTCCTACTGGAACTATGACACTGTAAGGAAAATGGACATGTATGAGTTTTCATGCTAGAATCATTGTTGTTGTCAGGTGCTGTCAGGTTGGTTTTGACTCA
>NW_022109368.1:116178-117561 GCF_000313985.2 Echinops telfairi
ATATCTATAAATGTTATCTTAGTCTGTTGTAAACAAAAGATCCTACTCTGGTTGAATCAGCTATAAAAGAATTTCTTAAAGGTAGCTAAAGTAATTGATCATAGAGAAATGGTCAAAACCATATTACAGAACTGGCTTGAAGAAAAATCATCTCTCCTGCCCCTGTCAAACAGTTAATGCTAAGAATCAGACTCTTCTGCAGCCATAGCTACAAGTCCCCAGGTGGTTCAGAAGGTCAAGTGCTCAACTACTGACTGAAAGATTGGTGGTTCAGGTCTCCCAGAGGCACTTTGGAAGGAAGGCCTAGCCATCTTCCTCTGAAATGTCACAGCTTTGAGTATCCTATGAAGCACACCTCATGAGGTCATTAGCAGCCAGAATTGACTTGAGGGCAATTGTTTCTGTTTCTGTGTAACTGCAATGCTACTTTGGTATCAGAAAATCAAGTTATAAAAACTGAATGCTACTGCTTGCAATAGTTACACCCTGGGGAAAGATGAGGCTGTCTTCTCCCACACAGATTGTACTCTGCCCTATATGGTCACTGTGAGTCAGAACTGACTTGATGGCAGTAGGTTATTTATTTATTTTGGATTTTTTTTGCTTTCAATAGTCCAAAGGGAAACTTCACATCAAGATTGTTTCCCTATTTACTTATTTCTAAATTGGATTCTTTCATGGGCATGTTTAATTAGCAAAGCTTATGGCACTTGTCTACATGTTTATTGGAAAAGAAGTTGGGAATTTTAGTTTAGACTTCAACACTTGGGAGGCAGGTCTCATAAAACAATGTTTTCCTGAAAAACAAGAAAAACTTTTCAAAAGATAATGGAAAGGTAATAGATATGAAAAGATAATAAGGAATATATGCGAAAACATCTAATGGAAAGTTATATCCTACTTTTGAGACATTCTTTTTTTCGATCGAGTCCCTTCCTTGACACATTATTTTGTCAGCTATATTCTATGCTATATCTCCTAAAACTTTTATACTTGGATATTTGCATGTATAACCCAACTGCGCTCATTTCATAATCTAAACTGTATTGACTAGATTGAAAGCTCACTGTTGAATGCTTCAAACCTTCAATATTTAGTTAATTGCAATACTATCCTATTCAAGCACATAATGATCTCTGATACGTTTTCATAACTTTGCTGTGCTGAGCTGAACCATCTAACCAATATATATATATATATATATATATAATCACTGACATTGTCATATTGACATGTATATATAAATAAACACCTTGACTCTCTTGAGTCAGAATTATTTTTAGGCTAGTAACATACACAAAGTCCTGGACCAATGAGTCTTAACTATGGCTTTATGCAATAAAATGTTTTGGGAGAATTGAGTGGGCAACTGTTTCAAAAGAA
>NW_022109368.1:118472-120408 GCF_000313985.2 Echinops telfairi
TAAAAACAGAATACAACACATTTGAGCCATGCTTCATTCTGCACTGTCCTACTGAGCTACGTAGAAGACCGTCTCTGTCTCATGCGTTTCGTAGACTTCGCTCACTGCTGCCTTTTTCCTTCAGCTATACCTGCACCCACCACAGCCTCACCAGCATGCATGGGCAGACCAATGGCTTACACGAGGCGTTCGTCAAAGAAGGAACTTCCCTCTTCACCTCATAGTCTGTAGGGAAAGGCCATCCAGATAAGATTTGTGCCCAGATCAGTGGTGCCCACTTTCAGCAGGACCTTAGTGACAAAGTGGAATGGAAAACTGTTCCTAAAGCTGGAATGACTCCTTTTGCTGGGGAGATGACACCTGGAGCTGCTGTTGACTATCAGAAATCAGTTCAGGAAACCATTAAATACATCATCGATGGGAATTCTTCCAAAGAGTATACCTACAAGATTTGCAATATTTGGTAGCCTTGGTGCAGCAGTCACCAGAAATTTCTCCATGTTCACCTTGAACAGAATGAGGAGGATATTGGCGTAGAAGACCAGGGTTTGGTGTTTGGCTATGCCACTGATGAAACTGAAGAATGTATGTCAATATCCATTGTCTTAACACCAAAACTCAATTCCACACTTGCTCAACTATTTCACAATGGTACGTTACCTTGGTTATGCTCAGATTCTAAAACTCAAGTGACTGTGCAGTACGCACAGGATCAAGATCCCATAAAAGTCCACACAATTGTTGTTTCTGTTCAGCATGAGGACGCCGCTTCTCTTGATGAGGTGAGGGGTGCCTAAAGAAAGTCATTAACACAATTGTGCCTGCAAAGTATCTTGATGAAGATACAATCTACCACCTATATCCAAAATTTGTTACTGGTGACTATCAGGGTGCTGCTGGTTTGGCTGGCCTGAAGATCACTGTAGCCATTTACAGTGGTTGAGGACCTCATGGAACAGTTGCCTTTTCAGGAAAAGATTATACCCATGTGGAACGTTCAGCTGCTTATGCTGCTGTTGGGTGGCAAGTTCCTTTGTGAAAGGAGGTCTGTGCAGAAGCGATTTTGTCCAGGTCTCTTACACTACTGGAGTTTTTCACCTATTGTCGATATCCATTTTCCATTATGGCACCTCTTAGAAGAGTGAGAGAAAGCGCTATTAGAAATTGTGCCCTTCAGGAATAAGAATGGAAGTAGCCATACTATGAGGGTAGGGAGAAGGTGGGGGGAGAAGGGGGAGAAAGAGGGAACCAATCACAATGATCAATGGCTAACACTCCCCCCACCCAGGAGGATGCATAACAGAAATGTGGGTGAAGAGATACAGCAGATGGTGTAAGATATGAAAATCATAATAATAATCTATAATTTATCAAGGGTTTCTGAGGGTGGGAGGGCGGGATAAAACAGGAACTGATACCAAGGGCTCAAGTAGAATGAAAATGTTTTGGAAATGATGATGGCAACATATGTACAAACGTGCTTGATACAAATGATGTATGGATTGTTATAAGAGTTATAAGAGCCCCTAATAAAATGATTTGTAAAAGAGATTGTGAAGAAGAATGTTGACCTCTGCCCTGGAGTCATTGTCAGGGATCTGGATCTGAAGAAGTCAATTTTGTGAGAGCATTTCAGCCTATGGCCACTTTGTCAGGGAGAGCTTCCCAAGGGAAGTTCCCCCAAAGCTTAAATATTGAAAAAGTCTTAGCCTCCCTGTCCTAACCCCCCTCACCTCCCAGACTTGCTGGCATAGTCTACAAAGAAGTCTCCAAGTTCTTAGGGAAGGGGCCCCCTTTCTTAAAATGTTCCAGTCCTCTTTCAGCTCCTCATCAGTTGCAGTCATTCTATAGTCAATGCTATGAATTTTAGCTATGGTGGGGGACTGAAGGTAAGTTGGGTTTACTCTGCTATCCCTGTGGATAGTTTAACATAATA
>NW_022109368.1:124046-125287 GCF_000313985.2 Echinops telfairi
GGGTTGTTAGAATAAAGTGTTCTTGAATTGAGGCATTAATTGGTAGAAGCCCAATGTCCATCTCCTACCTTAATACTTAACATATCAATATATGTATATAAATCTATTTCCCTATAGTTATATAAAAATATGTTTACATATTACATGCCTGTATTTAAACCTCTATAAATGTCCTTTGCCTCCTAGTTCTTTCCTCTATTTCCTTTTCAGTACCTCTTGTCCCACCTTGTACTTCAGTACTTCAGTACCTCTTGTTCGACCTTCATTAGGCTTTCTTTAATTCCTCTTGGCTACATTGCACTTGATCAAGCCCCACCAGACATCCTACACCCTCCTCAGCATCAATTTTAGATCACTTGCTGTTTCCTTGTCTCTGGGTTTATTGACTCCCCCTTCCCCTACTCTCCTGTGTCACCCCAGAACCATCGGGCCCATTGTTTTCCCCTCTGGATTGTTTATCCCACCTATCTTATCTAGATAGACATGCAAAAACAGTAATAAACACAAAAGAAAAAAATAAAAACAAAAACAGCAATAACAATAACAAAAGAAAAGCTTATAAATAGTCCCAGGTCCGTTTGTTGACCTTTATAAGTGTTTTCTGGTCGTGTCTGATGAGGTGCCACACCCTGCCCCAAAAATCTATTTTTGGGATTCCTCAGGGACTTCATTGTTTTGCTCCCCTTGCTGCTCTGCTGCACACCCTTAGTGTTTCACCCGGGTGTGGTCAGATCTGCCATATGTCCCTCACTGTGTCTGTGTCTCCAGTCTTGACTGCGTAGCACTATGGCTCAGTGAGGGACGTCGTGTTTCATGGTGGAGCTAGCCCTATGGATCTCCCTGTGCATTGACTGCTTTGAGCAGGAATATCATCTACAGGGCTTGGTGGGCAAGGATGTGTTCCACTCTCTCATTTCCTCTTTGTTTGCTCCTGTGTGCTGTGATCAGATGCTGCCCTCTCCCTGAGCTTTAGCTTCAGTGCTGTCCTCTCTAGTGCATTCTTTGGGGCGGCAGGGGGGCGGGTGTCCACATAGCTGGTATTGGGGCTGGCCCCACAGACCTCTCTATTGGTTCACTGATTCATGCTGGTATGTTGCATTAACATCTTGGCACACCGAGTTGAGGCATGGTCCCTCTCTCCCTCTTCTGTTGAGATATGAACAATACGCTCCCCTTGAGTGGGTTAGTGCTCTGTTCCCCTGCTATCCTTGTCTTTTTTTGCTTTCTTTCTTTCCTTTCCA
>NW_022109368.1:126557-130908 GCF_000313985.2 Echinops telfairi
TGATCAACCTTGAATTTATTCTTGCGCATGGAGTAAGGGTTTTGCATCATTTTTATGCAGGTAGATATCCATTTTTTCCAGCACCACTTGTTGAAGAGGGCAACCACTTCCCATTTGGTATTTTTTGGGCCCTTATCAAATATCAGTTGTCTGTATGCTGATGGATATATTTCTGGGTTTTCAGTTCTTTTCCATTTTTGCTAGTATCTGTCCTTATACCAGCACTACACTGTTTAGAACACTGTGGATGTATAATAGGTGCTAAAACCAAGTAAATAAAACCCTTCAACTTGTCCTTCTTCTTGAGTTTTCTGCTAATTCTGGGCTTCTTTCCTCTCCATATGAAGTTGGTAATCCGATTTTTCCAATTCTTTGAAGAACGATGATGGTATTTGTGTTGGGTCAGTGCCTTGGGCAGAACTGACATCTTTACTATATTGAGTCTTCTAACACATGAGTATGGGATATTCTTCCATTTAGGAGGTCACTCTTGGCTTCTTATAATAATGTTCTATAGTTTTCCTCGTACAAATCTTTTAGGGTTTGGTCAGGTATATCCCTAGATATTTCAATTTGTGCTTGCCTATTGTGACCTTTTTGATCCCGTCTTCTGTGGTCCTGTTCGATGTGTACAGCAGTCCAATAGACTTCTGTTTGTTGATCTTGTATCCTGCCACTCTGCCATATTCCTCTATTGCTTCCAGCACTCCACTTGCAGAGCTTTTGAAATTTTCCATTTATAAAATCATATCACCTGTGAATAACAGTAGTTTCATATCTTCCATCCCCAGATGAATACCATTTATTTCCCCAACATAAAATAATTTTATTGTTCAATGAGAAAAATAAAGACTTGATATTTCTGTTATATTTATGAATCTTTAAATTGAAAAATATACCAAAAATAAAATTTTTCTGAAGCAGTAATGGATATGTTACATTTTCTAGTTTTGACTATTAACTTACAAGTATTGGTCAACGACTTCATCAAATTTTCTTTTCTGTATATCTTCATGTCCAATGTCCAGATTGCATAGCCAGATTTGTTAACTCACCTTTGGAGCAAATGACATGTTTGAATAATTTTAATTAATGACATATTTTAATCATTTTAATCCCTGCTCCCCCAATACAGGAAGCAGCAGGTAAGATCAGAAAAGCTTAAGCATATGGGTGAGTTTGGTATGGAATTATAAAAGTTCAATTTCACAATTCCATAAATTGTAATATTGTTCATGTCTTTGTCTTTAGAATCAATTCCAATCATTTTCAAATATCTCAACACACAGAAGGAAACATTTCCATTAGTTTTAACTTCATCAGAAAATTTGTCAGAAATTACATTTAGTAAAAATTTTCAATGTTTTTCTTCTTATGAAAAATTTTGAGGAAATTACTCAATAACAGCAAATATTGGTCTTTTGGGATGAATTACTTTAAAATGAATGTCCAGTCCATGATATTCAAACATGGGCTTTTTTTCTTCCATCTGGGTAAGACCAGGCTCTTTAATCAGTTTCCTTAGAGACCTTAATCTTTTTTCTATATAAATGTCGAAGTTCCTTACTTTTTCTTTTTTTTAAATCATTTTATTGGGGGATCATACAATTCTTATCACAATCCATTATGTCAAGCACATTTGTACATTTGTTACCATCATCATCCTCAAAACATTTGCTTTCTACTTGAGCCCTTGATTATCAGCTCCTCATTTTCCCCCTCCCTCCCCTCTCCCTCTTCTCTCATGAACCCTTCATAATTTATAAATTATTATTATTTTGTCAGAGCTTACACTATACGACATCTCCCTTCACCCACGTTTCTGTTGTCCATCCCTCCCAGGGAGGAGGTTATATTTAGATCCTTGTAATCAGTTTCCCCTTACTACCCCACCTTCCCTCTACCCACCCCGGTATCGCCACTCTCACCACTGGTCCTGAAGGGGTCATCTGTCCTGGATCCCCTGTGTTTCCAGTTCCTATCTGTACCAGTGTACATCCTCTGGTCTAGCCAGATTTGTAAGGTAGAATTCAATCATGATAGTTGGGGGAGGAATCATTTAAGAACTAGAGGAAAGTTATATGTTTCATTGTTGCTACCCTGCACCCTGACTGACTCTTCTCCTCCCCATGACCCTTCTATAAGGGGTGTCCAGTTGCCTGCAGATGGGCTTTGGGTCTCCACTCTGCACTCACCCTCATTTACAGTGATATGATTTTTTGTTCTTTGATGCCTAATACCTTTGACAGCTCATGGTCACACAGGCTGGTGTGCTTCTTCCATGTGGGCTTTGTTGCTTCTGAGGTAGATGGCTTTTTGTTTGCCTTCAAGCCTTTAAGACCCCAGACTATATTTTGATAGCCGGCCACCATCAGTTTTCTTCACCACATTTGCTTATGCACACATTTGTCTTCAGCGATAGTGTTGGGAAGGTGTGTATCATGGAATGCCAATTTAATAGAACAAAGCATTCTTGCATTGTGTAAGAACTTGAGTGGAGGTCCAATCAGAAGAATACCATGATGTCTTTCTTTTGCCTTATGTTGTTAGCTAGGACCTCTAGTAAAATGTTAAATAAGTGTGCACAGAAAGGGCATCATTATCTGGTCCCCTTTTTCAGTGGGATTGGTTTAATCTTTTCTCCAATGACTTCCAGGTTGGCTGTTGGTTTTCCATATACAGCTTGTATTATATTGAGTTATCTTCCTTCTATTCCTATCTTCCTGAGTGCCTTAAACAGGAATTGGTGTTGGATGTTGTAGACTCCTTTTCCACATCCATCGATATTATTATGTAGCTCATATAATTTTCATGTCAATGTGGCAAATAATACTAATGGACTTTCATATGTTGAACCATCCCTGCATCCATGAGATGAATCCCACTTGGTCATGGTGAATTATTTGTGTTATATTCTTTTGTATTGCATTGGCCAGTATTTTGTTAAGGATTTTTGCATCGATGTTAATTAGGGGTATTTGTCTGTACTTCTCGATTCTTGTGTGGCCCTTGCCTGCTTTAGGTATCAGAGTTAAACTAGCTTCCTAGAAAGAGTTCAGGAGTTTGCCATCTTTTTATATGCTCTGGAAGAGTTTGTGTAGGATTAGTGTCAGTTCTTCCCTGAATGCTTAGTAGAATTCTCCTGTGAAGCCATCTGGTCCAGGGGTTTCTTTGTTGGTACTCCCTTGATAAACTTGTCTATTTCTTCTATTGCTATGGGTCTGTTGAGATTCTTGACATCCTTCTGGGATGGTTCAGGGAGAGATTGTTTGTCCAAGTATTTGTTCATGTCTTCTAAGTTGCTGAATTTATTGGAGTACAGACGTTCGTGGTACTGTGTAATCATCCATTTGATTTCATTAGGGTCATTTGTAATGTCCCCTGTTTCATCCCTCATCCTGGCAATTGAAATGTGTTCCTTCCTTTCTTTGGTTAGGTTTTTCAGTGGTCAGTCAATTCTGTTAATCCTTTCAAAGAACCAACTTTTAGCTGCATTATTTTTTTTCATAGGTTTCGTGTTTTCCCTCTCATGTATCTCAGCCCTGATTTTAATTATTTCTTTTCTTTTAGTAGGATTGTCCTGTTGACTCTGCTCTAATTGCCCTAAGTTTTATGCCAGCATATCTATCATACATCTCTTTTCCTTTTTCATGAGTGCATGTATCACCATCAAACTTCTTCTCATAAGGGTCTTTTCTGTGTTCCAAAGGTTTTGGTATGTTGTATTCACATTCTCATTGGTTTCTGGAAACTTCCTGATTTCATCTCTGATCTGCACCAGTACCCACTCCTTTTGTAATGAAGAGTTATTCATCTTCCAATAGTTTTTCCTTGTTTGCTTATTAATCCTTTTGTTGATTTCCAGCCTTATGGCATAGTGGTTGGAGAATGAAGTCTGTATAAATTCTATGTGATTGAATTTACATAGACTTGTCTTCTTGTCCTAGCATATGGTATTTCTTCAAGTTTGTGTCATGTGGGCTAGAGAATAATGTGACTTTTTTTTTTTTGCATTTAAGTGGACAGCTCTAAAAATATCTATCAGGTCAAGTCGTCTAATTGTAATGTTTAGGTATATTGCCTCCTTGTTAAGCTCCTTTACCTGTGATCCTTCTTTCTAAGAGAGAGGTGCATTAAAGCCTGTGGTTTCATTTTTCATCCTTTGGAGCGTTTGATTGATGAATTTCACTGGCCTCTCATTGAGCATGTATATGTTTATTATGCTCGCTGATTCTTGGTCTACTGTTCCCTTGAGCATTATATAATGCCGCTCCTTATCTCTTGCTATGACGTGCACCTTGAGATCAATTTTATCTGAGATTAGGATTGCAACCCCTGCTTTTTTGAATTG
>NW_022109368.1:131008-132885 GCF_000313985.2 Echinops telfairi
CCCATGCACACTCTTGGGGAATCCAACCTAAGTAATAGTGATGTTTGAAAAGTTGGCTACACATAGAGGAGAGAGAAAAGAATTTTTGAGAGAGAAAAAAAATTCCGTGTAAGAAATGATCATTGAATTGGTCTTTGAGTAATGAACAAGTACTCAATACAAAGATGGGGAAAGAAGAGTGAT
The DNA here is from genome assembly GCF_000313985.2 of Echinops telfairi. Lineage (NCBI taxonomy): Eukaryota > Metazoa > Chordata > Mammalia > Afrosoricida > Tenrecidae > Echinops > Echinops telfairi. Next base: position 131,192 of record NW_022109368.1, read on the forward strand.
GCCTAGTATTGGCATATCCTATAACCCACTGCCAGTGACTCCATCTCAACTAATTTCAACCCTATAGGACAGAGTAGAACTTCCCTTTTGGGGTTTTGAGGCTGTAAATCTTAACAGGAACAGAAAGCCTCAGCTTTCTCCCATGGAGCGACTGGTCGTTTCAAACTGTTGACCTTAGTAGCCCCACACAAAACCCACTATGTCACTAAGGCACTCTGAGTAGTGAGTTTAGGAATAAAAATATGAGTAGAGCCTAGAGTTTACCATTCTATAGTTTAATTCTAGCCTCTTCCCTTATTAGATCTCAGGCAATTTACTTGATCCCTGAGCCCAGATTTTTTTAACTGCAACTTGGTGATGATAATTGTTTTATGTGGATTAAGTGAAATATCATTTATATAGGATTCCTCAGACCTGACTTGATGGCACCTAACAACAATAAAAGCATTGAACGCTGATCCAGAGTGATCCCATATGACAGAACATAACTGCCTCATAGGGTTTTCTAGGTTACAATCTTTATAGGAGCAGATTACTAGAATTTTTCTCCTTCAAGGTTGCTGGTGAGTTTAAACCACTGACCTTTTGATTGGCGGTTAATTTTTGTACTACCAGGGCTCCTCAGCCCAGTACTTCAAGAAAATCAAAACGTACAAATGTGACTATTGCAGTCAGAGTAGAATTGCTGCTAGGATTTCTAAGGCTGGAAATATTTATGGAAGCAGATTGCCACATCTCTCTCTCATGAAGCAGATGGTGACTTAAAACAGCTAACATTTGGTTAGGAGGTCCCTGCTTAATCCATGCACCATGAGGGTTTAGCACTGTACTCACCCCGTAATAAATTCCTATTGGTTGATAAAAGCAAAGGTTGGGACATAGGGCATGAAACAAAGCCCCCTGCCAGCAAGTGAATTCTGACTCATAACAACCCTTTAGGACAAAATAGAACTGCTCCAGAGAGTCTCTGATTCTACACCTTTTCCAAAGCAGACTGCCTCTTCTTCTTCTCACAGATCAGCCAGTAAGTTAGACTTGCTGACCTTTTAGTTAGCAACTCAACAGTGAGAGGGTATAAAATATGAGCCCTCTGAGACTGTGCACATAGATGTCCTGTTAATGTTTGGAAGTTTTAAGTTTTGGTTGTTAAAAGTCCTTTAGCCATGTTTGAAACAAGCCTTCACTTTTTAACAATCCCCCGCTAATGACTAAAGTAAAGGGGCATGGTAATGTTTTAAGTTACCATTCAACCCTCAACTCATCTAGGATTCTGTTTGTTAAAGAATAACACACAGAGGTCAGGAGTTATATGTGGTCCAATAAGGGCATATTAATAGCTTGACAATGGCTCCCAAAATGTATACCCCATATAGATAGCTCAGCTAAGATCCAAATTTAAGAACCTGATTTGGGCCTAAGACTAAAAAGGGGTTTTCCACCTAAATTTTGATCTTGGAACCCAATCTGTTCAGGTATCTTTGCAAAAATAGGAGAGAGTCTGCAGTGTAGACTGTAGGTCCATTTGTCCACCCACTTTTCACATCCAGTATCTGGAGCTAAAGAAGGCTTTAGCTGATTTGTTCATTTCAAAAAGGAAAAAAAGTTCATGGATGGCTATCAAGCCTCTGCTCAGGAGTGCAAGTGCAATCAAAAAGAAATTGAACAACTTTTCTAATTGTTACTGGGAAGAAGCT
>NW_022109368.1:132985-135114 GCF_000313985.2 Echinops telfairi
CAAAAGTGTTGATATCTAGATGCTAGGATAGTAAATGGGGGCAACTTTGTTGCCCCAAACAACCAAAAATGGTATGCCTAGGAATAAAGGATGAATTGTCTCAGTGGAGGATGGCAATTATTTTCCTGATGCCACATAGTTGGGTGTCCAAGACAGAATATTGAAATGGCCATAGTTGTAATTTCCTGATTCCTTCTGTTTCTTCAAGCCCAAGGGTCGAAGATACCTGAGGTCTAGCAGAAAATGAAATCAGAATATCTAATCAGGGTAGTAAGGAAATTGAGACCAAAACTGTTTTTCAGCAGAGCTGGAATACTTCTAGCATTTCAGATTATGGACAAAGGGAGTGAAAATTAAACCAGAACATTCTTTACCTTTTATTTTAGAATTTGTCAAAGACAAGATTTTTAAAAACAGTAAGACTGAAAGAAATAAAAGAAAATTTAAATATGGGACAAAATGATAGTGATAGTGATAAAATTATGAAAAACTCTATCCTAACTGACCTTATTGAAAAAGTAGATAAAAAAATAATTGGCTCCATATTAAGGATTTTAATTATGATTAGTTAAGCGCTAAATTTTGCGTAATAAATCTTTTCCTTCACTGTCAGTTTTGACCTTGGAATTCTATGATTTGTTCAAACTAATTGGTTTTTTAAAATGTGCTGTCTCAGACACTCAAAAATAATTTTCTTATTGGACCAGACACTCTTCAAGTGGAAAATCAAAAGTGATTCAATGAGATATAAAACGTCCATTGATTAAGAGTACAAGAAGCAATTTCCTTCTGAAACTTGTTTGAAAAGATAAATGTTTGCGTGCATAGGTGCTAGCCAGGAGGTATATAATTATTTAAACATGATTAAGAAAGAGATAGTGATGTGTCCTATCCGAATGTTCTGCATGATCTTGCTGAAACCTTTTCCTGTCCATTTTATAAGGGGACAAGACCTTAATTTTTTATGGTTGTTGTTTTTTGCAACACACAATTTAATCCTTAACAGAAGGGTTTGAAAAAATCCATCCTCCCCTGAAACTTAGGTAAAAGGTGGAGAAATACTAAGAATGATTTAGGGGGGAAAGTGGCACATGATAGTGGAATCTTAAAGACAATAACGAAGCAAGCAAATATCAAAGTCAGTAGACAATCAGGTGCTCTTTAATGATGGCCCAAGAGAAGAGTGAATAGAAAAGCAGACCCATTGGGAGGCTGTGTGACAATGAAGAACGTGATGTCCTGTTTCTACTGAATGCCCAGGCTAACTGAAACTGAAGCTACTTTCTATATATACCACTCTTCTGGCAGAAAGAGAGCCTGAGAACGGGGAGTGGAAGCTACAGGTATAGAGGAAATAACTGTTTGAGTCTCTCCTATTGCTCTAGGACTGGTTGAACCTGAGGTGACAGTGTAATTGACAACCTTGATGTCAGTGTCCCCTTATACAATTGACAGGAAAAGGTCTCAGCAAGATCATGCAGAACATTCAGATAGGAGTGTTGCACTACTAAAGAGAATGTCTAAAAGGACAAGTAAGATATAACACATAGCCAATGAGTTGAATACAAATCATTGCTACTAAATCTCGAAAATTGGACTCTATTAGGAGTCCCTTGGTGGCAGAAATAATTGTGCAATCAGCTAAATACCAAAGGATTGGCAGTCTATGTACACCAAAAGTGCATAAGAAAGGTCTATTGATTTACTTCTGAAAATCCAGCCATGGAAATCTCTATGGAGCATAGTTCTACACAGAAAAACATATCAGAGTTGACTGGCGTGTAGGTAGTAGGAATCTCTTGGATGGGAAGCACTTGGAGCATGCAAGATACTATTTTAAAGTTTCTAGGATGAAGTTAAAAAGAATAATCGCAAACCAAATCAAATCCATTGCCATTGAATCAATTCCAAGGCACAGCCATTGCGTATAGTGTTTCCGAGGCTGTAAATATGGGAGCAGATGGCTTCATCTTTCTACTGAAGAGCAGGGGGTGGGTTTCAACCACAGCCCTTGCTGTTAGCAATTCAATGATTAGCCAACATTGCCACCAGGGTTCTTTAACAATGATATAGGCAATCTTAAGAAGCAGGGCTATTTCTCAGCTGCAGTACTAGAGTCATGTGGGGTT
>NW_022109368.1:135214-136375 GCF_000313985.2 Echinops telfairi
TGTCAGTAATTTCTGCTAAAACCTATTCCCTTTGGGTGACCCTGCTAGCATTCAAAATTCCATTGACATAGCTTCCAGGATCACCATAACATACAAGCCACCATAGTACCACAAACTGACAGAGAAGAGGTGGATTTTATCATATCATAGGGTACAACGTATTTCTATAGAATTTGAAATATTGTTGAGAAAAGGAAATTGTTTATACAATTATAAGCCACCTTTTCAGACCACAATACATGTATTGTTGACTTGCACATATTAAACTTTAAGTGACTGGATACCATTTACATAAACAATTGGAGTTTGTGATATGGCAAAACTTTCAATAGTACACAGTCACAAAGACAGAACTATGCCTACCAGAATAATCTACACCATAAACACCAAGGATGGCAATAAAATAGTAAATATATGGTAGTCCTGGGCCACCATTCATCAGGCACCCTCAAAGCAAGAGATCCAAACCAATGCCCAATGACCACAAAATTAATCACCTTGGGATAATAATCATCTGCCAGTTCTCACTCAAGGGCAGCAGTTCTCAACCTCTGGGTTGTGACCCTTTTGGTGGTCAAATGACCCTTTCACAGGAGTCACCTGATTCATAACAGTAGCAACGAAAATAATTTTATGGTTGGCGGGGTCACCACAACATGAGGAACTGTATGAAAGGGTCCCAGCACTAGGAAGGTTGAAAACCACTGCTCTAGGGCATTTCAGCTTCAATTCCAAGGGAGTATGTCACTCCCTTAAATCTGCTACAGGTGAGTTTGGGAGTAAAGCCCAGTTTGCTTTCACATCCGATCCTTCTGGTGTGCCCTTTGAAGGATGTCGCACACCTAGAAAGGACAGAGTACGTAACCCCATGGCTTAGGTCACCAAGGGCTGGATAGGAACTCACTCAAATTGTCCAATTAGGAACATAGTACCAGTTGTATTCTCCCCTTAGATTATGTATGAATATTGTTAAGCTGTTTACTCTCTCAGTAGGAGGTTGCTTCAATGAGTTACCCTCAAACAGTGTAGGAAGAATTCCAGCAAGATGGCGCCTGAGTAACAAACACCAGAGGGACTCCGCAGAAATCAGCGCAGGGGAGCCACTGAGAGGGAAACCCCACTCTTCCAGGTCACAGGAGGAGCATCATAAAGATAAGTAGA
>NW_022109368.1:136475-138360 GCF_000313985.2 Echinops telfairi
GATCAGGTATCAGGCATCAAAAGACCCAAAACAAACAAAAATGTTGATGCAAATGATGGGGGCTGGAGTGGAGACTCAAAGCCCATCTGTAGACAATTGGACATTCCTTCACAGAAGGGTCAGAAGGAAGGAACAAGTCAGCCAGGGTGCAGCACAGCACCAATGGAACACACAACATTCCGCTAGTTCTTTAATGCTCGCCCCCCTCCATATCATGAACCCAGTTCTACCTTACAAAGCTGGGTGGACAGGAGCATGTACACTGGTACACATAAGAGCTCATGACACACAGGAACAGTAATGACAGTAGTGATGCCATGAGGGTAGGCAGAAAGTGTGGGGAGAAGGGGGAGAAACAGGGAACCAACTACAATGATCTACATATTACTGCTGCCCCCCCCCCACCAAGGGAGATGAACAACAGAAACATGGGTGAAGGGAACTGTGTAATATGTGAAAATAATAATTTATCATAATAATAATTTATCAGGGGTCCATGAGGGTGGGAGGGTGAGAGATGGAGGGGAAAAAGAGGAGCTGATACCAAGGGCTCAAGCAGAAAGAAAATGTTTTGAAAATGATGATGGCAACATATGTACCATGTGTTTGACACAATTGATGTATGGATTGTTATAAGAACTGTAAGAGCCCCCAATAACATTATTTATTAATAAATAAAAAATTTTCCCAAACTTAATCAAGTATTATTATTTTTGAACAAATATCAGGTGTTTGTGGTAGATTTTGTGACCAACAGGAAAAAAAATTTTTTTGACTGTGCTGATTCCAGTATTCCTTGTTTGGAAAATCACCCAGATCTAAATTGGTTCCATTTTCTTCAGAGATCCATTCCCATATTTTGGAGGAAATTTCTATTTCAGGTAGGAAAGCAATTACATTTGAGTCTATAAGCTATTTCTTTTCTGTCTGCCTAGCCCAGGCAGCAGCATTTTTTTTTTACCATTAGTACTATCTCACACAAGAGAAACCAGATAGTAGACAATAAGGGAGTCTCAGGGCAACTTCAAATCAAACTTACTGCCATCTAGTTGATTCCAACTCACAGTGACTCCACAGGGCAGTGTAGAACTGATCCTATTGGTTTCTGAGGCTGTAGATGGTTACAGAAAACAGTTGGTGGTTTCAAACTACTGACTTTGTTGCTAGGAGCCCAATTTGTAATCCACAATGCCAGCAGAAGATCAAGAATTGCATCCTTCGATATGGATTGCAACTTAATATAAAGAAAACCCAAATCCTCACAAGTGGATCAATAGGTAACCTCATGATAAATGGGAATAAATATTGAAGTTGTCAAGGATTTCACCTTGTTTGGATCCACAATCAGTTCTCATGGCAGCACCAGTCAAGAGATCTAACATCGCATTGCACTGCGTAAAATCTTCTGCACAAGACATTTTCTAAGTGTTGAACAGCAAGTATGTTATGTTGAGGACTAAAGTATACCAGGCCCAACTCATGGTATTTGCAATCTTCTCATATGCATTTGATAGTGGGTCATTGAATAAGGAAGATTGAAGAAAAATCTATGTATTTGAACTATAAGGGCAGAAAATAATATTGAAAGTACCATGGACTGCCCAAAGAACAAACAATTCTATCTTGGAAAAAGTACAACCAGAATACTCCTTAGAAACCAGGATGGTAAGACTTAATCTTGCATATTTTGTGCTTTGCACATATTATCAGGAGAGAACAGTTCTTGGAAAAGGACATTATGTTCAATAAAATCGTAGGGCAGCAAAAAAGGCCCTCCATAAGATGGATTACCACTGTGGCTGCAACAATGGGCTTAACATAACTACTAGGAGGCTGGTGCAGGACCAGGCAGCGTTTCCTTCTCTGGTGCATAGGGTCGCTATGA
>NW_022109368.1:139236-141646 GCF_000313985.2 Echinops telfairi
ATGTTTAAGAAGTCAGAATAAAATTGCATTAAGGTAACATAAAGGTCTTACATCAATAGACCAATTTTTACATATTCTGAGTGTCATAGAGAATTAGGAGGTTGTATATTTATCTTTCTGCCTGTTGACGGAACATCATTGATTATATACATTTTTTTAACTTCGGAAAATATTTGGAAATATTTCTATTTGCTAAGCTACAAATCTATCTCAATCTATTGGATATATATTGATAAGCTTTTACCAATTCACTGCAAACAAAAAGTATCACTTCTGGTAGTTACATTTTATGAAGTATGCATTCTGTTTGTATAGCAACTTTCATTTTATTAAGCTCTTACCCTCCAAGTCTGTTTTTAGCATATTTCCAAAAGTCTTTCACAAAGAAAAATGAGAAAATATTTTAGCCTATAGATGAATGTGATTTCCAATATGTAGACTATTTTGTCAATGTATAATCAATATATTGTGAGATTTCAAAAACATAGATTTTTAAAATTTTGGACCTTGCAGAAAACTATAAAAGCATGTATCTATCTCTATAAATATATATATCCATTTGTTGGAAAAGGTAGGATACCAAAATAACAATATTTAAGTGGATTTATTATCTACAGATTATTACTTAAATAAAATCACAAAACTCAATGTTTTTTTCTGTCAAATTACAGTTTTAAAGAAAAGGCTGTAATACTAGGACATGTGGGACAAATGGGCTGAATTGTAGCTTAAAATGTCATGTATCAAGAAACTACATTTTAGGGGAAGCCATTGTGTAGATAGCTGACACATATTATGAATTATTATATAGTCCACCTTTTGGTCTTCCCCCAAACAAGCCCCTTCCTCTTTCCTCAAAATATTATTTTATCTGTCATTTCCCTTCAAAAACAGTCTTATGAAATTTGATATAACATAATTGAGAATGAACGACTTTATGAAACTACACATTCCTGATTTTCCCATTTGAATCTGGGTAGAGGGGACATTACTCTTCATTCAATAAAATGTGCAGTGGATTGCACAGTGTTTACCCCAAATTTATGTTCACCAAGAACATCAGAATGTGACCTTATTTAGAGTGAAGGTATTGCAGATGGTAAGAATATTAAGATGAGATCATTAGTTGCCCTTGGGTACCACAGAGTTGATCCCAATTTATAGTAGCTCCATGCGACAGAATAGAAATACCACATAGAATTGTCGAGGAGGTAATATTTATGGGAGCATATTGTCAATGAGTGGGCTCCAAACAGCAATATTTTGAGTTGTAGCAAACTATATCTAAATTCAAGGACTGGTGTTCAAACAAGAGTAAATATCGGGATAGTTGAGACCAAAATGGACATATGGAGTTCAAGGCTAGGTGAAAAATATGCCGAGATTGTTCCCAGCAGTCACTAGAATCTAGAAAAGAGGCATGGAATAAATGATTCCTAAGAGGCTCAGAAGAAAGCAAAACTATTAACAGCTGTATTTCAGATTTCTGGTTTTAAATTTTTATTGTGTTAAACCACCTTGTTTGTGACAATTTTTTATGGAAGACCTAGGACATCATTTCAAAACAAATGTTGAGAATTAAATTAAGCTTAGAATTCTAGATGGAAACAATTATTTCTCTTTAAAAATTTATTGGCACACAATTTACATATTATGCAACTCGATAGTTCAATCATATTAAGAATCGTACAATCACTACAATCAATTTTAGAACATTTTCTTCTTTTTTGAGCTCATTGTTATTAGTGCTCCATATCCCCATAAACTCCCTTGTTTTACCTCCAATAACCTATAAAACCAATTATACTTTAATGTTAGTCTCAGGCTGGTTTCTTTAGAAAAGCAAAACCATGGAAGCTTGTTTATGTATGTAGAAATTTATATATAGTATTAAATGATTCCCATTTAGAGTTGACCAAGTTGTAAGTTCAAAAGTCAGATGTCAGGCTGGATGCTGCTCTTGGCTCATGTAGCCACAGAGGCTGATGAACAGAAAATTGGCAAGTCAGACAATGGTCTTCTGCCTGAGAGGGAAGTGTATGCAGGTCAGCAGGCTGCTAACCACTCCCCAAATCAGCAGGCAATACAGCAGGCCACCTCCTCAAGTCCAAAGAATCTGCGGTTAGGTGATGAACCAGATGCTGTATGAAGACCCAGAAAAAGCTAGCGAGTTTTCCCACTGTGTTAACATATATTGGAAACAGAGCACACCCTACAAGGATATCGCACCATGGTGGATTGTGAGGTCTTAATTGCCTAATCACTGAGATTCCTGGCATGGATAAGTTGCCACAAAACCTGAACTATCATAATGTTCTACTTAATATGCTCTCATTATTAGAAAGGCAGTGGAGTAAAATGAAATGGAGTCAAAGTGTGGTTCCATGACTTCTGGAACAAATCAGATTGG
>NW_022109368.1:149393-150315 GCF_000313985.2 Echinops telfairi
TATGAATCTAGGAAAATCAAAGTCATTACAAATGAAATGGAACACAGAGCGATCCATATTCTAGGAATTAGTGAGCTGAAATGGACTGTATTGGCCATTTTGAATCAGAAAGTGGGAATGACTCATCAAGAGGAATGGCGTTGTCTAGGAACTATCTCGAAGTAGAAAGACAGTCTAGGAACTATCTCGAAGTATAATGCTCTCTGTGATAGGATAATGTCTATTCCCATACAAGGAAACCTAATCAATAAGACCATTATTCAAATGTATGTTACAAACCACTAAAGCTAGTGCTGCAGAAATTGAAGAATTCTACCAATATCTTCAGTCTGGGATTGATCAAACCTGCAATAAAAATACATAGATATTATTGGTGTTTGGAATGCAGAAGTTGGAAACAAAGAGAAAAGAACAATTGTTGGAAAAATATGATCTTGGTGATAGAAATGAAGCTGGAGATTTCATGATAGAATTTTGCAAGACAAACCACTTCATCACAAATAACTTTTTTCAACAACAACAAGAACTCCATATGGAATACGCAGAGATCAAATTGACTACATTTGGGGGACAAAACCATGAAAAATCTCAATATTGGCTACTAAAATGATGGCAGGGTCGATTGTGGAATAGACCACAAATTGCTCACATGTGAGTTCAGATGAAGTTGAAGAAAATGAAAACAAGTCAATGAGAGTCAAAAGATGACCTTGAAAATCGTTCACCCAAATTTTGAAAACATTTCAAGAACAGATTTGATGCATTAAACACTAATGGCAGAAGACTTGTGGAGGACACCAAGCACATTGAATATGAAGAAAGCAAACATGAATATGAAGAAATGTCATTAAAAAGACATGAAAGAAAGAAAATATCCAAATGTCAGAACAGGCTCAAAAACTCTCTGTTAATTGCAGAGTAG
>NW_022109369.1:0-1268 GCF_000313985.2 Echinops telfairi
CTGCTACCTTAATACTAAACCCATAAATAAATGTACATAAATCTATTTTGACAAGGGTAGTTCTATGTTCTACACTCTCCTACAGAGTTGCTGTGAGTTGGAATGAACTCTGTGGTAGTGAGTTTTACGAGTAGATGCATGGATATACATCCAGGTTGATAGATGTGGGAGGGAAAGTGAAAGTCCACCCACACAGATATATATCTAGGCTTGGCAGGGGATATTTGTCCACGGGTCTTTATCTTAATTGAAGCTGCAGCCATAAATCTGGTGGAGGATGCAAAACATAAAAAGATGAATACTATTGAGACATAATCAAGCATTGTAAAGGAATGAGTGACTGGATCTGAGAGCTCAAGATCATAGTCTTGGGTGAAACCAAGGTCAGTGGGCGTAATAAACTGTACAAAGGTAGTGTTCTCATTCCTATCTATGTTGCTAAGTAGGGGCTGGGGCCTTAAAAACTTGTGAGTGACTCAGATTATCTGAGGGGAAATTATTTGTCTCTCAGTATTCAAAGGAAAGAATAATAAAGAAAATTGAAGTTACATGGAACAAATTAGTTTGATGGACTAATGAACCATGAAAATATCAGTCTCTGCCACCCTGAGACCAGAAGAGCTCGATGGTGCCCACATACCAACTGCACTGAAAGCTATATTAGACAGCCCTGGATAGACTGTAAAGAGTGCTGGTGTTACTGTTTGGTAAACACTGAACTGCTTACTGCAAGGTTGGTGGTTAAACCCACCAGCTGTTCCTTGGAGAAAGATGAAACTGTCAGGTCACATGAAGATTTACAAAACTTCAGAAATCCTATACAGGATTTCTATGAGCTGGAATGAAATTGATGGCACTGTTTTTGGCTTTGATTTGAATAGAATGAGAGAAAAACTAAAAATCATAAAAAAGACAGGGCTTACGGGTTCAATAAAGACTGGTGGAACCTTTGAGGTTATGGACCTTACTCCCTCTCTAGGTCTGAAAACAAGCTCACCGCAAGGCTCAGTATGCTGCCAAACCATGGATAAATTTATAAAGGAGTACACACCTTGGAATACTCAACCATTGGAAATCAAAAGGGCGAAGTTCAGAAGGGTTAGAAAGAAGGATAGAAACAGGAAACGTGGGAAGGAAGTGGGCAAGAAATGAAGATGGCAAGAAATGGGATGAAAAAAATAATGTACATGAATTGTTGAATGGAAAACTCTGCCCTGCAAACCTTTACCCAATTCACAATAAAAAGTTAAAGAACAGTATGGAGGAGA
>NW_022109370.1:0-1279 GCF_000313985.2 Echinops telfairi
AATTTAAGGAAAATTGCTGTACTCATAGTTTGTTCATGATCAATTCAATAGTTAACCTAAGAAATGTGATAATAACAATAGTAGTAATTTTTATAATATATGCATTATAACCTAAGAGGACCTAGGACTTGAAGTCATTCATTATGTTATCAAATTATGTTTTCACATATTGTGAGGTAAATTTGCAGGTAGATATGTATATCTAATGACATAACTATGTAATACAATTTTATTAGATTTATACTTCTAGAATTCCAGGAAGTACAAACATAGCATGGACTAGTGACAGGGGTGTAATCTATTATTTTCAACAACAGAAATCAGTTTAAAGTTGGTGTACAAGTAAACCAGAGCAACTTTCTGTAGTGAATTCACATCTAGAAAGATTATTTTATGTTCAATTCACTACATTTTCGAGTCTATGTGCATTGTTGCACATATATGTGAAATATAAGTTTTAAAGAAGAATCATGGATGTGATGATAATAACTGAGGAAGGAGAAAAATATCATGGTAAGTATTTATGAAGCTCTTAAATTTTATTCAGTCAGAAGAAATTTAGTAGCCAGCAAAGGTCAGTGGAAATGAGGAACAAAGTGTTAATCTATAAAATTCAGGTTTGGGACAAGTTAACTAACAGTGCTTAATGTTGCAATATAATTCCAACTGAACACTTCCAATGTGATATTTTTAAAAATGGAAAGATTACAAATAGAATAATTTATTTATTGACAATTTCTACATCCGCAGATGAGAAGCAAGACAAGAAATAAGGGAAAGAATGGAAAATTAAAAAAAAAAAAGGAAGTGTATTTGGGGAATATTATTTTGTTTAAAAGCACATGAGAGTTTGAAACTATCAGGAAAGTAATCCCAGGTGTTTAACAATGCTTAAGTCTTAATAAAAGATTATATAAATGAACAATGTATTTAATATTTTTTAAGGGATTATCATGAACAGGGAGAGGTCTGTGTTATGTTTGGTGTGTAGAGGCAATGTAAGATGGGGATTGAATTAAGACAACCCTGAAAAATGTGGGTAGTCATTTATCTTTATCAACTCCTAGAAAGACAGCTGGTTACAAAGAGCTAGCTCATATTGCAAGCAATTTAAACAATTTCCTAAATATAATAGCAAGAAGATGCGTTGGTTTGAAACCTAAATTCAGATCAAATACGTAGACAATCTATCATAATTATTCATGTCACCATCATCTTTATGCTGACATATGTGTAAAATGTGTTCCACAAAAATGATCATTCTCCAGAAAACACTTCA
>NW_022109371.1:0-1275 GCF_000313985.2 Echinops telfairi
ATCAAATAATATTAGAATGGTTGATCCTAGAAAATAGATCTTACAATTACATTCAAGAAAATAGGGGCTTCTTACAGCTATATCTTGCATCCTGGTCAGAAAGAGCTAAAGTTCCAAGTTTATGAAGTAGAAAAATGTATAACTGATTCTAATCTAGCATTTCTGGGTCCATTTATTTATCTTATATGATCATTGCCATCTTTAAAATGTTGGTCCTTAGTAATAAGCATCAGTTAATAGTATTGTTTCTCCCTGTTTTAAATAAATCACCATACAAAAGAAAATAGAAAGATTTTGTTTGCAATGTCTATGCACAGATTGTGAGGAGATCTTTCCTTAGTCATGGAAATATAGATTTATTCTTTGTGACAATATCACTGGTATGGTTGGGTCTTATATTATTAAAAAAGCTTCTAAGTATCCTGTCTTAATTTCTTTGCATTTTATTCACTTGTGAAATATTTTGTTTGGTTGCCTATAAAATTAGTTGGCTAGGAACTATGTTTGTCTTTCCAGGATGGACCTCTTCCATAGGTACCTAGTATCTTAACATTTTAAGGGGAAAAATTGTGCATCAGATCATATTATTGGGAGTAATAGAGAGATCTTAAGGAATTAGCATATGTGATTGTGGGGCTGTTACATCTAAAATATGAAAATCAACAGTCTAGAAACATTTTACTTTTTATAATCTTATTCTTCAAGAAACCTCAGTTTTGACTCCTAAGGTCTTAATGGATAAGGCCAATTCAAATTATCAAAGGTAATCTTGATGGGAGAGACTTTAAGAGTCAACCTGCTATTATTTTATATTGGAAACATAACAACATTTAGAAAAACGATTTTTGTTGGTGCTGTTAGATGCTATTGAGTCAGTTCTGACCCATAATGACCATAGGCTCAAAAGAACCACACAGTCCAAATCCTGCACCATCTTTTTCATTGTTCCTATGCCTGAGCCCACAGGTACACCCATGGGGTCAATCCAGCTTATTCAAAGCCTTCCGATTTTTTTACTGCCCCTCCAAGTTACCAAGCATCATGTCGTTCACCAGGGACTGTTCTCTCCTGACAATATGTCCAAAGTATGTAAGACAAAGTCTCACCATTCTTCCTTCTAAGAAGCAGTCTGTCCAGACTTCTTCCAAGAAATACTGGTTTGTCCTTTTACCAGTCCATGGTACATTAAATATTCTCCATCATCATAATTCAAGTGCATCTTCTCCAGTCTTCCCTATTCAATGTTCAACTTTCACATGCATATGATGCAATGGA
>NW_022109372.1:0-1327 GCF_000313985.2 Echinops telfairi
CACTGTCAGGAGTCCTATTATGAACCCCAAGTTGTTGTTCAAACCCACCTGCAGCTCCAGGAATGAAAGTGGAGGCTATATGTTCTCCTAAAGATTTCCAGCCTCAGGAAATATATATAAGAGCGGGTACCCCTCCCCCCACTAAAATGGAATTGCACTGGGTGGACTAGAGCTTCCACAGTTCACATTTTCATAGCAACTCACTCTGAGTTGGGCACTCGGTGGCGTTTCCTGGGATGGTTCTCTCTGGTCAAAGTGAATTTTTTCATAAAAGCAATTTCACTTGAACCTCCTTTTATGTAATGGGCAATTTAAGAGAACAGCGTGCAGCTGTGAATTTTGGGTTCCTACTCTGGAACAATGCCGCAGAAACTGTTGTGATGTTGAACACAGTGGACAGGACAGTGCTATGGGAAAAACTCAAGTGGGTGAGAGGTTTTCTTATTCAAAAAGCTGAAATGTTGATTGATGACAACCCTCGTTCTGGATGTCCGTCAACCTCCCGAACAGATGAAGATGTCCACTTGTAGTGCATTTGGAGTACATCCCACTGGGTCAGACAGTTAATGAAGCTTCCTATTTAGAAGTTCTGAAAATATTACTTAGCAGTGTGTGACAAAAGGGGCCTGATTTGTGGCAGACAGGGGACTGGTTTTGCCACCACAACAATGCAGCTGCTCACACAGCCATGTCAGTACGCCAGTTTTTGGCAAAAAGAACCAGCATGCCTCTCCAGCCCCACACCTTACTTGCTCTGTGATACTTCTTTTTGTTTGCTGGAATGAAGGGCATGAAAGGACAGTGATTTGATAAAATAGAAGAGGTGAAGAAAAACAACCAGGGAGGTGCTGTCAGCCATCCAAACAGATGAGTTTGAAACATGTTTCCAAGAACGGAATCACAGATTTCACAAATAGATTCAGTGTAATGGAGAGTACTTTGAAGGTGATAAGGGGGGTTTGTAAAAATAAATAAATATATACACAGCTTTGAAAAAAAATCCAATTGGGGGTGGGGGGCAGTGTCCCCTCATAGAGCTTTTCTAAGTCAGAATTGACTCTACAGCAATAGGCTTAAAACATTTTGTTTTGGTAAAATATTCAGTGAACAGGTAGATATGAGTAAGAATGTACTGTACAGAAGGAAGAAGTTCAAGTTACACGGAAGGCTTTGGCCCAAACAAAGCTTTAGGAATTGACGGGGTGGCAATTGGAATGTTTCAACAAGCCGGTGCAACACTGGAGGCATGCATTAGTCTATGCCCAGAAATTTGGAAGACAGTGAACTGGCCAACCAAATTGAAGAGATCCATATTTGCATCCTTTTC
>NW_022109373.1:0-1327 GCF_000313985.2 Echinops telfairi
CTCTTCACATTCCTGCCTGCTTTGATTCTGGGTCTACTTCCAAAGCTGGCTTCAAGTGGTCCCTACTCTAGGAGCTGTTGGTGTCCTGCCATGTGCCCACCAACCTTGGATCCAGGTGACTCTGAACCTACTGCCCTGTGACCTTGCTGATTGTTACTTTACCTTTCTGTTTCATTGGCTGCACCTATACGTCTGCAGAGAGCTCCAGCAAGCATAAGACCCATGGACTTGAACTGGACTGGGTTCAGATGCCTTCTTAACATAAAATTACGTCTTGACATAAAGTTATTTTCATATATATATATATATATAATTGGTATTATTTCTCTAGACAACCCAGCCTAATACCTCTCAGAAATGGAAACTGATCTATTGGATAGTTCCTCACTTCATTTGTAAATAAAACAAAAATCCAACCAAAGCTTACACTTTCTTCCCTTTAATGAGTGTGTTGGGCGGGACATAAAATGAAGATAATGGATCAGTCTAGAAACAGCAAAGGATTGATCCTTGCAGTAAACTCCAGAAGACAAGTTTATTTCCCTTTCACACTAGCAAAAAAATCAATAAATATTGGGTTGAACCCACAAAGCTGCATGGCATTTTGCTCTACTGAAATGATTCTTTTTTCTACTTTTAACTCAATTCTTTGAATGAGTGAGGAGGAGGAGAGATAAATGGTTTGCAAAACATGTTTGGCTTGACTCATTAAGAAAAACAGGTATTTGGTTGAAATGTTCCTCTTCTTTCAAGTAAGTTTAAGGAAAAGGTCTATTTCAGCTGCAAGTAACAGAAACCCTAATCACACTGGCTTACTTTTATTCTCTCATCTAAAAAGAAAGACCCCAGGGTTAGTGAATTTAGCAGCTCAATGTCCCAAAATTTACAGTGCTTCCAATGTATTATCCATGAGCATAGTTTTAGAATGGTCAATTGCAGGATTTCAAGATACCTAATAGAAACCCTGCATGTCCAGAGGCAAAGGTCATGCCTTCTTGTAGTCTTCTTGGTGAATATACTTTGCCTAGGTATCCTCAATGAGCAACTCTCACGGCCACCAAGTTGACCCTGACTGTTTTCAACCCATATAAGGTTTCAGATTCTGTAAACTTTCAAGGGCGAAGACAGTCTCATCTTTCTCCTAAAGAGCTACTAGTGAATTCAAACCTCAAACCTTGGGGTCATGAGCGCACTGTCTAAGGCACAGTACCCCAAGGATGAGGTAAGCTCAGTGGAATTTTGTTTTCTTTTTAGTGGTCATGAGGAGATTACATGGCTTCTTGGAATCCTTAAAATCGTGATTTTAAAGCATGACAATCATGAGAAA
>NW_022109374.1:0-1298 GCF_000313985.2 Echinops telfairi
TGCAATTCCCACACTGTGTCTCCAGTGTTGTCCCATGTAGGGCTATGGGTCAGTGAGGGATGTCGTGTCTCATAGTGGGCCGGGCCGGCCATATGGTCTTCTCTGTGGATTGGCTGCTCTGAGCAGGAATATCGTTGTCAAGGTTTGGTGGGCCAGGATGTGCTCCACTCTTTTTTCCTCCCCCTTCATTTGCTCCCGTGTGCTCTGATCAGACCTGCCCCTCTCCCTGAGCTGCAGTGTCAGTGCTGTCCTCTGAAATAAATTCTTCTTGGGGGAGGCACAGCTGTCCATGTAGTTGGGCTTGGGGCTGACCCCTTAGACCTCGCCACTGGTTCCCTACTTCATGCCAGCATGTTGCATTCACATCTTGGAGGACCAGGTTGAAGTCTGGTCCCTCTTTCCCTGTGGAGATATAAATAATACCCTCCCCTTGGGTGGATTAAGGCCTGTGTGATCATGAGGTGTTGAAGGGATGAGGTATCAGGCATCAAAGAACAAAAAATAACATCATTGTGAATGAGGGGGAGTGTGGAATGCTGACCCAAAGCCCATCTGTAGGCAACTGGACATCTCCTTACTGAAGGGTCGCAGGGAGGAGACGAGCCAGTCAGGGTGCAGGGTAGCAAAAATGAAGCATACAACTTTCCTCTAGTTCCTAAATGCTTCCTCCCCACCCACTATCATGATCCCAATTCTACTTTAAAAATCTGGCTGGTGGTGAGCACACAATGTTATGATTCTTTGTTCTTTGACACCAGATAACTGATCCCTTTGGCATCTCGTGCTCACACAGGCTGATGTGTTCTTCCATGTGGGCTTTGTTGCTTCTGAGCTAGATGGCCACTTGTTTACCTTCAAGCTTTTAAGACCCCAAATGCTATACCTTTTGATAGCTGGGCAGCATCGCTGAGGACAAATGGGTGCATAAGCAAATGTGGTGAAGAATCCTGATGGTACCCAGCTATCAAAAGGTATAGCATCTGGGGTCTTAAAGGCTTGAAGGTAAACAAGCGACCATCTAGCTCAGAAGCATCAAAGCCTACATGGAAGAAGCACACCAGCCTGTGAGATCACGAGATGCCAAAGGGATCGGGTATAAGGAATCATCAGAACAAAAAGTTTAAGGGAGGAGATGAGCCAGACAGGGTACAATGCAGCAATGATGAAAAATACAACTTTCCTCTAGTTCCTAAATGCTTTGTTCCCCCCACCCCTTCTATCATGATCCACATTCTACCTTGCAAGTCTGGCTAGACCAGAGGATGTACACTGGTACAGATAGGAACTGGAAACACAGG
>NW_022109375.1:0-1327 GCF_000313985.2 Echinops telfairi
CTGGAGATGGACACACGCTCTTTCTCTGATTTGACTCCCTGATGGAAGTATGCTGAGGCATCCAGAGCCCTGGAGCTGGAGGAGCCCTGTGGAGACCCGCCACTGGATCCACAAGACTTTCCACCCTGTGGCCTGTGATTTTCTTGCATTCAGCATCATTGCATGCATTTCATGAGTCTGAAGAGGAAATTTTAGATTGGTATCAAACATATAGGCTAATATCGGACTTGTGGACTTGATCTGGACTGGGCTGGGATGTTTTCTCAATAGTCAATTGCTCTTGTATATGAAGCTCTTTCTTATACACATATGAATGTCTCTGGATTTGTTTCTCTAGTCAACCCAGACTAACACATCTATACAGTGGGATATCATGCAGACATTGAAAATAATGCTGTAGACGTGTATCTATTGACAACAAAGGTGACCTGCCATGTACATATTGCTGGCTGAGAAAAGCGTGTTACAGACATCACGTATAATAAGACCCCATTTGGAAGCATGCATAGTGTCATGCAGTAGTTTCCAAAGTTTTCTGATTTGGGGAGCCCTTCACACTAAAAAATAGGTTGTGTACCCCAAAGAACTTTTGTTTATGTATATTGTACACCTATTCCCTATACTTGAAAACACCCCAAAGAAGTTAAAAGTATTTATTAATGCATTTAAATAAAAAATGAGCCATTATATATTAATAAAATAAAATATTTCATGAAAGAAAACTACATATTCCAAAACAGGGAAAAACTAGTGAGGAGAGGGGCATTGCATTACATTTTCGCAAATCTCCTTCATGCCTGGCTCAATAACCAGCAGCTGGATTTCTGCATCTGCAGTATAGCTGGTTGAACTGAAAATAGTAAGAGTACTTTTGTACACTGAGAATAGCCTGAGTTAAGCTCTAAAAATACTGATTTGAAATCATTAAAACAACAACAAAAACAAAATGGAAAATAACAAGTGTTGGTGAGGATATCAAGAAACTGGAATGTTTGAGACTGATGATGGCAACAAATGTACAAATGTGCTTATTACAATGGGTGTATGTATGGATTGTGATCAGAGTTGTACAAGCCCCCAATAAAATTATATATATATAATATATATACTGATTTTTACCTATCAACATAGAAAATTCTAGAAAACACAAAATAAGCCTCTAGGCCAGAGGGTCCTCAAACTACAGCCCGCGGGCCAAATGCAGCCCATGGAGGATATTTATCCAGGCCGCCGGGTGTTTTTACCCCGTTTTGTTTCTTAGTTCAAAATAAGATATGTGCAGTGTGCATAGGAATTTGTTCATAGTTTTTTTAAAACTATAGTCCGG
>NW_022109376.1:0-1324 GCF_000313985.2 Echinops telfairi
TGGAGAAGTTTTGGACAGCATATTTACCCAAAACATTTAATCTTTTGATCTCTTGACTGCTGATTCCATGAAGGTTTATTGTTGATCCAAGCAAGACAAAATCTTTAAAAATATCAACCTTTCCTCCATTTATCATGCTGTTATTCACTCATCTAGTTGTGAAGAATTTGGTTTTCTTTACATTGAGTTGCAATCCATACTATAGGCTTAATTCATGATCTTCATCAGCAGTTGCTTCAAGTCCTCCTCCCTTTCAAAAAGCACCTGAACTAAGCCATGGTATTATTAATTGCCTCATACGTATGTGTGTCATATATGTGTGTGTGAATATATATATATATATGAAAGTGAGACCTTAACTAAGGAAGATTGAAGGAGAATTAATGCATTTGATTTGTGTGGATGGAGAAGAAGATTAAACATACTACGAACTGCTGAAAGGAAAATATATGTCTTGGGAAAGTTATGACCAGCGTAGTTCTCAGAGGCAAAGAGGGGGAACCTTGTCTTACATACTTTGGTCAGACTGTCAGGATAAGCCAGCTCCTGGGGAAGGACATCATATTGGTAAAGTGAAGGGGCTACAAGAAGGAAGAAGCCCCTCTACAACATAGATGGTGGCGGCATCAATAGGCCCAGGAATATGAGCCATTGGGAAGATGGAGCAGCACAGTGCAATGATTCAGTTTGTTGTGCATTGGGTGGATCTGGGTTGGAAGTGACTTGATGGCACCTAATAGCAAGATTGGGATGGCTATTTGGGAGTGTGCAGATATTTATATGGATGTTAAATTAAGTAAAACAGAAAGAAGTTGTGAGAAAGACTTGGAAGTGCCATCTGAGCTCCCTTGACTTCACCAGGGGCAAGAAAAAAAAATCAAGTTTGTGAGCCAAAGTTCCATTTCTATGAGGTACCTCTACCCTCCAATTATTCTCACCAATTCTGATAACAATCATTACTCCCATTGAATTCTCTTTTCCTCTCGCTTCGATAACTCATTGCAAGGGGCGCATAGAACTGTAGTCCATAGTCATTATTCTGGACTTTATTAGGGGAAGTTAACAGGTTATAATACAGGATTTAAAATGCTCAGGATATATTACTCCTTCTTTGTCTGTACAGCATCTTTTTAATTGTCCCCAAAGACAGACCTCTCCTTGTTCATTGGTATCTTAATCAAATGCTTCTGGCCACTGGTAGGATTCAAATAATTTAATAACAAGTTTGCTGCCTTAATGATCAGTTTAAGTATAAAAAAGTGATTGATTATTTTATATGGTTAATATTTAAATTGCAGCAGTTCAGTGACAGAGAACTGACAAA
>NW_022109377.1:0-1283 GCF_000313985.2 Echinops telfairi
AAGAAAAAGGAAGGGGGGAGGGGGGAGACAGAGAAAAAGCCATAGGATAACTCAAAAAAGAGAAAGAGAGAGAGCAATTTGACAAAATAAATGCAAAGTTAGAAACCACACAAAGACTTCAAATAGAAGACCAAAAGATTCATACTAAGATATTATAAATAGAACACTTTGAAAGAGCAATGCAGTAGATCAGAAACAATGGGAGAGTAAATTAGTGAGTTTGAATACAAATTTCTCAGGAGCAATCTAAATGAAGAACAGTCAATAAAAAGAGCAAAAAATTTGAGGTGGGGGGAGTCTAAGAATTATGTGGAACACTCTCAAGAATAACATACCTCATTGACATTCCAGCATAGGACATAAACAACAACAAAATAACTAAAACCATATAAAAGGACAAAAGAAAATGACCATCCAAGAAGCTGAAAGAACCCCAAGCAGTAGAGATTTCATAAGAAAATTACCATAAATTACCAAACTTTCAAATATCAAGGACAAGGTAAAATTCCTGAAAACAGTTCAGGAAAGAAAAAAAAATACCCACAAAGGAGAAAAATTAGGAATAAAATTACATTTTTTTTCAGCCGTCATCAAGGCAAAAAATACAGTTGAATTATATATATAAATCCTGAAGGGGGGAAAAATGTTGATCAAGAATTTTATAGCAAGCAAAATAATCACTCATATACAAAGGAAAAATAAAGGCATTTCCAGATCAAGATAAATGAAGATAATTTGTGAAAACAAGGCCAACATTACAAGAATTGATAAGGTGAGTTCTTTGAACAGTAAATCGAGAACAGCAGTCATCAATCTAAGATCAACATAAAAAAACAGCACCATCCAAAAATCAAGCCACTCCAAGCTCTAGTCAAAGTAAAACAAAACTACAAGATTAAAAATAGGGAGCCAGAGATATTATTCCACATAAAATAAAAACAATTGTAGAGTATTATATGAACACAAAATACTCAAATGGAGAAGGAACCAAGTCATTCACAAGAAAGAACGGTCCGTCTTAATCGTAACCTCAAAGAACATGGAAAAGCATCATCAAAATAAAAGGATGAAAAACACAGAGACCAAGCAAACAGTAAGATAACAGCAAAGAAAATAATAACAATAAAACAGACAGACAAAAGAAACACAGCACAGAAGTGTACAAGGAAGAAATAAATTGACAACACTACCAAATAAAAACTATCATCACAACAAATGACAGCAGTAAATTCCTACATATGAGTAACAACACTGAATGTCAATGGATTAAATGTACCAGGTCA
>NW_022109378.1:0-1282 GCF_000313985.2 Echinops telfairi
GGTAGCTGTGGGTTCGATGCTTTCTTGATATGCACTTTTCGTTTAAATAAAACACTCTTTATCCACGAGTTTCTGTGAATTCGGTTCTCCAAATTCCCCAGACCATCACAGTCATGTAGCTGTGCGAACCTCCCTTCAGTCATATCTTTATCCATGTTCACTTCCTTGAGCATCGCATTTGTATATACCTACAATAATGCCACATGAGAATGACTGACTTCCGTTGAAACCTTATGGCATGAAAGGTCAGGTGTTTCACCACAACTCTCCACCAGGAATAGCTTTTGCATCAGTTAAAAGGTGCTTCAAGCGCTTTCTCATGTCTTAGCTACAAGCTTATCTCCAGGAGATTCTTGAAGCAATTATCCATATAGTGCTCAGCCTGCTGTATTAATAGGGCCTCAAACAATTTATCTTCTCTCAGCTCATCACTTACCTCATGGACATGTTTGGCTCTGAAAGAGAACCGTGAATCCTGCATTTCCTGGGCCACCCTTATGACTTGCCTCACCTGCGGTTATGTTTGTCATTTCAAGTGTCCTCACAGGACTGAATATTACTGTGGTCAGCAACCATTACAATTTCCCATAATCATTAGGATATGGGCAACCGTTAATCCTGCAGTTCCTGTGGTTCCTAATTACAATAAAGAATGGAGTTGTATGTAAATTCCTGTGCTCCACAACAAGGTTTGCTCACCGAGGTTGTTAGCTCATCATGCCTAATTGGCTGGTTAACACAGGTTGGGTTAACTGAAGGGGGAAGGGATCCAAGGCTTGGTCAGCTTGCAAGCCAGGAAAAAGACTCCAGGGAAGCTGGGAAGGAAAGCTTCGCCCGGTGTCTACCTTTTAGCCATGCATGGGATTTCCGGGCAGTGTGGGAAAGTGAGGCTTTGCATGGTGTCGCCCCGCCAGCATGGCAAGCAACTACGTGGCAGGCTGGGAATGTGAGGCTCTGCCCGGTGTCTCCTGGTAGGCCAGGCAACAGACTTCCTGGCTGGAACGGAAATGGGTCTTTGCCATGAGTCACCAAGCAACTCAGGAAATGGACTTCCCGGAGTGCTAGGAAAGCTGGGCTCCACCAATCGTTTCCCTGAAGTCCAATCAAAGGACTTCTGGTCAGGCTGTGGCAATTACACTTCCCTCAGCTTTTCCCTTGTAGCCAGGCAAAGGACTTCCGGTAAGGCTGGAAAGCTAGGTTCTGCCCTGCGTTTTGCAAAGGCCAGCCAATGGACTTCGCAGCATGCTGTGGAAATAAGAATAATTTTGCATCCCCATTCAGG
>NW_022109378.1:1382-2702 GCF_000313985.2 Echinops telfairi
TTTTTTTCAACAAGTATATATTCTGAAGATGAATCAAGCTTAATGCTAAGACTGTGTTAATATTGGGGGTGGGGAAGAAAAATAAGACAGGCAGATTTTACAATAACTCAATGAGGCAAAGGAGGCAATTTTAGGACTGATGTATTTTTGAATATTTACTTCAAACTCTGGAGGCTGACAGTACCATATGAAGTGTCCATAATTCCTTTATAGAAATGTTTTCCATTACATTTAGGGTCCCTGGATGGAGCAAAGGGTAATGCACTCAACTGATAAATTAAAAAAAAATTGTGGTGCAAATCCACTTAGAACACCTTACAAAAAAGGCTTAGAAATCTAGTGTATATCTAAAAAAGAGTCATGGAAAACTCTACACAGAAACGTCTTACTGGGACTTCCAAGAGGTCACCACAAGTCAGAATTGAATTGAAGAAAAGATATTTGTTGTTCTTTGTTGTTGTTGTTTCCCTTTATATTAATTAGGACTGATGAACTATGAGATCACTGAAGTTCAGTAATTAAATATAAATTCACCTGTACTTTTTCAAAGAACTATATGACAGATTGCCTTGGACAGATCGGCCGCAAAGAACTCTTTAAAGTGTTAAAGAGTGGGAGGTCCCTTTGGGAACTTATAAGAATATTGAGGTGTGTACATGAGCATTTGCTGTCTCAATGAGATGCATGATTGCTGAGCCTGAAATAAAATCAATAACAGTGTCCAGTCCACTGCTTATCTTAGGGATACTGAGGGATCTGGAAGACTTTGGGTCTGTTTGTGCCACGAGTTCTGGACTGACCCAACAGCAACCAATAACAACAACCTACTGAAGCATACAGACCCCTCTCACTGCCACCAAGTTGATGTTTACACATAGCAATGCTATAGGAAAGTCTAGGTGGTAGTTACATCATCTGGTGTCAATTTGAGAGGATTATGAGTGGAGTGATGGAGTCTAGTTTGTCAATCGGATCGTAGCCAATGAAGCCTCTGTGTGGTCATGGCCTTTTCCTGAGAATTCTGAAAAATCCTGTATTCCTTCTTGGAGATGGGAGACACTCTGCTGACTCCCTTGGAGATATTCTACTGAAAAGACACAAGGCTGACTCCCTGGGAGACATCCCTGAGAAGTCACATGGACTTACCCTGATGCAGCCAGAACCCTAGACCTGGAGAAGCCACTTTCATATGTCTGCCAGTGCTGAGATGCTTACACTGCCACTGGATCCAAAGACTCTCTACCCATTGGCCGGTGATCCTCTTGCATTTGGTGTCATTACATGGGTTTCATAAGTCTGAAGAGGACTTTATAGATCAGT
>NW_022109378.1:4525-5506 GCF_000313985.2 Echinops telfairi
TATTTTCTATTACTGTGCTGGAGTGGCCAGCAGTTGGGAGCCTACTCAACAGCAGCAAACAATAGCAGGAGCTAACTTGATTGCCAATTTCTACCATTCATCCCTGGGAATAATAACACTTTGTTCAGCTTGAGCTTTCTAAAGACCTAATTTTCAGAGGTAACATGTATTTGGAATTGTCTATTGAGGCCTAGTTAAACTTTTATATATGCTCCAGGTTTCCAGTAGTTTGATGAGGATACCTGTGGGTACATATATTTAATTGCATCCCTCTATTTAATAAATTTCACATATACACAGGATGTTGGCTAATACCATGAGCATCAGTTGTCAAATATAAAATTTACATAAAGCATTGTTTGTGTAATTTGATTCTGAGCTGAACCCCTCAGGTACAGAGAGTAAGATTGGCTGGGGTATTTCTGACGGACAGATTGAATTTTACTATACTCTAACTGTAGGGGAAGGAAGTCCTTTTTGTTTTATACTAAGGTTTCAGCAGAAGAAAGAGTTTTTGCATGTAGCAAATGAAACAGGTAAGGGCATCTGCATTAATCTACGACTTGAGCTGCTTTCCCTCCCTGGAGGCAGGAACAACCAACCAGGCCAAGTCGAGAGATCTCCATTTTTTCATTACCGTACTTTACTGTGGGACAATGAGACTTTTCTTTGAATATTGTTGGGGAAATGAGTGAGAAAAGTTGTGAATGACCCTGCAAAAGAATCATCTTGATACATCGATAAATTGTATGCAGAGGGTTGCTTATTAATTATTCATACTAATTCTGACCTTCCGTAATTTCAATTTATATTTTTGATAAAGTAAGGATAAGCTATTTGTTATATGCTCATTTTCCTTGAGCATTTAACCATGTATCAATTAGGTGGTTTGAAAAGTTACTTCTCTTAAAGCTCTATTAGGCCAAGAACCATCATAGTGCTACTCTCAGATATCATTCAGAGGATTACGTGATGTGATAC
>NW_022109378.1:7534-8421 GCF_000313985.2 Echinops telfairi
CCCAAAATAAAAATTTGCGAGCTTAAATAAAATATATGCTGCTGTGATTGAGTCCATTTCAATTTATGGTGACCCTAGAGGTCTGGGTAGAATTGCCCCATGGAATCTGCAAAACTATAAACCTTTATGGAAGCAGACTGCACTACCTTTCTTCTATGGAACAGTTAATGGCTTCATGACACCCACCTTTCAGTTAGCAGCCAAATGCCTAACAATTGTGCCACCAGAGCTGGTGTAAGTATTAATTTTTAAAATGGCAAATCCTATTTGTATCCTCAATCTAAGATGAAAGGTTCCAAGAAAGTTAGAGAACATTCCACAGATTTTGTGACACTGCATTATCTCTTATCTAGCCAGAACCTTGTCAACATTGGTCACAGTATCCCATTTCCCCATTCCACTGGTCAATCTGGCTTTCCCATTTCCCATCTTAATTCCTTTTCCAGGCACTTGGCTGTTTCTTCCCACCTCTGTTGAGCTCTCAGCTCAATGTTAGATCAATCTTCTCAAAATGGCAACTGGTAACTGCAACTTAATATCTATAATTTACTTTATGGTTAGGCCTTCAAGGATCAGAAAACTATCATGTAAAATAAAAATTTTGAAATCCAATTTTGTAAAACGGGTATGAGGTAAAGTCTAATTTCCTCGAACTACACAAAGAGGGAGGAGGAGAGTCAAGGTTATCAAGATCAGCTGCCCAAGTCTGACTCCTATGAGATGGAGGTCAGACCTGCCTCTACTCTCCAACTTTTTTACCAATTGTGACACCAACTGTCTCTCCCATGGCAGTTTCTATTTCCCTGCTGTTTGATAGATTGCAATGTACACACAGAACACACAAACAATACTCAAATTACTAGAAAAATAATAGGCTACAGTTCAGG
>NW_022109378.1:8521-10402 GCF_000313985.2 Echinops telfairi
TGTGATTTCCACATTGGCAGCTCCCCAGCTGCCTGCCTTAGAGAGAAACTTGATTGCAAGAGCCATTCTGTTGAGTTCTCAAAGCTCAACAGATAACTAGGTATCCGTTCTGCTGAACTGCTTTGAACTGGCTAAATCCCACCACTGTATGTAACTGTATGTGTATCTGTATATGTTTGTGTACATACATATAAACTGGTTTTGCATCTTTAGAGAACGCTGAAACAATATATAAAATTTGGTTAATGGATTCAGGCATTACTCACATATCAAGAAGTGGATCCCTTTTGGGTCTGATGGATAGATGAGCAGTCCAATCTCAGAAAGTTATTTTGATAGTCTGTATCTTGGGGCTGCTCCTGGTACCATTTATTATTTAAATCATTTTTACAATTGGAAAAAATTCCACTGAAAGATTTTGACTGAAAAGTAAAACAATTCGAATTTACAGTTCTATGTCCAGAGTACAAGAACAATATGACGTGTTGAATGCATAGAGACTAGCAGTAGCAGGAAACTACTTTTATCTCGAGGTCTATAATGTTCATGGAGCCTTACAACCTTAATTGTTGATAATTGTAGAGTGATCCATCACTACAAAGTTCCTGAGTTCAGTTGCGAAGGAGAAGGTGATAGAAAGCTGGCCACCCAGTCACTCTTCTTTCAGTGTTTAGCATATGATGCCTGTTGGCTGCAATCAGCTGAAGGTCAACAGACAAGAAAACCAAAAGGACGAGAACCCAATTAGACACAGAGCAAAGGGCAGAATAGATCTCGGTCGGCAAATTGAAACTGGCTGGCATACACCTGTTAGAAATGGATATGATTTTTCTTGTTGTTGTTGTTCTTAATTACTATCAAGTTGGCTGTATGCACAACACAAAACATTGTCCAGTCCTGTACTCTCCCCACAAACATTGTTAGGTTTGAGCCTCCCTTTTTTTCCCCCAGATACTATGGCAATCCATCTCTTTGAGGGTCTTTCTCTCTTTTTTTCTGACAACTCTAGACTTTACTAAGCATGATGGCATTTTCCTGAGACCGGTCCCTTCGGATGACACATTCAGTCTTTGAGATGAAGCCCCACTGTCCGCATAGCTAAGGAGCTTCCGGCTTTACTTCCTCCAGGAAAGATTTGTTTGTTTTTCTACCAGTCAATATCACTTTCCATATCCTTTGCCAACACTGTACTACAAATGCATACATCTTTCTGTGGTAGTATTCATTGTCCAGCGTTCACATCCATATGAAGTACTAATTTAAAATACCATGGCTTCAGTCAGGGGCACCAAACTCCTCAACGTAACCTCTTTGTTCTTAAACACTGCATTTGCCCTATGCAATATGTCATTTCATTTCTGGACTGCTGATCCCATGAGTGTTTATTGTGGATACTGGTAAAATAAAATCTTTGACCATTTCAATAGTTTATTTATTAATTGTGATGGTGCATATTGGTCCAACTGTAAAGACTTGTTCTCTTTCTGCTAAGTTGCAATTCGTACTAAGGACTGCAGTCCTTGAATTTCATCAGTGGTTCAAGCCTTCTTTGGTTTCAGCAAACACTGTTGTGTCATCTATATATGACAAAATGTTAAGGAGTCTCCTTCCAATTCTGATACCATATTTTCCTACATACAGCCCTGTCTTCTAATTACATGCACAGCAGAAAAATTGAGTAACTATGGGGAAAGAAAACAACCCTGCCCCACACTTCTGGGTTTTAAACGTGAAGTTCTCCATTGTTCTTTTCAAACCATTGCCTCATAGTTTATGCACAGGCACTAGATTTTCCATTAATTGAAATGTCTATAATTTGTTATGATCTACACAGTCAAATATCTTTGCATAGGCAATAAATCACAAATAAGCCTCTTTCTG
>NW_022109378.1:12607-13523 GCF_000313985.2 Echinops telfairi
CTCTCCCAGAGTGGAGCAGCACTCTGCAGGCTCGGATCAGTGCTTTAAAGGCTCCCTCAGTATGCATTGGCACAGTGGACCATAGCATATCTGAAAGAGCCATTATAGTCTATCATGTCAATGGTCTGTGCACGAGGACTCCCTTAGTATGCATTGACACGATACACGATGATGACTACTGAACATATGATTATGATTTCAATGGAAGAACCATAATGGTTCCATTAAGATTTCAGCGACATTTCAATGGAAACATCTCATATACTTCTCGTGAGATCATAATGACTCAGATGGGTTTGTTATGCTCTCAGTATAAGTTAAAAAAAATTGTATAAAGCTGCCAGTAAAACCAGGTCCTTTCAAAGTCATATTTTTATCCCTACTCTGTTGTACACATTGTCTTATTTTCCATGAGTAATGAAAGAAGTAATGAATTAAATTTCCAGAGGTAATTTAAGGGCACTTTTACAAAGGAATAACAATAGCAACACACACATTATTGAATGTTTATACTATTTATGGAGTTTTGGTGGTGCTTTCAGCTAATCCTTGGACTGCTAACCCCAAGGCCAGCTGTTCAAACACACAGCCACTCTCCTGAAAAAGGGTGAGGCTCTCTGCTCTTGTGGGGCTCAGGATAGCATAGTGGTTAGTCACTGAACTGTTCATTACAAGGGCAGCAGTTTGATACCACCAGCTGCTCCTAAGGAGAAAGGCAGGGCTTTCCATTCCAGTAAAGACTTACAGCCTCTGAAACTCACAGACAGCTCTACTTTGTCCTATAGGGTCGCTGTGAGTCAGAATTGACTCAATGGCTGGCAGTGAGTTTGGTTTTAGATCTGCCCCATAAAGATGGAAAGGCACAGAGACCTTGTATAGGTGTGCTAGTGTGGGTAGACTAGGGAAACAAATCCAT
>NW_022109378.1:13623-14667 GCF_000313985.2 Echinops telfairi
TCCCATAATCATTCGGATATGGGAAGCCGTTAATCCTGCAGTTCCTGTGGTTCCTAATTACAATAAAGAATGGAGTTTCATGTATCTTCCTGTGCTTCACAACAAGGTTTGCTCAGTGCTTATCATGCCTAATTGGCTGGTTAACACAGGTTGGGTTAATTGAAGGGGGGAGGGATCCAAGGCTTGGAAAGCCTGCAAGCCAGGAAAAAGAATTCTGGGAAGCTGGGAAGGGAAGCTTCGACTGATGTCTACCTTTTAGCCATGCATGGGATACCGGGCAGTGTGGGGAAGTGAGGCTTTGCATGGTGTCTCCCCGCCAGCGTGGCAAGCAACTATGTGGCAGGCTGGGAATGTGAGGCTCTGCCCGGTGTCTACTGTTACGCCAGGCAACAGACTATCTGGCAGGCTCAGGAAATGGGTCTTCACCATGAGTCATGAAGCAACTCAGGAAATGGACTTCCTGGACTGCAGAGAAAGCTAGGCTCCGCCAGTCGTTTCCGTGAAGTCCAATCAAAGGACTTCCGGTCAGGCTGTGGCAATTACCCTTCCCTCAGCTTTTTCCTTGTACCCAGACAAAGCACTTCCATTATGGCTGGAAAGCTAGGTTCTGCCCTGCGTTTTGCAAAGGCCAGCCAATAGACTTCGCAGCATGCAGTGGAAGTGAGAATACCTTTGCGTCCCCATTCAGGCCATGGATGTGTCTGCCGGTCAGACTGGGAATCGCGGCTTGGCCCAGCATCTCCCAGCAACCAGGAATTGAGCTTCCGGGAGGGCTGGAGAAGTGAGGATTTGCCTGGCGCCTCACCGAAAGCCAGGTAACAGAGTTCTGAGTAGTCTGGGGAAGTGAGTTGTCACCTGGGATCTACACAAACACAAGGAAACGGACCTCCTGACTGCCTGCGGAAGTGAGGCTTTCCCCGGAGTCTTTCCTTAAGCCATGCAAGGGACTGCAGACTAGGCTGCCTGCTGTAAGGTGGCTTCACACGGCATCGGGTCTTTTGCTTCCTGAAGGTCATTCTAGAGGCATAATGTTGGACTTTTAAT
>NW_022109378.1:41707-42602 GCF_000313985.2 Echinops telfairi
TATACATATTTACATATGTACATGCCTGCATTTATACCTCTACAAATGTCCTTTGCCTACTTGTTCTGTAGTTTTCCTCATATAAATCTTTTGTTTGTTTGTTAGGTATATCCTTAGATATTTCAATTTGTGCTTGTTCATTGTGAAGGGCACTACCTTTAGGATCTTTTCTTCCCTGGTCTTGTCTGATATATATAGCTGTCTGTTGGCCTTCTGTCTGTTGATCTTGTATCCTGCCATTCTGCCATATCTCTCTATCACTTCCAGCACTTCGCTTGTGTGGCTTTTGGGGTTTTCCATATATAAAATCATATCATTTGTGAATAATGATAATTTCACTTATTCTTTCCCCAAATGAATACCTCTGCTTTATGTTGTAAGCTAGGACCTCCATGACAATGCTAAATGAGAGTGAGAAAAGGGACATCCTAGTCTGGTCCTCTTTTGCATTGAGATTGTTTTCATCTTTTTTTTCTATTGACTACCACATTTGCTGTTGGTTTTTGTTATATAGCCTGTCTCATGTTGAGTAATTTTCTTTCCATTCCTACCTTCTTGAGTGTCTTAAACAGGAAAGGGTATTATATGTTGCTGAATGGTTTTTGTGAATCTATCTATATTGTCATGTGGTTGTTATAATTTTTTCGTGTCACTGTGGTGAATAATGCAGTATAAAGACACCTACAAAGACCCAGAATTAGAAAACCAGAAGGCAAGGTCATGCTCAGATTATCTCAATTTGAAAGAATTGAAAAAAACAAAAACAAAAGTAATTTAGGCCTTTAGTTGAAGTGTTGAAAGATTCTACGGCAAAAATTTTGAACGAAGAGAGAAGAAATACACAGAATCACCATACCAAAAATAATTGGCTGACACCCAACCATTTCAAGAGGCA
>NW_022109378.1:44249-45480 GCF_000313985.2 Echinops telfairi
TGGGCAGTCGTTCCACAACTGCCACATTATATAAACCACAAACCACATAATCCTGGCCTAGTCAAGTAAGTACATGTTTGGGGGATGCACAATTCAATCCACTACTCTATCAATATCCATTTAGGCCTCCTGGCTTGCGACAAATGTTAAATGTGTGTTTTATTTTATTAGTTTATTTCATTTTGCTTTTCCCCTGGCCTCCTGTATAATGAGAACTTGTTATGGCTCACATTACTGTGTATGTCCTAGATAAGAGTATGATTGAATTAACATGCCGTGAAGCTGATAGGATACCCATGCTGGGGATAAAATGTCTTCATACAAGTAAACATCAAAATGGATGCTTAAAGGCTAAAGGAATACATTTCTTTTCTGATTACAAAACTCTTCTCCATCTCTTAGTCTATCTCTTCCCCTGAACTCTGAGCTCCAAATGACTATCTGCGAGGGTTTCACTGACTGAGCTCATTCTACTCCTTTGGATTTAGCTAATGGGCAGAAACACAGGAGATCAGTCATAGGAAGGAGTAGAGAAAGGTCCTTGGCTTGTGCTACTGCTTTCTCCCGGGTTGTAGGCCTGGTTCTTCCTTCACTCCCTTCAGGACTAAATATGTTTGCCAGCTGCTCCTAGAGTCTCTGGTGGCGCAGTGGTGAATAGCTTGGATGCTAATTTATACCTCAGTGCTCCAGATCAGTCAGTCATTCGGAAGTCATCAGCTGCTCAACGAAGAAGGAGGTGACAGTCTGCTTTCTTCAAGATTACGGCCTTGGAAACCATTTGTGGCCATTCTACTCTCTTGCAGGGTCAACTCTGAGTTGAAATCAAGTAGTTCTATGGGTATGAGCACGGTCTGTCGCCTTTGGATGGCTCAGCATTGCGTATGCACACCGTTAGCCTTGGCCTACCTTTATCAAAGGACTCTTCTTCCACCTCTCTTCAGCAAGACATTTCTGAGCGGAAATACCCAGCTTTCTGGGGCAGTGTGTAATAGTACATTCATGAGAAAGGCTCTTTATCAAGAATTTTACATGCATTGTCTTACTTATTCCTCCTCCCACGCACACACACACACTCCTTGATTTAGTAATGATGAAAACTGGAAACTTATGGTATGAAATTCACCACCACAAGTTGTAGGTATTGCTAAAGTTTAATAAGAAAACCTGACTAGATTTTTAAACTCATTGTATCTGTCAGGATTAAAACAAAACACACACAAAAAAACATAAT
>NW_022109378.1:46496-60563 GCF_000313985.2 Echinops telfairi
CGCACTGCCAAAAGGATGAACACGCCGCCTGGGAGTAAATACAGTCAGAAGGCTCCTTAGAAGTGAGACTGGACAGACTTTGAAGTGCTTTGGACATGTTAACAGGGTGAATCGGTCCCTGTAAAAGGATATCATGCTTGGTTAAGCAAAAGTTCAGCAAAAAAGAGGTTTCGATTACATGGA
The DNA here is from genome assembly GCF_000313985.2 of Echinops telfairi. Taxonomy (NCBI): domain Eukaryota; kingdom Metazoa; phylum Chordata; class Mammalia; order Afrosoricida; family Tenrecidae; genus Echinops; species Echinops telfairi. The sequence goes on from NW_022109378.1 coordinate 46,680, forward strand.
TTAATACAGTGGCTGCTACAATGAGCTCAAGAGTACAAACAATTGGGAGAATGCTGTAAGTCCCAACAGTGTTTGTCTAAATTTCTGTGTTTTTGTTTTGTTCTCTTTGTTCTAGTTATGCATGTACATGTATATTTGTATTATTGGCAAACAGAATTTTGGATGCCACTGTCTGAAACCTATAAAGCAGAAAGACTGAAAATGCTGGCTGGATGTCTACATTATGGACTTGATGTAGAATTATTTTCTTAGAATTTTTCTTCCGAGGCATTCAACTGATTGGATGAGGCACAGCATACATTATAGAACCAAGTCTCCTTTACTAAAGCAACTGGATGTAGACGCTGACTTCATCTACAAAATATCCTCACAGCAATACCAAGATCTTTATTTCAATAACATAGGGTTCCATAACCTAGTGGACACACCAGAAAATTTGCTATAGTATCCATGATTTGGGTGCTTAAAATAATTTTAGTGGAATATTGTTTCCATGTGTATCAAGTGGCCATGAAAAATACAAAAGTGTATTTGGAGAACAAGAAAAATAAATAAAACTATAGTTTCCCTGAACTAAAATACTTTCTACAAGCAAGTACATGCACTGAGAAGTTTGTATAATAGACACTATAGAAGACTTCGCATGACTAAATACACTGACATTGATCAGTTCTGACTTATAGGAGCCCTGGAAGTGTCGTGGGTGGCTTGTGGGGCCGCTAACCAACCACAAGGGCAGCAGTTGGAACCTCTAAGCTGCTCGCTCTGTGGGAACCGGATGAGGGTTTCTGATCCTGCAAAAAGTGACAGTCTAGGGAACCTACAGGAGGCAGTTCTTCTCTGTCCCGTAGGCTCCAGAGGACTCCTAACACATTGATTTGTTTTCGTCTATGATATCATCTCAGCTTCCTGACTGATAAAGCACTTTCAGAACCCGTTTTATAATTCCAGCTTAAAAAGAACACTCAACGTTGTTGCCAAGACTCATCCGACAGATTGCATTTTCATCTTAATTCTGGGGACACTCTCCCTTCCTTCCAATTGGCCTCTACTTCCATATCATAACTCGACCTGTTGGAGCTTCTACTGCTGTGCTCTTGATGCCTCTTCTCTTCTTTGTTTTGTTTTAAATGTGCTTTCCTCTTTTACTCTCTTTTCTCCTTTTCCATGTAGATTCTATATTTTGCAATTGTTTATCCTGCAGTATATGTTCAGTTACAGGGAACCAGATCCACCAAGGGAAGGAACTAACATGGATATACTTGGTGCCTTTGAATGCATAAAATATGATTGGCCTCCTATGAGAAAGATGTCATATGTTCACATGAGTTTTGGGGCACACTGCATTTCCCCCCCAAAAGGATTCATGACTGAGAAAGTTACTATAAATAAGGCATTTTTAATTCATGAAGAGTTTTTAAAATTTCTATTCTTTTTAACCCTAACCCTAGCGCTAACCCTAACCCTAACCCTAATTCATGAAGATTTTTAAACAATCTGTATAAGCACTATCCTGAATTATACAAACAAATAGGAATGTAAAGTCATAAATTGGTAAGAAGAGTGATTTTAAAAAAAAAGGACTAAGAATCAAGAATCATAAGGATCTACCACTTACTAGTGCTGTACCTGAAATACACACACACATACACACACATACACACATTTTGTTGTCTTCTTCATTTTTAAAGTCCTATAATTGTATATATGTTATGCTACATTGTCTGTCTTTTCATATTTTGAATCTACATGTGGACTTATCATATTTCAAATTTTCTGGTTTTTTCATTTGGTTAAAGTTAAAATATCTTCCATATTGACAGGTCTCCTATGAAATATATGTTCACATAGGATTTTTCTTTTTCTTTTAATTTATTTTTAATTGGGAGCTAATACCTATATCATTCCATAGTTCAGTCACATCAAGGAGTATTGTACAATTGCTACTAGAATCCGTTTCCAAACATAAGTTTCCTTCCTAGACTCCTTGATATCATCTCCCTTTTAAACACTCCAGCCCACCACCACTGTTCCCCGCTGCCCGCTGCACCCAAAGAAACTCTTATTCTACTTGCTGGCCCTATAGGGTCATCAATCCTGGGTTTCATCTACCAAAAACCAGAAAAATATATAACACAACTTCAAAAGGGTAACTCCCAAGGACATAATAAAGTTAAGATAAACCCTAATATGAACAAACAAACCAACAACAACAAAACTACGGAAAATTTTGAAAACCAGATGAGGTCCAGTGTGCATCAGAGCGGGGATCAACTGACAAAGTTTTAACTGTTCAACTCAGGTCTATCCATTTGATCTTCTATGCAGCAATGCACTCTGCTTAGTAACCACTTTCCTCCTATCCCTGAATTATGAACAGAGGAGTTCACCAGATGCTTATTTTCCATGTTGTTCCCACAAATGCGTTTTGGGCTCCTACTGCCAACCACAGCTTTCGGCAAACCGGATTCTCAAAATTTAGGCTCTGATATTAACCCCTCCTTCGACTTTAGATTATATGATTTATAATCCTTCAGTGACTAATGATGGTGTGCTTCTTCCATGTGAATTTAGTTGATGTCTCACTTAGATGGCTGCTTGTTTGGAGACAAGCCTTTAAGAGCTCAAATGCAATGTTATCTGATAACCAGGAACCATCTAATTACTTTGCCACATTTTGCTTTCATTCCCATAGCTTCTGTAGTTCCCTTCCTGAGTGCCAGTATTGAACAGGAACATGATATAAGAACAAATTGTTCTTAAATTGGAGCTAGAATTTAGTGCCAGCCCCAAACCCATTCCTGGAACTATGTTTGTTTGTTTGTTAGTTTGTTTGTTTGTTTGTTTTATCTGTCTTTGGCTCTCTTTCAAAACCTCTTTGTTAATTTTTGGTAGAGAGTCTTATCAATCATCCTCTTGGGGCATACTGATCTTCTTCTTTCTGTGAATCAATTTATTGGAGGCTCATACAGCTCTTATCACAATCTATCCATCCATCCATTGTGTCAAGCACTTTTGTACATATGTTACCATCATCATTCTCAAAACATTTTACTTTCACTTGAACCCTTGGTATCAGCTCCTCATTTTTCCTCCTCTGCCCCCCACCCTCCCTCTCTAACTCACCCTTGATAATTTATAAATTATTGTCATTTTTTCATGTCTTACACTGACCATTGTCACCCTTCACCCACTTTTCTGTCATCTGTCCCCTTGGGAGGGGGATATATGTAGATCATTGTGATCGGTTCTCCTTTTCACCCTCCCACCTTCCCCTACCCTCCAGGGATCTCTACTCTTATTATTGGTCCTGAGGGGTTTATCTGCCCTGGATTCCCTGTGTTTCTAGGTCTTATCTGTACCGGTGTATATGCTCTGGTCTAGCCGGATTTGTAAGGTGGAATTAGGGTCATGACAGTGGTGGGGAGGAAGCATTCAAGAACAAGAGGAAAGTTGTATGTTTCATCGGTGCTATACTGCACCCTGACTGGCTGGTCTCTTCCTCCGACCCTTCTGTAAGGGGATGTCCAATTGTCTACAGATGGGCTTTGGGTCTCCATTCTACATTCCCCCTCATTCACATTGATATGATTTTTTGTTCTGGGTCTTTGATGCCTGATATCTGATCCCATAGACACCTCATGATCACACAGGCTGGTGTACTCCTTCCAAGTGGGCTTTGTTGCTTCCCAACTAGATAGCCGCTTGTTTAACTTCAAGCCTTTAAGACCCCAGATGCTATATCTTTTGATAGCCAGGCACCATCAGTTTTCTTCACCACATTTGCTATGCACCCATTTTGTCTTCAGCGATCATGTCGGGAATCTGAGCATCATGGAATGCCAGGTTATTAGAACAAAGCATTCTTGCATTGAGGGAGTACTTGAGTGGAGGTCCAATGTCCATCTGCTATCTTAATACTTAATATATATGTATAGAGAACTATTTCCCTATTATTATATATAAATATATTTACATATGTACATGTCTGTATTTAGACCTCTATGAATATCCTAGTACAAGAGGTTGGGATATTAACCCAACGAAGATTCAAGTACCCTCCACCTCAGTAAGATTTCTAGTGGTCCAGTGGTGTGGGGCATGTCGAGATATTCCTACTAAAGTGAAGGGTAAGCTATTGCATTTGGCTCCCCCAATGACTGAAAAAGAGGCACAACGCCTAGTGGGCCTCTTCAGATTTTGGAGGCAACATATCCCTCACTTGGGTGTTCTACTTCAACCTATTTATCAAATGACACGAAAAGCCTCCAATTTTGAGTGGGGCCCAGAACAAGGAAAGGCTCTTCAACAGGTTCAGGCTGCCGTGCAAGCTGCTTTGCCACTGGGACCATATGTTCCAGCTGACCCAATGGTGCTAGATGTGTCAGTGGTAGATAAAGATGCAGTGTGGTGTCTTTGGCAGACCCTTGATGTGAGACTGTATACTGTCTCCCACTTCTTTCATCTACTTCCTTTTATTTTCATCTTGTCCCACTATCATGTTTGGACTTCATTCAGGTTTCAGTAATTCCTCTTGGTTACATTGCCCTTGATTAAGACCTACCAGGCATCCTACACCCTCTTCACCATCAATTTTAGATTGCTTGTTGTTCCCTTGTCCCTGGGTTTGTTACCACTCACTTCCTTTACCCCTGTCTACCCTCTCCCATGTTCTCCCAGAACTGTCGGTCAGTTGTTTTTGCCTCCAGATTGTTTATCCAGCCTATCTTATCTAGATAGACAAGCAGAGACACTAATAAGCACAAAAACAAGGCAGAAGAAAACAAAACAAAACAAAACAAAAAACCAGACGACAACAACAACAAACCAACAACAACAAAAAAAGCGCCTATACAGTAAATAGTTCCAGGTCTGTTTGTTGACCTTTAAGAGTGTTTTCCAGGCGAGTCTGATGGGATGCCACTCCCTGGCACCAAAGTCTATTTTTGGTATTCCCCAGGGACTTCATTGTTTTGCTCCCCTTGCTGCTCTGTTGCAGGGCCTTAGTGTTCCACCCCAATGTGGTGGAGTCAGATTGGGCACAATTTCCACACTGTGCCTCCAGTGTTGTCCCTCGTAGTGATATGGGTCAGTGAGTGATGTCTTGTTTCGTGGTGGGTCGGTCCTATCGTCCTCTCTATGCATTGACTGCTCTGAGCAGGAATATCGTCCTCGGGGCTTGGTGGGCCAGGATGTGCTCCACTCTCTCTCCTTCCCTCTTTGTTTCCTCCTGTGTGTTCTGATCAGATGTGCCCCTCTCCCTGAGCTGTAGCTTCAGTGCTGTCCTTTGAAGTGAATTCTTCTGGGGGGTGGGCATGTAGTTGGGATTAGGGCCAACCCCACAGATCTCTCTAGTGGTTGCCTGCTTCATATTGGTATGCTGCATTCTTCTGTGTGATCTTCTGTTAATATTGTCTTTGATTACTAATGTTTAAAGCCCTCTTGAGAGAGGGATATTGGGCCAATGTATGCTTATTCCATATCACAGTACCTAAATTATTCATTTGTGCAGAATCAATACTTAGTTAATTTTCAGGGAAAACTTACAATAATAATCAATGAGAATGTCAATCATAAGTTTTCTGTTATAATACATATCTTAATATAGTATATAGGGCATTAATTTTGCAAAAGCATGTCTACCCATATACTAACAGTTAAACAATATTGGTATTGTTTAAAAGCTGTCTTCTGCTTTCTCAGACACCATGAATTTCCCAACTTACGTCCTCAGGTTACAAGTGTGTCTGAGGTAGAGTCCAGTTCACCAAGTGGAGTTTCCGCCTCAGATCTCACTGATGCAGCCCCTGGAGCTTGCTGTGTGCCTTGAAGATCCAGGCCTCAGTGTCCCAGCATTCCACAGCGCCCAGCCTGGGTCTCCAGGATGCACCCAGAAGTCCCAGTTATGTGGCCAATGTGGTGACTACCACCAGGGACATTCCCCTCACTAAGATCCCCCAAACCATTTTCAGTCATTCTTCCCCCAACTGAAGGTTGGTCCTCCCTCTTTATCCTAGCAACAGACATGTGTGTGTGGTCACTCAGATGTGTTTGCTTCCTTTCTCCTCTTCAGACTTTTTTTCCCCAACAGTGTCCCTCATCCCTCTGAGTGGGCTATCTGTTTGTCTGGGGTACCTCATCAAGGGTTTACATGACAATCACTCAGTAGACAGCATCCCTTTCCCCTCCCTTGACCATTTGATCCCTGCTGATGAGGTGTACTTAGGCAAAGTGACCTCCAAAATACTTACCTACAGCGATAGTATAAGGTTCATTCATGCCAGTTAGACAGCCTACCAGGCTGTCTGCACACCCTGTCCAGGAGACTGGATGCCCTACAAACCCAAGCTTGTGCCATCCTCTGCTGCGTATTCCTGCAGCAGTCGACTTATACCCCATTTTTCCTTTTGTGATTGACTTTAACTTGACTCAGCATAATGTCTTCCAGATCCTTCCCTATCTTGAAGTGTTCCATAATTTCATTGTTGTATTTTAGAGATGAGTAGTATTCTATTCTGTGTATATACTAGGTTTAAAAAAATTTTTTAATCCAGTATTCTACTGATGGGAATTGAGGCTGTTTCCAACTTCTTGCTATTGTGCACTGAGCTGTTGTGAACATGGGGAAGCACGTCTGTTCGTGAGCTGATTCTAATTTCTTTTGGGTATATGCCCAGAATGGTATTGCTGGGTCATATGGTATTTCAATTGCCATCTGCTTTAGGAATCGCCATATCACCTTCCACAGTGGCTTTATGTATTTACAACCCCACCAGCAGTGGATAAGAGTTCCCATCTCACCACACCCTCTCCAGCATTTTTTTTTTTGCTTGTCATTGTTCTGTTTTGTTTTTAAGTTGGCCTACACTTATGGTTGTTAGATGGTATCTCATGGTTGATTTGACTTGCATTTTCCCAATGGCTAGTGAAATGGGAGCATTTCCTAATGTGTTTATTAGCCGGTCAAGAACTATCCTTTGTGAATTGTCTTTTCAGGTCCTTTGCCCACCTTCTCAGATGGTTGTTTGTCTTTTTCTTATTGTAAGCTTCACATAAATTTTGAAGCACACTGCACTTTTTGCAAAAAGATTCATGACTGAGAAGATTAAAATTTAGTAAATTATGTTAATGTGTGAATATTTTTTTAAAAAACTTGTTTACCAAAATAATTGCTTTTTAAGCAACAGATTTAAAATTTTAAGAAACATATTTTTCAGGGCCAATCACCCTCATTACACATAATAAAAATAACTATCTAAATGCAATATGAAATTGGAATAAATGCTTAAAAGATATTGTTATCCTCTGAGTAGTCTTTTTAATGTATAGATTACCCAACATGGTATACATTTTGAGAAATAAATCCACATGAGGCAGAAAACTAGTATCAGGATAATGATGATAAACATGTCATAAAACAAAATTGTTTCTTGTCTTAGGAATGAAAAGAAATGATGTAATTTAAGAGGTCATGTCTTTGGCATGAACAAAAACTCTATTCTACAATCATCTAATAATGGTTATCTATGTGGGGTTCGTGAGAGACTGAGACTATTTCAGAGAAAATAAATGACTCATAGTAATGTGGCTTCCTGGAACATAGAGTTGAAACGAGTCTGCTCAAACTTGTTCTTAGTTGAAGCTTGTGTATCACACAAGCCTCTCTTGAGGATGAGTCTCTGTTAAATAAGAACCCATGTTCAACATTTCTGATATACTTCACATTAAGCACACTGTATTACTAGAATTCTCACATTCGTTCTGTGAAGTCCACTCCTGATTCCTGGTGACCCCCTAGGCTACAGAAGGCCAATTTCCATAGGGCTTTCATGACTGTAGTCTTTGCCGCAGAAATTCTCCAGGCCTTTCTCCTGTTGAGACGCTGGGTAGGCTGAGAGCAGCAACCTTTGAGTTAGCTCTTAATCACAAATTGCCTGTACCACTCAGGCTTCTATAGAATGTCCAGTTCTTATTACCAGTAAAGATTTTCATAATGAAGGTTTTGTGACTCCACAGGAAAATTCCAGTATGAATGAGTCTTTTACAAAAAGACTGATCCTAGAATGAGCTCCTGAATCCGGGAACGGAAAGAAAAGAGAAGGGGATCCTGAGGCGCTACCCTAACACCAGAATATAAGGTTTTCTTCTCTTTCCTCCATCATTACATCCCCATTTTTCCCTCTCCTGTTTACCCATTTACCCTTTCTCTCTTTGCTTTTTATCAGATTTCTTCCTTTAAAGATAGTTGGGTTTCTCTATTGTTCTCTGCTATCCCCACTAAATCATTTCATTGGGTCCCCTTTGCCTCTGTTCCTTCCAAAATCCCAACCCTTATTTTAATTTTACTTTTAATTAAATGTTGGGAAGGATAGATGACTTGTTGATGACTACTATAATCGAAGACTATGTTACTATATGACACATTTAGACTATCTACACTGATGTTACCATTTGCTTAACATGCAGTAAATGTAAGGAAAACCATTCTGAGATTTGCAACATGAGGTTTCGCTTTTGAAATTATTATGTGGCAGCCTGGCCAGAGGATGGGATGGCTTTGTGATGAGAGAGGGAAGCCAAAGATCAAGCTGGCCTGCTTCTCCATGTTGCCCTGCCTGCACAAATTGGCAACTCATAAATGCTTGGGTTGATGGCACACACAAAAATGCATGCATGTGAAGCTAGTCGCCCTGCTGCTGAGCATGGCCAAAGAGATGCTCTTGCCAACTGCTAAGTACAGACGTGGAAGTGCCCCCGGCGCAGAGGTTTCCTTGAAGCAGGAGATTCAGAAAGACATGCTGTACAGATGCCCGGGCATGCTGCTCATGATCACGCTGAGAAATGAAGTTGAGAAGTGGGTTTCTATTGAACTCCTCATCTGAAAGGAGCACCACTTCCTGGAGAAATGAAAACATTTCTATTCTTTTCAGGACCTGTGGTATATACTGTGCTGTTAAAAAAAAAAAAAGTCTGAAAATGCTTGGTAAGAGGAGCCTATAAAAAGAAGGAAACTCCAGAGCTTTAGACTGAAGAAGGTGTAGACTGCATACAGGAGACATTTGAGAAGACATTCTGCCCTATTTGTGTTGATGCTCGTGTGAATCCCTGGTCGGAGTTCAGGTACGCAATAGGTAGAACTTTGCCCCTGTAGGGTTCATGAGTGTGGCGTCACCATGTTCCTGGGTTCAAACTAATTCCCAGCTTTCCTAATCCCTACGACCGAGCTGTCACTCTCGTGGTATAGTGGGTGCCATTTGGGCTGATAACCTCAAGGTCAGTAATTCAAAACCACCAGCCATTCTGAGGGAGAAAGATGAGGCTTTTCACTCCCCTAATGAGTGACAGCCTCAGGAATAAATAGGGGCCATTTAAGTCTGTCCCCCAAGGTTGTGATGAGCCAGAATCAACTTGAAGGCAGTGAGCCAAGATTGAGTGAAGGAGCCCTGGTGATGTAGTGGGTTGCTAACTGCAATGCCAGCAGTTCAAAGCCACCAGCCACTCAGTGGCCAAAGGCCAGTTTTCTACTCCGGAAAAGAGTTACCGCCTCAGAAACTCACAGAGCCATTTCTCCTCTGTCCTCAGGGCTACTATGAGTAGGCATCAACTGGGTTGCAGTGAGCTTGCTTTCTCTGGTGGTCATCCATCTTATTGAGGGTCTTCATATTCACAGACCCTTTATTATATGCTGCTCTGAATGAGAGTTGACTAGAGGGCCGTGGGATTGGTTGATTCTCAGCTATACCTATCCCATTATTCTCTGAGGATTGCTTCCTCTGTAACATGTCCAAGTGAGTGAGAAAAATTTCACCATCCATGAGTCTGTGAAAAGTTCTGACTGAGCTTCTTCCACAATAGATTTTTGTTCTCTCAGTAGTCCATAATAGATTGTTTTCTTTTCATATGCATGGGAATTATACAGACTGAATTCTCTCTTTCTCTCTCTCTTTTTTTTACTTAGTCTTTTATTAGAGAAAGTGTGATAACTAGCCATTATTAAGGATTGAACAATCTAATACTAAATTTAGAAGCCCTGGTGGTACAGTGATTCACTGTTGGGCTACTAACTGCAAGGTCAGCAGTTCAAAACTACCAGAATGATCCATGGGAGATGAGAATTACCCTCTCAGAAACCCAAAGAGGTAACTCTACCCTCTTCTAAAGGGTTGCTATGAAGTCAGAATCAACATGATGGCACTGAACCAAGAATACTAAGTTTACATCCAATATATATATCTGATACATTTATGTATAAATATTATATGCATTTTAATGCATATATATTTTTAAGACGCCATGGTGATATAGTAAATTACAAATGATGCTACTAACCAAGAGGTCAGCGGTTGGAAACCGCTAGCTACTCTGTGGGAGAAGGATGAGGTTTTTCACTTCCGTAGGGAAGCACAGCCTCAGAAAGCCAAAGGGTCAAGGTCACCATGTGTCACAGTGGACTTGATGGCAATGAGTTTGGTTTTTCTTTGTTTCTTGGAACATTCCAAGTTCTCATCTTTAGCAGATCGTTGCAGCTGTTTCTCCTCACCTTCAGTCACGACCCAATGACCCATCAGTAAATGAAGATCCCAAAGTCTCGGCTCCCACAGGCTTGACCCCACTCAAGGGACTATGGTTGACTCCACTCCAAGAAATCAGCTTCTCCTTAGTCCCATTTTGAGTGCCGTCTCACCAGAGTAACCTATTCTTTGGCTCTCATTCTGATAGTATCGGGATACTTAAATGCAGCACATGTAAAGTCTTAATTTATTTGATTTACAGGAATTCCTAAGCACCTCATAAAGTTTATTCCACAATTCATATAATTACATATTTTTGAGATCAAAGTATTGGGGGTTCCAAAAAAATGGGCAGCTGAAAAGAAACAAGAGAGCTGCAAACACACATGCCTTTGGGAAGCCTTCTTTGCCCTATGGTGCTCTGAGTCTGTCATTCCTAGTATTACATGGTGGACCCACAGCTGGAATTGCCAAATATGATATAATTATTCTAGACGCAGTACTTGGTCCATAAGATGATCAAAATGGTGTCACTCTTCTGCAATTTTGGGATTCAATGTAAAAATAACATTTCTGTTTCACTTGAATCATGAGCTTCAAGAAACAGGCATAAGGTATTCATTAGCCATATTCCATGCCAGGCAAATAATGCTTGTTTTTAGTGAGACTAATATGATCTGATCTCAAAAAGAAAGAGGCAGTGAGGGAAGCAAGAGAATAGGGAAAAGACAAACGAACTGCAGTATTGAATATCAGGACTCAATGCCCTGAGCCTGAACTCCTGTATCCATTTCTTCCATCATGAAGCAACTCTGCCCCAATGAATATGATCGGCACGCAAATTGTCAAAATAAGGATTCTGGTACCTGTAAGATCACCTGGTATTATATTTCATTGACTGATAGTTCATTAAAGGAATAGTTGCAAGTGACTAATTTTGTTTAAGGGTTCAACTTACATAGCTTTCATGCTATTCAAAATTCTAAGACATTTATTAACCACTTCAATGACCTTTAAATATGAGTTTGAATCCACTTGATGACTTCAGGATTTTATTGCTGTTACTTAAATTTCTGTAAACATTGATGTAGTAGTTATACATGTAAATACCCATTACCTATTTAAAATAGGTGGAGTTTATCCTACCAACCAGGTCACAGCTTGATGAACTTCATTTGGAGGCACTAAGGAGATAGCTTGCTGGAGGCAGGACAGAGTCCCATTCTCTGGGAGACATTGCAGCTGACAAGATACATTGAGCTACACTAATGCCCTGAGCTGGAGGAGCCACGTGGACACCCCTGCCAGCGCTGCGATGCTTACAACACCACTGGATCCAAAAGACCTCCCACCCACTGGCCTGTGATCTTCCTGAATTCTGTGTCATTGCATATGTTGCATGAGTCTGAAGAAGACTTTATAGATTGGTATCAGACATATGGGCTAATGTTGGACTTGTGGACTTGATCTGGACTGGACTGGGATGCTTTCTTAATATTCAATTGTTCTTGAATATAAAGCTCTTTCCTGTAAACCTATGAGTCTCCCTAGATTTGGTTCTCCAGGCTACCCAGACTAACACATTGACCATGTCAAGGTTTTTAACTGTGTGGATCATAATGAACTATGGATAACCTTGAGAAGAATAGGAATTTCAGAACACTTCATTGTGCTCAGATCAAGAGGCAGTTGTGAATGGTACAAGAGAATTCTACAGGGGTTGGAAATCAGGAAAAGTGCGAGACATTGTTATATCCTCTCACCATACTTATTCAATCTGCATGCAAATCAAATAATCAAAGAAGCTGATTTATATGTAGAAGAATGTGTTATCAGGATTGGAAGAAGGCTTATTAACAACCTACAATATGCAAATGGCACAACTTTACTTGCTGAAAGTGAGAATTTGTGGTACTTTCTGATGAAGATCAAGGACTGTGGCCTTCAGTATAGATCATGACTCAAGGTAAAGGAGATCCAAATCTTCACAACTGTTACAAGGTAACATCATTATCAATGGACAAATGGTTGAAGTTGTCAAGGATTTTGTCTTTCTTATATCCAATGAATGCTCATGGAAGCAGAAGTCAAGAGATCTAGAGATGAGTTGAGAGATGAGTTTCATTAGGCAAATTTATATCATAAGAACTCTTTAGAGTTTTGAAATGCAAGGATGTTACTTTGAGGACTAAGGTACACCTGATGCAAGTCATGGTATTTTCAATTGACTCATATGCTTGTGAAAGTTGGACATTCAATAAAGAAGGCCAAAGAGGAACCAATGTATTAGAATTGTGGTGCTGGAGAAGAATATTGAAAGTACCATGGACTGCTAAAAGAATACACTGATCTGTCTTGGAAGAAATATGGCCAGAATGCTCCTAAGAAGCAGGGTGGGGAGACATCTAGCATTCTTTGAAGATGTTGGTAGGAGAGGACAGCATGTTTGGTAAAGTGGAGGAGCAACAAAAAAGAGAAAGCCCTTCAATGAGCTAGAGTGACCCCATGGCTGCAACAATGGGCTCAAGCATAGGGACAATTGTGTGAACGAGGTCTGCCTGTGCTGTGTGTCAGTCTTGTGCAGTGCATAAGCTTGCTCGGGATTGGACATGACTAGATGGCACCTAAGAACGTCAACGATGATACTCTTTAAAATTTCAGCAAAATGTTCATATTTTCATTCTTTAAAACTTTTATTGTGAATTAGGTGGAGGTTTACAGAGTAGATCATCAGTGTTACATTCAATAATTCCTACTCATTTTGTTTCCATGTATCACTTATATTACTTCCTATCTATGATACCTGTTTCCATTGCTTCTCTTTCTCTGAATTGCTGAATTTTGCCCTTGGATAAGCTCTGCCCTTTTGATCTTAAACGGTTGATTACTCTAACACTGAACTGATTTCAGTTCTACATCAGAAGTGTGACTTAGTCCCATGACCTTCGTGCTCCCATCATTCTCTATATTACCAGCAATCCTTGTCTCTTTCATGACTTCCAGTTTTGTCCCAATTTTTCCCCCCACTTTATTATTCAGGACTTTCTAAGGGAATCCTCTTCAGACTGATGAGTACTGGTAGCCAAGTGGTAGCCACTTGTTCTTTAATTTTGATTGAGAAGCACAAGCCTAAAGTAATTACTCACCTTATTCACAGTGTCACAGTGATTCAGAATTGAGACTTCTAAGCCATTTGCAATTATTTATGTATTTTTGGTTTTTATTAGTTTTTGTCTTTTTCTTGGTATATTTTCCATATTTATCTTTTTTTCCCCCTGTTTTTCTTTTTTTAAAATAAATCAATTTATTGGGGCTCATACAATTCATCACAATACATAGATCAATTGTGTAAAGCACATCTATGCATTTGTTG
>NW_022109378.1:87417-88659 GCF_000313985.2 Echinops telfairi
TATGTAAAGTCTCCCTTGCCTTTTGGCAATTGTACATTTTGAAGTGCAGAGGGTTTTTGGCCCTCATCACATTAAAAGAATTCTTAATTATTTATATGTAGATAATGTGCTTCTTGGATTACCTGAAACCTGCTTTTATTGAAACCAGCCTACTTTCCCTCTACTGTTTGCATGCAAACAATGCAATAAAACTGGATTTAACATTTGCCTAAGTGAAGTATAAATATTGTGGATAATTAAACTAGCCTATACATTTTAATAGCATATTCAAGTGCAAGCATTCAATAATTTGGATTAAAATAAAAATGAAAACACAACATTGAAGCTTATGTCTCTTTGTAAAGCCTGTTAATAATTATCCAGTTATTGGTAAGACCATAATTAAAATTGGGCTTTCCCCCCCTTTGTAGCCTTATCAAGCATCAGAACCTAGAGCCCCTTCTGAGAACGTAGTGGCATGTGGTAACCTTGTGCCTCATCCCTGGTCCCTGTCCCACACCGTTCTCCTATATTCTGTTTATTTGACTCTAAAGGAGATCCAGCATATTAAAGCTATTTTCTCCATTTTAAAACTCTTACTACACTTGTTCATTGTAGTCTGCACATATGGTGTTACTACTTGCTCACTATGTTATAAAGAAAGCCTTGTTTTGAGGGGGGAGCAAGCGATTTGTTGACATTTTATTTAGCTTATAAATAAATGTCTTTTATAACTCTATGTATTATTGTCTGTCTTTTTAATACCTAAATGAACAAATGTACTGTATTGTGTCCTTTGTCTCCTAAGTTTAGTCTTCTTTCAACAGAAGATGCCCCCCTGCTCCACTTTCCCCCACTTATATGAGCAGTGTTGTTTGGCACAAACATGTTTTTCTACTTTGGTATCATTGATGCACAACATTGATAGAAGGGTATTAAAGATAAGGGTGTGTGGGAATTTGATCCTTTGATGGATTATGTGTAACTCTGTGCCTGTGAACCTGACTGGGAATGAATCACAGGAGCCATTTCAGCATAACTTTCCCAGAGATGGGAGAAATAATATCTTTAAAAAGCATTGAAATGAAAATTGAAATGTGTTCCCACGTTGAGCCTCTAACACCTCCACCAGCACATCCTGTGACATTTTACTCCTGGTCAAAGTGTTGTCTGATGCATTAAAGGCACCTGTATTTATAAGCTCACTCGGTACTGTAGTTGTTATGCATTGATCCACTAACCAAACTAGTAGGCAGTTCTAAA
>NW_022109378.1:90213-91929 GCF_000313985.2 Echinops telfairi
CGGGGATTTAAGTGGAGAGAAAATGTTTTGAGAATGATGTACAAATGCGCTTTACACAATTGATGTGTGTATGGATTGCGATAACAGTTGTATAAGCCCCTAATAAAATGTTTAAAAAAAAGATCTGAGAGAGCCCCCAATAAAATGATTTTTTTTAAAGAAAAATAAATAAATAAATAAATAAAACTTCACAGTGTCAGAAACTCACAGCAACAGTGCTATCTGTCGTGTGGCATGGCTATGAGTTAACATTGACTTGTTGGAATTGAGAGCGTTTTCCAATGACATTACCAAACATGTATTATGGAGTTTGCTGCTGTCCACTTATCTCAGAGACATGTTTAAATGCATTTAATTTGAGAAACATGTGCATGGTTGAACTGAAGCCTAATAGGGATATATTTTTACTTACCCGTTTGTGTTGTTTAACATCTATGATCATTTTGTGAAATAGTATTTCACATTGTGTGAACACCATGTCCAAACCTTATAGGAGCCCGGTTTTGTTCATCCTTATCTCCACTGCTGCTGGGGGAACTCAGTAGCTGCAGAAGTGACCAGAGATTGTCTGTGTGAACAGTGGGAGGAAGTGGTTGACGGGAAAAGAAGACACCCAGTCCTGATCATTATTCTACAGGCTTGTCTGCTGGACAATGCCCAAGAATTCATGCCCAGAGCCATGTCCTTTGTCACACCAGCCAGTACCTCATTTATAGTCTAGTTCTGCAAGAGCTTCAGTTTGGTGCGTTTAAAACCATTCAGAGGAAGTAATAAACAGAAGAACAGCTGATTTCCATGGAAAGCAAATGAACAAAAACAATGTAAGAGACTATAAATGTGTATAGAGTTGGTACTGTCCAAATGAACATTAAATTAACCATATCTGTGTGCCTGTGTGTACATATGCATGTATATATACATACATATACTCAAACCCATATCTCTGTGCATAAATCTATCTATATAAATATACACACAGGTATATATGTTATTGATGCTGTTAGATACCATGGAGTCAGTTCTAAACGTATGCACATCAGAATGAAACACTACCCAGTCCCGTTCCATCCCACAGTTGTTATGTTTGAGCTTATTGTTGTCATCATGGGGACATCTACTTCTTCCTCTTCTTCTCTAGTTCTCTACTCAGTGACCAACCTCAGCATTCTATTCTAGGGTCTGTCTCTCCTGATAACTTGTGCAAGGTACAAGAGACAAATCTCACCACAATAGATCCTAAAAAGCATGTGGCTGTAAATATCCATGTCAGTGTACATATATAGGGTCACTATTGGATTCAGGTTTTTTCAGTGACCATTTCTCTATCTCTACTTTTTTTCCCACTTTGCTATTCATATTTCACAGTGTTCATATTGAAATAAGTATATTTCAATAATAAGTCTACATTCAATTGTAATATATTTTAAGACTATTTTTAACTTTTGACACTTTACACTTTTAAAACGATGTCACCAAATTCTTTATTTTCTTTGTTTAAGAAATGCTATTTCAACTTTTTGTTTTATGTTGTGTTATTTGAACATTTCACTTGCATCAGTTGAATGCTTCTTTTTATTTGCTTACCTCTCATATTTGGAGAAGGAGCCTTGATGGTGCTATTAGGAAGGGTTGAGTGGCTAACAGCAATGTTGGAAGTTCAAACCCATGGCTGATTTTCAGAAAGAAAGCAAAAGGTGAGGCTATCTGCCCCTATAA
>NW_022109378.1:92796-93823 GCF_000313985.2 Echinops telfairi
AATATTGGTAATTCAATTGGTTTTGCAATCTGATTTTAAAATGTCACGTTGACTCTTTTTCTCCTTATGGATACCTTCTAGAGTTATCTTTCTGGGATTCAGATTTTTTCATTGGCCATTTCTCTATCTCTCCTTTTTTATTTTTCCACTTTGCTATTCACCTGCTCCTCATTTATCAACTATCTCATTATTCAGCATTTCTGATATATGAAGAGATTTTAAAAAAATTATTATCCAACTATTTGGGGCATTAATTAAGTTCATCTAGTAGTAACAATTGCTGAAGAGTGAAGCAAGAGCAATCCGTAGGCTGTGAAAGTTATGGTAAAGTGTTAACTTCTGTGGGCCAGGATACTTAGTTGTTTTGCAGTCATGTAATGAGGTAGTTTGGAACTTATGCAATGATGTAGTTATCTTCCATTTTGTAATTTGAGATGGTCTCCTCTATTTTTGCATAAGGCCAATTTTGACTAATGGCCTGGTGTTTGGAACTGAGTCATATTGATAATAGAGTTGTGACTGTAAACAGCAGCACCAATCAGATCACATTGAGTTTTTTAATTTGACCTATTTCTTGATTGCACTCCTGAGTTCATTATGTACTTGATATTTCAAGTTCTGAAAGACACAAACAAACAAATGTAATGGTTGATATTGGCTAGGAAACCTATTCAAGAGCCTAAACATATACACACAAATATAGCTATGTATACTTCATTGATAGGTAAAAATTTTACCTATTTCAGAGTTTTGTAAACTCTGAACTAGATATCATATTTTATAATCATTTTGAAGTTTTCAGAGAATTATAAAGAAGGACTGACTTCCAAAAAATGTTTAATCAATGGTGTGTATGTGTGCAAATTTCTTCCTATCTTGTCTTTGTTTTGTTTTTTCATATAATAAACAAAGAAATTAACAACTTGAGGAAATCATCCAAAATTAACATTTTATATGGTTTATTTGAAGCTAGAATGCAAGAATTTAAAATGCACCTTGTTGATATCTTTTAAAAGATTCAGAGAAT
>NW_022109378.1:95081-96737 GCF_000313985.2 Echinops telfairi
CCACTGAGGGCCTTCCTCTTTATCATTGCCCCTCTAATTTATAAGCATGATGTGCTTCTCGAGGGATTGGTCTCTCTTGACCACATGTACAAAATAATATAAGACACATTCTCATTATGCTTGCCTATAAGGAGCACCCTGGTCATACTTCTTCCAACTCAGATAAGTTTGTCCTTTTAGCAATCCATGACACATTCAATATTCTTCTCCAGAATCACAATCAGAATATATTACTTCTCCTTTAATCATTCTAATTCGCTGTCCAAATTTCACATGCATATCAGGCAATTTAACATGCCATGGATTGGATCAGGCACACCTTATTCTTCAAAATAACCTCTGTTTTTTCAATACACTATAGAGGTCTTGTGCAGCTCATTTATGTAATGTTGTGCATCTTTTGATGCACCTTGAGTGCTACTTCCATGAGCAATGATTGTGAATGCAAGCAAGACAAAATCCACAGCAACTTCTAACTTTTCTTCATTTATCATGATCTTCTCTACATTGAATTGTAACTGATATTGATCGGTGCAATTCTTAATCTTCATCAGCAAGTGCTTCAAGTCTTCCTCACTCTCAGCAAGCAAGGTCATGCCATCTGGACATTGAAGGTTATTAATAAGCTTTACTTCAATAGTGATGCCACATTCTTCTTCATATAACCCAGCCTTTCTGATGATTTGCTTGGCAGACAGATTGAATAAGTATGGTGAGGAGATGCAAGTAAAATGCACACTTTTCCTGATTTTAAACCATGCAGTATACCCTTTTATTGTTGGCATAACTGCCTCTTGATTCACTTACAAGGTCCTCATAAGCACAAAGAAATATTCTGGAATTCCTATTCTTTGCAAGATTATTAATAGTTTATTATGATCCACACAGTTGAATGCCTTGTCATAATTAATAAAACACAATTATATATATTTCTGGTATTCCCTGCTTTCTGACAAGATCCAATTGATGTCAGCAATGATAGCCCTTATTTCAAGTCCTTTTCTGAATCCATCCAGAACCTCTGACAGCATGCTATTACAAGATAAAGCATCTTGGATTTTGAAGGCTTGAAGTTAAACAAGCATCCATCTAGCAGGGAAGCTATAAAGCTCACATGGAAGAACACCAACCCATGTGACAACGAGGTGTCAATGGAATCAAGTATCAGGCATCAGAAGACTCAAAACAAACAGCTTTTTTGATGTGATCAAGGGGGATCAGAATGGAGACCCAAAGCCTATCTTTTGGTAGACAATTGGACATCCCCTCACAGAAGGGTCACAAAAAAGAGATGAGTCAGTCAGGATGCAGCATAGCACCGACGAAACACACAACATTATTTGAGTTCCTTAATGCTTCCACCCCCTCCACCCCCCACTATCATGATCCCAGTTCTACCTTACAAATCTAGCTAGACAAGAGTATGTACCCTGGTACAGACAAAAGCTCTTGACAAACAGAATCCAGGACAGATAACCCTTCAGAACCAATAATGAGAGTAGTGATACCATGAGGGTAAAGGGAAGGTGTGGGGAGGAGGGGTAGAAAAGGGGAACCGAAAGGGGAAACGATCACAATGACCAACTACAAGCCCCCACCCCCACCTCTGCCTAAAGGAATGAACAACAGAAATGTGGATGAAGGGAGAGAGCGAAT
>NW_022109378.1:99202-102224 GCF_000313985.2 Echinops telfairi
GAGGTCCCCCAAAGGATACTTTGCTAACCTTTCCAGTTCCAGGATAAATTGTCATTAGATCCAATCCAAACATCAACTAAAGGACACCAAATTCTAGTAGTCAGCAAGGCTACCCAGATATTTAATTTAGTGTTGGAGAGCTGAAAGTAAGTTGTTAGCTCAAGTAAGAAGAGAAGTCCATTAGTTCATAGGGAAGAATTATGATTTCAGTATAAAAAGTTCTTGATTTTAATCACAAAGTAGAGGCATGTAAAAAATTTCAACTCTGCATTCAAATAGAAGATTGAGTCAGCAATCTTAACAATAGTACAACTTTAAGCTAAATGTTAAATATTTAACTAAAATTAAAAATTTGATTTTATATTTAAAAAACATCTAAATTTTGAATTTTAAAAGAAATAACATATTGTTAAAATGCAGGTGTAGAGTACACATTGTCAATATGAAAAAGATTCTCGATTTTAAAATTAAAATCTTAATTTTTATTTTATTACAGAAAATTGGTATTATATTATTTTGAATGTTTTAAAGAAAACATTCAAAGGTGAGAAAAGAAAAAAATTATACATGGCTTTTAAAATGTATCTTCACATGTATACTCAATACTTACAAATAATTTTGTCTTCATAAGACATATCCTAATTTATAATATGTGAAATCTTTCCAATCACTAAACCAAAAAATTTAATAGTATATCTAGACGAAATAAGATTTTTAACTTAATCTGATACTAAGTACCTATGGCATATTTTTTCAGGAATTTCTTATAGATTATTTCAACTCTAATTCTCATGTAGTCGTCTTACATTATCAAAGGGAAAGAGAACACTTAGAAATAATGATTTGAAATAGATTGACTTGCTTGTGAAAAATTCAGGTAGCACACTGTCAGTATAATCAATTCAATAAAATCTAATACAGTCTTTAAAAAATATTGCTGTGTAAGTAATCCCATCTACTCCTTGAATTGCTATGTATGCTACTACAACCTATAATTAAATCTCTGTAAGTATAGCATCACCTCTATAGATATATTTTGTAAAAAATAACTTTTAAAAGATAAAAACAACTGCAATGTGAACATCACAGTCATTTTGATCCTTTACAGGTAATTTGTGACAAAATATACTTTGTATGAGAAATTACTGAAAGAAGAAACCAAAAAATGAGGAGCTGATGCCAAGGGCTCAAGTAGAAAGCAAATGTTTTTAGAATGATGATGGCAACAAATGTACAAATGTACTTGACACAATGGATGTATATATGGATTGTGATAAGATTTGCATGAGCCCTCAATAAAATTATTTTAAAAAAAGAAGAAGAAATCATAGGTACTTAGTATCAGATTAAGTAAGACAATTTTCCTTCTAGATATGCTTCCTGAGGAATTTTCAACACAGACATCATAGGATGGTATTTTTAAATAAAATATATCTTGGGTAATAGAACAATATATCCAATAATTAAAATTAACTTCTAATCTAGGAAAAATTAAAATAACTATTGTATGTTGTGTTAGTCTGAGTTAACCAGAGAAACAAATCCAGGAAGACTCATATGTGTACAAGGAAAAGCTTTATGTAAAAGAGCAATTGTAGATTAAGAAAACATGCCTTAAAAAGACCAAACATAAAAATAAATAAATTAAATAAATGAAGGAAAAAAATAAGAAAACATCCTGGCCCAATCCAGATCAAGTCCATAAGTCCAATATTATCCCAAAAGTCTGTTACCAGTTTATAAATTCCTCTGCAGACTCACTCAGCACATGCAATGACACCGATTGCAGGAAGAAAGATCACAGGCCAGTTGGTGGAAAGTCTTGTGGATCCTGTGGTGGTGGAAGTGTGGGTCTCCATGTAGTTCCTCCAGCTCCAGGACTATAGCATAGCCTCATGTGTCTTGTCAGCAGCAAGACTGAGCAGAGAGTCTGTGCGTATCTGGCCTCCAGTGAGCTATTTATCTCCATGGTTTCTCCAAATAAGATCATCAAGCTCTGACCTGATTGACAGGCTAGACTTCACCCCTGTGTAAATTGACACCAGATTATGTAACTACCACATATGTGTTTGAATGTGTTAAGAGGTTTAGGTTTATGATTGCTGGTGGGGGGGTGGTGGTCATGTTGTTGGTTCATTTCCTAGATGTTTTCGATCTGTCTCAAATAAAAATTTTTCTTTTTTAATTATTTCAGCTAATACTTGCTATTCTTATGGGGATTTCATTTTATGCCTGAAAGTTGATATGCTTATTATTTTGTCTTTCTTTCCATAGTCTTTCTTCTTTCCTTTGATGGTACTAATCTCACACAACTTTGCTTGATGAGGAAATAATGAGTAATAATATTACCTTTAAATTGGGGAGCCAGGGAACTGTAAATATTCTAAAAGATGAGGTCACTATTGTCAGAGTCATTATGACAGAAAAGGCTCAAACTTGTGGCAGTAGCAATGAAGGATAACAGGGTGGTATTCTCTAGAACTACAGATTACATGGCTTGAAACAACTGATATGCAGGAGCTCACAATTCTGGGAACTAGAAGTCTTGAAAACAATATTGTAGTAGAACCACGCTCTCTGAAAGATCTAGAGGTTTTGCTCCCTTGTCCCTTGCTATTATATGCATTGCGTCAAACCTTGCAGTTTCTTGCATTACTGTAATCTCTGTTCATACATCGTTCTCTTCCCTCTGCGCCTCTACTCTTAGAAGGACATCATTTATATTGGATTAGCACCCACCCTACTCCAGTAAAAGCTCATGTTAATCTAATTAATAACATCGTCAAAGACTCTTAATTCCAAACAAGTTCATGTTCACAGAAACTAAGAGTTTTCATTGGAGGCAAAGATGGCGAGAATTCATCTTACATATTTTGGACCTATTGTCAAGAGAGACAAGTTTCTGGAGAAGGATATGTTTGGTTAAGTGGAGGGACAGTGAAAAGCAGAAAGACCCTCAATGAGATAGATTGACATAGCGGCTGCAACAATGGGCTCAGGCATAGTGTCTATTGTAAAGATG
>NW_022109378.1:103568-108131 GCF_000313985.2 Echinops telfairi
TGTGTCTTGCCCTTTTCTGCTTTTATTCTATTTATTCCTTTCTATCTTTCTTTTCTCTTTTTTGTTTCTTTCTGTCTTTAATTCTATTACTTCTATCCACATACACAGACATGTTCTTATATTTTTATTTGTCTGCTAACACTTTTTCTTTCCTTACTTGCTATCTCTGTTTTCTCTCTCCTTTTCCAATGGAAGTTACTTTCCATGACCTTATTAATATAGCCGCATGTATGGGAAACTGGCCAGCCCAGACAGTGTGCGCGTCATTAGCCAACGGTTCCTGAAGGAGCCCACTGAGTGCTTCCTTATCAGTAAGGTTTGTACAAGTATTGATATTGAAAATCTGATGTGTAACTTGATCTTCAGGGACCAGACCACCAGTTAATCCATGCAGATTTGTGTGTGTGCGCACGTGCTGACAGAGGTACTTTTTGACATTCAGTTTTGCTATACAGAAACAAGAATAATTGAACGTGTGTGTGTGTGTGTGTGTGTGTGCAAGAGGTAAGTAAAAGATTCAATTAGATTCTTCTAGGGGCTGGGGTGCAGATAAAGGAGCTGAAAGAAGGTCTTCATTTTGCAGTCATCATCTTTATGAATTCTTCATAGTTGATTGTCCATCGCCATCCATGTCTGCTTCTCTGATCATTTCATCTACTTCGTCTGTTAGTTTTTCTCCTAAATTTGTCATGACGTGGCGAAGCTCGGTCTCACAGATGTAGCCGTTGCAATTCTTGTCAAAGACTCGGAATGCCTCGCGGATTTCTCTTTCACTGTCTGTGTCTTCCATTTTTCTGGTCATCATTGTCAAGAACTCTGGGAAGTCAATGGGGCCATTACCATCTGCGTCTACCTTGCTGATCATATCCTGTATTTCGGCTTCAGTTGGGTCCTGACCCAGAGACCTCATGACAGTTCCAAGTTCCTTTGTTGTGACGGTGCCGCCTCCATCTTTATTGAATAGGGAGAAAGCCTTCTTGAATTCAACAACCTGCTCTTTGGTAAGCTGATCAGCCACGGTGCCAATGGAGAGAGGAAACCCAGAGGGAGAGAGGCGCTCTGCACCAGCACAGGGGCTGTAATGGCGGGGTGTCTCTGCGGCTTCTGCAGTGGCGACTGCTGCTATGGCTGCTG
Source organism: Echinops telfairi (assembly GCF_000313985.2). Taxonomy (NCBI): domain Eukaryota; kingdom Metazoa; phylum Chordata; class Mammalia; order Afrosoricida; family Tenrecidae; genus Echinops; species Echinops telfairi. The sequence continues at coordinate 104,703 of NW_022109378.1, forward strand.
CTGCTTAGAGTGCCCAGTGATGTGTGCCGGTGTCATCGCCTCCTGCACCACTGCCCACTGCTAGTAATGGTGCCCCGTTGGAGACACGCTCAGCACCACTGCCTGAGATATTCATTTGTTAATGAAGTACCACTCAAGGTAAGTAGAAATTGCTGTAAACATCAATTTGGAATATACTAAATATGAATCTAGCAAAATCGAAGTCATCAAAATGAAATTAAACATTTAAGATTTATGTCCTAGGCTGAATTGGACTGAAATTGCCAATTTTGACTCAAAAAATGATATATTTTACTATGCCAGCAATAACACAATTAAGAGGAATGGAGTTGCCTTCATTATCAAAAAGGACAAATTTAAGATCTTTCTTGGAGTACAGTGTTGACTTTGATAGGATTAAATCTATCTGCCTTCAATTCAATTACTATTCCAATTTAAGCACCAACTACAAAAACCAATGATGAAAAAATTGAAAAATTCTACCAAACTCTTCAGTATGATAGTTATCAAACATCCATTTATGATTCATTTAGAATTATTGGAAATTAGAATGCAAAAATTGGAAACAAAGAGGAAGAAAATATGGTCTTGGAGGCAATAATGCAGCTGAAGATCACATGGTAGAATTCTGAAAGACCAGTGGCTTGTTCATAGCAAATACCTATTTTATACAACATATAAGGTAACTATACAATTGGACTTCTCCAGGTAGAAGGCACACAAATCAAATTGACTAGAAGCTCAATATCATTAGCTATACCCAGGCTAGGGTTTGATTGTGGAAAGGATATCAATTACTCATATTTAAGTTCAGGTTGAGGTTGGAGCTAAAGAAAATGAAACTAAGTCAATGAGTGCCAAAATATGACCTTGAGTCTATCCCACCTGAATTTTGAGGACATTTCAAGAACAATTTGATGCCGTGAATTCGTATGAACAAAAATATCATTCATAAAAAAATAAAAAGTCATTGAAAAGACAGGACAAAAAGAAAAGATCAAAGTGGATGCTCTAAGAGCATCTGAAACTTGCTCTTTATCAAACAGTAACTAGAGCAAATGGAAAAAATGATGACGTCAAAGAGTTGAATAGAAAATTTTCAAAGGGCAACTTGAGAAGACAAAGTAAAATATTATAATGAACTATGGGAAAATCTAGAGAAAACCAAAAATGAAAAAAACATGTTAAACTGAAATAACTAAAGAAAAAGATCCAAACCGGGAGTTGTAGCAGTGAAAGATTCTATGGGAAAAATATTGACTGATGCAAGGAGCATCAAAAGAAGATGGAAAGAGTACACAAAGTCACTGTGTCAAACAACAACTAATTGACATCCCACCATTTCAGAAGGTATCGTATAAGCAAGAACCAAGTTGCTGAAGGAAGAAATTCAAGCTACACTGAAAGCATTAGTCACGTCGCTACAAGCTCATGAAGCACTGGAAGCACTCACTTGCCTATGCCAGGAAATTTGGAAGACAACTACTTTGGTCAACTGGCTGGAAAAACATCTATATTTGTACCCATTCCAAAGTAAGGTGCCCAACAGAATGCTCAAATTATAGAACAGTGTCTTTGATATCACATGGAAGTAAAATTTTGCTGAAGATCACCCAAGAGTCACAGCAGTTAATTGACAGAGAACTGCCAGAGATTCAGGCTGATTCAGAAGAGAATGCGGAACAAAGGGTTTTATTGCAGATGTCAGATCAATCATGACTCAAAGCAGAAAATAACAGAAATATGTATTACTGTGTTTCATTGAGTAGGCCAAGGCATTCAACTATGTAGATCATAATGAACTATGGATAACCTTGAGAAGAATGGGAACTCCAAATTGCTTCATTGTACTCTTTTGGAACTTGTAAGTGGATTAAGAGGTAGTTTGGAGAATAGAACAAGAGATCATTTTATGGTTTAAAATTTGGAAAAATGTGCATCAAGGTTGCATCTTCTCTATATTAATTCAATATATATGCTGAGTGAATCATCAGAGAAGCTGGATTATAGGAAGAAGATTAATTGGAAGAAGGCTTTTTAACAGCCTGTGATATGCAGATGACGCAAACTTGCTTGCACAAAGTGAAGAGGACTTGAACTATTTGCCGATGGAGATCAAGGATTGCAAACTTTGGTATATATATTCAAAATCCTCCATGGGGTAAATCATGATAAATGGAGAAAAGATCGAAGTTGTCAAGGATTTGTCTTGCTTGAATCCACAATCAATGCTCATGAAAGCAGCAGTCAAGAGATCAAAAGACAAGTTGCATTGGGCAAAGGCACTGTACAAGACTTCTTTAGAATATTGAAAAGCTGTGAGGTTACTTTGAGGACTAAGGTGCACTGATCCCATGCCATGGTATTTTCAATTGCCTCATATGCATGTGAAAGTTGGACATTGAATAAGCAAGACCAAAAAATTGGAATCTCAGTGCTGGAGAAGAATATTCAAAGTATCATGGACTACTAAAAGGACAAACCTATGTGTCTTGGAAGACGTTTGTCTAGAGTGCTCCTTAGATGTAAGGATGACGAAATGTAATCTTACATACTTTGGACATCTTGTAAGGAGTGACCAGTCCCTGGAGAAGCACATCATGATTGGTAAGCAGAGGGGCAGTGAAAAAGAGGAAACCCCTCAATGAGATGGTTTGTCACAGTCACTGCAATTATGGCCTCAAGCACAGGAACAATTGTGAGGCTCTCACCGGACCTGGCATTGTTGTGTTCTGCTGTGCATAGTATCGCTATGGAGCTAGGGGTCAGAAGCAACTTTACAGCACCTAGCAACATAGATGACAGTGAAAACCAAAAACCAGGATTAAGCCTGTTAATTCCCTCTGACCATTGACCAGGGACTTGACTAGCCTTGCCCTCAGGTGTAGTGCGTCTGAAAGTAAATTAAAGCAGATATGTTGTTGTGAGGTGTCATTAATCTGTTCTGATCCATAACAATCCTAAACACAAGGCAAGTATAGTTAGGCTATATTTTAACATTTTATCCTTATTATTCCCCCTTTTGACCCAATTTTAGTTTGTTCTAGTTGTTATTTTCAGCTTTCTTTTACGTTGAGGTTTTTCTATGTTTTATTTTGTAATTGGTGAATTTTTTTGCATGATTTCCTTTACTTGAAATCCAGGACAGGTACATAAATAGAGACAGTAACTAGAATGACAATTTGTTAGGGTTATGTCAGGGGAGGTTGTTGTTGTTGTTGTAGGTGGTGGTGGTGGTGGGGATGTGGAGCTAATAACAAAGAGTCTAAAAATAAAGTTATTGTTATAAAATTGATTGTGATGATGATTGCACAACTTTAAAAAATATATTCAAGCCATTGAATTGTATGGTACATTAATTTTGTGTCAATAAACCTGTTGAACAAAAAAGTGAGTTAAAATGACTCTGTCCTTCTGAGGTATCCTTTT
>NW_022109378.1:109659-111502 GCF_000313985.2 Echinops telfairi
ACAGCATTGTTATTAAAGGTAATGTTTATTATTTAAACAGTGTTTTATTTGTCTTAATCCTCTTATGTATGTTTCTTGGAGCACCTTAAAACTAATGAATATTTAACAAGTTGCTCATGTTTTATTATCTTCTGAATTGAATCAAGTTCTTTTGCACCTCTAGGATGTAGAATTCTTTATATGTAGGACCAGATGAGCCTGCTTAAAGAGTATTCAAGGGTTAGAACACTGGAAATATTTCTTTAGAATAACTTAAAAGCATATAAGAAAATCATAAACTTAATCATTTTCAATGGAATTTTATAGATGAATATTTACCAATGGATATTTATACATGAAATACTCCACTTATCCAGAACTTAAAAAATAATTATTTTAATAAACAAAGTGATTTTTTCCCTTGAGTATATCTACACCTAACAGAAGCTAGTGGAAACATTGCTCTCTACTCCTACAAAATTACATATGGATGTAACATAGTTAAATATGTTGAATGAGTAATAAAAAATGTGTCATGTTGCTGTTTTCAAACGCAAACACATATAAATACCTTTAAGAAACCAACTAATTCAGAATAAAAATGCATGTTATCCATTTTTCATTATAATATCCTAAATGAACCTACTTATTTATTTTGAATGTTTATGACTACCAATAAGTGGTATTCTTACTCTTGTTCTGGACATCATGCTACATTATCTCTATCCATCATCTAGAGCTGCTGAGATCTCTTCGCATTAAACTCTAATGATCAATATCAGATGAGCTGTGGGATGACAGCAAGAACATTACATATTAAGCAAAAGCAAAAAGACAAGACATGAAGAAAAGACCAAAGCGGATGTCAGCCAAGACTGAAATTTACTTTGAACATAGAAATGCTAAAGTGTATGCAAGAAATGATGATGTAAAAGAACCAAAAGAATATTTCGAAGGGCATCTGGAGAAGACAAAGTGAAGTATAATGATGTAATGAGCAAACAGTTAGAGTGAGAAAAGCAAAGGGAAAAAACCTGCTTAGCATTTCTCAAGCTGACCAAACAGAAGAAAAATGTCAGGCCTTCAGTGGCAGTTTTGAAGGTGTTTATGGGCAAAATATGGAACTAAGAAAGAAACATCATATGAAGATTGAAGAAACACACAGAACTGTTCTATCAAAAAGAATTGGCTTATATGCAACTATTTTATATGGTCAAGAACCAATGGAAATGAAGAAATAAATCTAAGCTGCATGAAAGTCATTGTGTAAAATACGACTCCAGGAAGTGACAAAATATCAACTGAAATGTTTCAACAACTTGATGAAGCACTGAAAACACTTTATTCTATCAAAACAAATTAGAAGAGAGCTAACCAACTGATCAAACAACTGGAATAGATCTATATTTGTCTCATCTCAAAGAAAGTTCACTGAAATTATCACACAATTTCATTAATATCATATGCAAGTAAAAAGTTTTAAATCATTTTGGGGGGGCTCGTACACCTCTTATCACAATCTACACATACATTCATTGTATGTCAAGCACATTTGTACATTTGTTGCCCTCATCAGTCTTAAAAGCTTGAAGGTAAACAAGTGGTCATCTAGCTCAGAAGCAACAAAGCCACATGGAAGAAGCATTCCAGCTTATGTGATCACAAGGTATTGAATGGATCAGGTATCAGGCATCAAAAAACAAAAATCATATCATTGTGAAGGAGTGGGAGTGCAGGTTGGAGACCTAAAGCCCATCTGTAGGCCACTGGACATCCCCTTGCAGAAGGGTCATAGGGAGGAGATGAGCCAGTCAGGGTGCAGTGTGACAATGATGAAACATACAACTTTCCTCTAGTTCCTAAA
>NW_022109378.1:111602-113498 GCF_000313985.2 Echinops telfairi
CAGGAGGCAAGAAGAAATAGATGTGACCCAGCTACTACTACAAATCACTTTGAAAGGGATCTTATGAGAAGATCCTGAACAGAGTTGGAGAAAAGTGTGGAACAAATTCAAAACTGTAAAACAGTATCATCCATCCTATGTGGAACTAAATTCATCAGCATGGCTCAATATTCATCCAAACAATAGACAGTTCTACCAAGGAAATAATAATATTGATAAGGTACTCATAATATCAACCATTTGAAATCAAAAGGATGGCTTTTACCAAGGGTCAATGTTTAGCAAGTTTAGGAAAGAAAGGAATTCAAACAAAAAACACAGGAGGCATGAGAGTAAGTGACATTAAATGTAGAGTTTCGCAGTGCATGAAATTAAATAAACGTATTAATTGTTGAATGCAAAACTCATGATTGCTCTGTAAACTTTCCTCAAAGTCACAACAAAGCAGGGGGAAAGGGAAAGAAAAAAAAGACCAAAGTGGGTGGGAGAAGAGCCTGAAAATTTAATTCGAATATTAGAGAAGCTAAAGCAATTAGAATAAACAATAGAATCCATGAGTTGTATAGAAAATATCAAAGGGCAGCTCAAGAAGACAAAGTGTTATAATAAAATATGTAAATACCTTGATTTATAAAAACAAAAGAAACAGCAAGTTTGGTATTTCTCAAGCTGGAAGAACTGAAGAAAAAATTGGAGCCTTCAGTTACAATATTGAAAGATTCTATGGGAAAAGTATTGAATTATAAGGCCTCAAAAGAATGAAGCATCAAAAACAGATAGAAGGAGTATACAGTAGCTGTACCAAAACTACAGCAAAGAGACAGGTTTTCTACTCCCATAAAGAGTGACAGTCTCTGAAACCCACGGGGGCTTCTACCCTGTCCCATAGGATCAGGTTGCTGTGACTTCTAATCAACTTGACGGCAATGAGCTCATTTTTTGTACCTAAAGCAATTGGTTGATGTTGAAATATTGCAAGAGATATCACATGATCTACAGCCAAAGGCCTTAAAGGAAGAAGTCTAAGCTGCACTGATCATATTGATGAAAAACACGCCTCCAGGATTTGGTGAAAACCAATTGAAATAAGGTTTCAAGAAATCATTGAACCATGGGAAACACTCATTTTTGAAGACAGCAACCTGGCCAACCTGACCAACTCATGGTGAGATAGCCACATTTCTGCCCATTCCGAAGAAACGTGATCCATCAGCATAAGAAAAGTTTTGAGCAATATCATTAATACACATGAACATAAACTTTTGGTGAAAGAAACTCAAAAATTGTTGCAGCAGTAGTACGTCAATAGGGAGTTACAAAAATATCAAGGAAGCTTCAAAAGAATGAGGACGTGGAATTGAGGATATTGTTGATATTATATGGCTCTTGGCTGAAAACAGAGGATAGAGAAAAGATGTTTTATTAGCAGAGATATTCAACTGCGTATCATGATAAACTATGGATACCATCTTTAAGAATGATAATTTCAAAATATTTAATAATGTTCATGAAGAAATCTGTGCACAAATAATGCAGCAATCATTCGAATACAACAAGGGGATATCTCATGGTTTAAAATCAGGAAAAGCGTGAGTTAGGGTTATATCCTTGTACAACACACATTCAATCTCTACGTTGAGCAAATAATCCAAGAAATTGGACTAAAAGAAGAATGTAATGAGGAATCAGGATTGGCAGAAGTCTAATTAATAATTCACAATGTACAGATAACACACTATTTTGCTTTCAGAAAGTGGAGAGGACTTGAAGCACTTACTGATAAAAGATCAAGATTACAGTCGTCAGTATGTATTAAAGCTCAGGGTAAAGAAAGCAAAAGTTCTCACAACATGATAAGTAGAGAAAAATGAAATTGCAAAGAATTCCAACTTAATT
>NW_022109378.1:113598-114910 GCF_000313985.2 Echinops telfairi
GCAAGATCAGGGATCACAACTGGACCAATAGACACCATAATAAATGTAGAAAAGATTGAATTGGTCAAGGATACAATTTCGCTTATATCTATAATGAATGCTCATGAAAGCAGTAGTCAAGAAAGCAATTGGTGCATTCCCTTGGGCAAGTCAAACCTCACAAGATCTCTTTAAAGTGTGGACGAGCAAGGATGCCACGTTGACAACCAAGGAGCACCTGAGTGAAACTGTGGTGTTACCAATCACCTTCTATGTACCTGAAAGTCAGACAAAAAATAAAGAAAACCAAATGAGAATTACCGTGTATACTCAAGTATAAGCTGACCCGAATATTAGCCGAGGCACTTAATTTTACCACAAAAACTGCATAAAAAATGGATGAAAAACTCGGTTTATACACAAATACATATGGTAATATATTTGAATGATGGTATCATCAAAGAATATTGAAAGCACCATTGATCACCAGCAGAAAAAAACAAATCCGTCTTAGTGAAGTATAGGTAGAATGGTTCTTAGAACCAAGATGGCAAGATGTCCAATCATGTACTTGGAAATATTATCAACAGAGACCTGCCTCTGGAAAAGCATATCATGCTTGGTAAAGTAGATGGTCATTTAAAAATAATTCCTTCAGTGAGATGGATTGGCATAGTAGCTTCAACAACGGGCTCAAACTGAGCAAACAGATGTGAGTATGGTGCAGGCAGGGCCAGTGCTCTATTCTGTTGTGATGGCATTGCTGTGAGCAAGAAATGACTCCATGGCACTTAACATCAACAACAGATATTAAATATTGCCATCTTTCTTGTTGGAGACATTGATTGCTCTCTTTTATAAAAGGTTAGTGAGAAATCTCAAATTGAAAGCTAACAGTGTCGCTAACAGCACCTTCTGATTCACAAGATTATCCTAATGTTTAGTGATATTCCTTCTATAAAGTAGTTAAGATTACTTTTTAAACCCTCAGTTTTGAATTGGATTAATTTTAAAGGACAATTACATTTCTTTGGATGATTTAGAACCTGCTAGACTAGTAGAGCAAATCAAACTAGCAGCCTCAGCTAAGAAAAGTGTTTGGACTTGACTCAGTTAAGTTCTAAGCTCATTTTGGTCTTGAGATGGTTAGTCTTTCCATTTTAATTTAATCACAAAGCTGTGCATATCCCATTATATATAAATATATCTTTCTGTTTCTGACCCTCAAAGGTTCAGTGAGGACATAGTATTTTTCAATTACTATTTAAAATATGTTAACAGAAATTCAATGTATTAGGAAAAGAAATAATTTCTGGAAACCCCATAAAAGAGC
>NW_022109378.1:115010-116440 GCF_000313985.2 Echinops telfairi
AACTGTCCCTGTTGGTTTCTGAGACTGAAACGCTCTATGGGAATTGAAAGCCCCGTCTTTTTCCCATGGAGCAGCTGTTGTTTTCTAACAGTTGACCTTGTGGTTAGTAACCCAACTCTGTAACCATGATGTTACCGGGATTCCGCCACATAGCTAACTAATGCTTGGTAAATATTTTACAAGGAGATAATACCATATAATTCTAGACATCCTTGGAATTATAGCTATTAGCTTATCGTCTAAGTGCTATGCTGCAAACACATGGTCAGCAGTTTGAAACCACCAGCTGCTCTGTGGGAGAAGTATGAAGTTTTCTACTCCTATAAACAATTAGTCTTAGAAACCCATGGGGACAGGACTAGTCTGTCCAGTAGAGTGGCTAGGACTCACAAGAGTGACTCTCTGGAAGGAAGTTCCATGAGTTTGCGTTTGTGTTTCAGTATATCTCCGTGGAAGCACTGAGCATATAGTCATGCTTGTGAAAGCCACCAATGCATCCCTTTCCCTTCGGTTTATTTAGTGTGACTTCGAAATGTTCAACAAGAGTAAAAACATTAAATTTACATTTTAAATGATTAATACAGAATATTTCCCTTGTAACATTATACATGTGTGCATGCAGATGTTTGTCTTTGGGTTTGTGTAAAACTATACTTTCTAATTCTCTTTGAACACATTGTCTAAAAAAGAAAATTGAGCACCAGATAATTATGTTTTTGCTACACAAACAGTCTCTAGGGTGAAATAAAAGATCTATTCCTAAATGAATCTTCGAGTCTTTAAATCAAATATGTAGGTAAGGTGCAACAGGTGTGTGCTGTTCTTATTTAGCCTTCCTCTACCAGTGCTTTGCCGATGATTTAAAAGCTAAGAAAAACTGACCAACAAGTCAGGTTGATAGTGATGAGGAATTTGTCATGAATTGGTCTAATTGTTCCCAAATTAGAGGATAACTATGAGTCATCTGTAAATTAGGCATTCTTAATCCTAAGAGCATAGGAATACCTGTACTATTTCTTTCCTAAACTGAATATAAAGATGATGTCAGATTTGAGGGTCTGTGCTAACAACTAAGAAGATTATTATAGATTTTTCAGATGCTGTCGTCACATCTTCTGGGATTCACAGGAAGTGCTAATTTCTTTGCGCAAAACTAGCCATCCAGCTGCCAACCACTTAGATCAACTTCCAGGGAGATTATCACAAGAGTACTTTAGTTAAATGTAGGCTTAAATTTGCTTGATTTCTGCAGCAAAAGCTCACGATTTCTTCTTCCAGTTAATTCATAAATTCACATTGACCCTGTTTATCACTCTTCTCACCCAAGTTCAGGTCAAGAGACAGATCTTTTCAGACAATAGTGTAAATCTATTTCTCAATGTCCATCCTTGTAGAAAGTAACTCTACAAAACAGAGCATTCCTCCAGGGC
>NW_022109378.1:116540-117745 GCF_000313985.2 Echinops telfairi
GAATGTTAAAATAAACAGCCAACAAAGAAAAGGTTACAAAAATTGTCACATACTCTGCCTGTGAAAATAGTCCTGTTACTATATCATGGTGCATCTGATTTTCCATTCAGATGTTCAGAGAAGAGAGGAAAAAGTCTTGATTAAACATGGGCAAAGATAATGTTTAACGATGACTAGAAAATGTATAGGTTATTCATTAATAGGCTGCCCATAAACATAATGCTACCTGAATGCCTCTCAAAAAAAAAAAGAGAAAAGAAAGAAGAAAAGAAATGAATGAATGAATGAAAACACTAGCTCCCTACCATCCAGTGACTCTGACTCCTTGGTCCTTGGTAGAACTGCTTCTGTGGGCTTCTGCGATAGTAACTTTTCACAGGAGTAGAAGGCCTCATCTTTCTCTGAGGAGCGTCTTGGACACCGCCAACGTTGAGGTTACACCAACACATAACCCACTAAACCACCGGGCTCTTTATGAAATGCCTAGGGTTCCCTGCATCAGAATGTATTCATTTAATTTTTTAATGTTTAATTTATTTTTCCTTAGATCAGATGTTAGGCTATATTTATTTTTGATTGCTTATTAGGTAGTTGAATATTTCTTCGGAGACACAGTCAGCCTTGTACGTATGAATGCATGCATGTATGTATGTATTTATTTGCTTCTTTATCACAGATCCTTTAAACATTGGCAATAATGCCTGAGTTCTAGCTTATGCATATGTGGTAGTTAAATAATTTCATGTCAACCCGAAGATATAGAAAGGTGTAGGGGTAGAGTTTAGCCTTCCAATCAGGTTGCAGCCTGATGACCTCACTTGGAGGTGCGACTGAGATATATAGCTATTTGGGGGCTGGCCTTCTCTCTCTCTCTCTCTCTGCCTTCACCTTCCTGCTTCTTGGCCACTAGGAGAGCTACTGGAGCCCTCCTGTGTTTTCTACCAGCCTCATTTTGACACACCGTTATACCCACTGGCCTGTGATCTTCCTGCCTTCTGCATCATTGCATGTAGCTGTGAGAGTCTAAAGAGTGGCTTATGGACTTCTATTGGCTTATGCACTTGAGTTGGACTTGGATGGGATGTTTTCTGGGAAGGTTAGAGAAACAAATTCATAGTCACTCCTATGTATTTAAGAAAGGGGTTTATATACAAGAGCAATTGAATGTTGAGAAAACATGCCAGCCCAGCCCAGTCCAGTCCAAG
>NW_022109378.1:121918-123271 GCF_000313985.2 Echinops telfairi
CAGTAATCTGAAGCCAAGTGTCTGAAAGCAATAAAGCTGTGAGAATAAGAATGCATTATTATTTCAGGAATGATTGGCCACTCCTCAAACTTTCAGGATATTGTAAAAATATGAACACACATGAAAATGTAGATGTGATTTGATAAATGTATAGCAATTAAGACATTTCCTCAGAATCATCATCATTAAGTGCTTACAGTTGTGTGATTTCACATTAAATAACCTAGCAATATCCAAAATATACAAGCGTAAAGTAATTGTTGCCTTAAAAGCCATTAGAAGAAAATACTTCATATTACAGTCAGAGAAAAGAAAAAGAAGACCAAAAAAAAAACCAAACCACCTCTCCCTGAGGCCAGCTTCTGCCTTTAGCATATATGTGTAATGAAACCATTAGAAACAATTCCACCACAAGATTAGATGAGTGGACCATTTGTCTGACAAGAAATGGAATACAATTGCAAACCAAATGAAGTGCAAAACTATTTAGACCAAATAATGTTGGTCTTTTTGTTAACATTTTATTTTGATCCTTATTTCCTTTATGTAACTGCAGGAAACAATAGCGTTAGTGTTGTAGTTTAATCATTGAAACTTGTCATATCCTTGTCATGCCATTTAAAATGTTTTTGGATGGCTGCACAACTCAGTCTTTGTAACTAATCTGTGAACTTTTAAGCACCTTGGACCAAAGTGCAAAGCAGCCAATTCAGTAAAGACACACTGTGGCTTACCTGTGTTTATATCATTTTGGTTAGCAAGGTATTTTCAATGAAGGCGGCAGTGTATTGATTGATATTCTCTTTCAAATGTCCTATCTATTCACCTACCTAGACTTTGCGTAGGACTCTCGGTGCTTCTTTCTACTCACTCCCCCGCCCACTGCCACCTACTCCACTGACTTCAGTGTGCTACACTTCCCTTTGACAACTTTTAAGGAAGCTTAACGTTGACACAGACTTCATTTCATATTCTTTCTAGAAGACTTCGCCTTTTCAGTAAGCTTTGATATGTGGTCTATAGAGTAAAGTTTAGAATTCAAAAGCTCTATTTCTACTTAGGAGCTCACAGTCTTGTTTCATGTGGTATGATAATGAGGCTTTTGATTTTGCGCAGCATATCGTTCATACGAGCTTAGCTACTATATTTCTCATAATAATTTTTAAAACTAGTATTGATTTAAAGAAGTAGGGTCATAAACCACATGAAACAAGTGTATTTTATGAACATCAAGTCAATTGGGGCTCATCGGAACTCTGTATGGCAGAATAGAACTGCCCGTAGGGCTTCCCAGGCTGCAATTTTATGGAATCAGACTGTCACATTTGTTTCCAGGTAGCGTGACTGCGGATC
>NW_022109378.1:124663-127115 GCF_000313985.2 Echinops telfairi
GTTAATTATACCAAGCTCCATGAAAGATGGGTGAAGGAGCTAACAGAAATTCTACAGCTGCATCTCCAGTCTCTTGAGCCTATCTTGATAGATTAATGACATTGTCGCTTATATGATAACCTTAAAATTACTTTTTCCCCTAGTTGGTATCCTCTAAATCTCAGTGATATGAAAAATCTCACACAAAGCTGAGTAGTCGATGAACTTGGTGTTATTTATATAAATAAACTTGATATCTCTAATTGAGAAACATCTGAATTTAGTTTCCAAATAGAACTGAATTTGTAAGTATGTCTTACCAGTCTTGCTTAATTATAAAATTTTCCTTTCATTTTCTTTTCAATAGTCTAACGAGATAGGGGAGTAGGAGACAATATCACACTGATTGTAAAGGGATGGGTGCTGCAGAGCATCACCCAGAATGCATCTGGGTCTGAGTTCAATGTGGAAGACTTGAGATGGCACATTTCAGATAAGCATAAACCTGAAATGCAGGTGCTTCTATTATTGATTTTCTTGATTATGTTAACTCAAGAAGGGACAACTTTGAGGGACATGGGTGGTTCAGTGTAGAATTCTTACCTTTTGTTTAAAAGGCACAAGTGTTCGTGTTCAATTCCCAACGAATGCACCTCACGCATAGCCCACACTGTCTGTCAGTGGGGTGTGCACAGGTGGGATACTATGCAGGTTTCTAGACTAACGCAGACTTGGAAAAACATTAAATTAAGGCAAATCCAAGGGTCCAATCAGCCACCAATCACTGGCCTAGTTAGGATTGAACTGCATTTGGTTACATTGCATATGGTGTACCTCAGAGTTGGGGCCTACTTCATGGTCTCTAATAACAATAACAACATTGAATAAAATTCTTCCTCATCAGTTATGAAAAATATAAAAGCAAAATAAAGAAAAGTGTAACGAATTAAATTTTACAATATCCTCTTTTCTTTGGGATAAATCTTAATGGGTTCTATGTGGCAGTGTATGTAGTGAGGTTTGCGATTCAGATTCTAAAATTCAACAGCTTATTTGGGTTGGAATTTCTACTCCATCACTTGCTGGCTGTGAGACTGTGGAGTAAAATTATTCATCTTTTTAAACCTCAGTCTTATCACTTCTAATTGGGATGATAATAGTAGTTAGTCATAAGGTTACTGAAGGAACCCTGGTGGAGGAGTGTTTATGAGTTGGATTGCTAGCTGCAAGGTCAGCAGTTCGAAACCACCAGACATAAAGCAGGAGAAAATGGGGCTTTCTACTATATAAAGATGTAACCATCTATGAAATTCATGGGAACAGTGCTACCTATCCTAGAGGGTCACTATGTGTTGGCATTTACTTAGTGGCAGTAAGTTTATAAGGTTACTATGAGAATTAGATGAATTAATATCCATAATGGGTTTAGACCAGGGTCTGGCACATTGAAGTATTATGAAAACATGATCAATTGTTATCACCAGAATCATGACACACAGTGTTTCCAAGATTGAATGGGACTGGTGTCAGTCAGTATGGTAATATTACTGCCCTCCACTCAACTCCTTGGTTCCAGTGACTTCTCATATTCGACCATGAAAAGCCCTTAGCAATACTTACTATAGCTTTTAATTATATGTGGTAAATATGGATATAAATTACATAAATATAATATTTCTTAGTTTATATGAATACTAAAAGCTTTCCTGGTGGTCTGGTGATTGAAGGACTGGATGCCAATGACAATATTGGAGGTCTAAGGCCCAGGGAAGACAGGCGAGGCTTTCTACTTGCATACAGATTTACACTCGCAGAATCCGGAGGAGCAGTTGTATGCCATCCGTGTGGACAGCAGTTCTCAACCTGTGGGTTGTGACTCCTTTGGGGGTCAAATGACCTTTCACAGGGGTCGCCATATTCACAACAGTAGCAAAATGACAGTGATGAAAAAGCAACAAAAATCATGTTATGGTTGGGGGTCAGCACCACATGAGGAACTGCATTCAAGGGGCGCGGCATGAGGAAGATTGAGAATCACTATCCTATAGGGTCACTGTGAGTTGGAATCTAGTCCACAACTGTGGAGAACAACAAAATTGTTTTGTAAAACTCTCTACATTGAATTGCAACATTGTTAGATCTAAGTGGAAGCCTTTTTAAATTTTTCCTTCCAATACCAAGTCCTTCTCAATAAAGTTATTGATATAGTTTCATAAATACTAATTAGCACAATATTGTTGCAGAAACCCCAACGTTCTGATGAAATCAGAGACTATTAAAAACATTGGCAGTGATGAAAAGAGTGATGGGTGTTTATCATGTGTGCCAATGAAGCTATTTTACTTGACCCATCACTCTAGTTGGATAATAACAACAGCTCTAACCAAAATATATTGAAAGTTGCAAAGAGCAAATTAGCTAGAGTTTCAGCTTTATAGGTAGTCTGATACATGTAAACTGAACTTAAAAAAAA
>NW_022109379.1:0-1283 GCF_000313985.2 Echinops telfairi
GCCTTTAATCCCAGGGGATCTGTGGGTCCTAATTACAATAAAGAATGGAGCTTTCTGTAACTTCCTGTGCTTCAAAGCAAGGTTACCACATTGAGCTTGTTAGCCTATCATCCCTAATTGGCCAGCAAACACAGGTGAGGTTAATTGAAGGGCAGAGTGATACAAGGCTTGATCAGCCTACAAGCCAGGAAAGAGAGTCCCTGGAAGTGGGGGAAGGAGGCTACCCTCGGTATCTCACATTTAACCCTGCATGTGATTTCGGGACTTCTGGGCAATAGCGGCTTTCCTTGGCGTCTCCCCGCCAGCGTGGCAAACAACTACCTGGTATGCAGGAAAAGTGAGGCTCTGCCTTTTGTCTACCCATAGGCCAGGCAAAAGACTGACTAGCAGGCTGGGGAAATGGGAATTCGCCTTCAGGCCCCAAAGAAGCCAGGAAATGAATTTCTGGGACTCCTGGGAAAGCTAAGCTCTGCCAGGCGTTTTTCTGCACACTGGACAAGGGACTTCCGGTCAGGCTGAGGCAAATGCACTGCACTCTGAGTCTCACTCAAAGCTTGGTAAAAGACTTCAGGTCAGAATGGAAATCTAGCTTTTTGCTTTGTGTCTCCTAAAGTCCAGACAATGGACTTCCCAGCAGGTTGTGGAAGGGAGAAAAGTTTGGAATCTTCATTCAGGCCATGGAAGATATTCCCGGTCAAGCTGGGAAGCGAGGCTTGGCCCAGCGTCTCCCAGCAAGACAGATATTTAACTTCCGGGAAGGCCAGATTTCCTGGGCAGCCCTTCTTATTTGCCTCACCTGTGTTTATGTTTGTCATTTCAAGAGTCCTCCCAGAACTGAATATTACTGTGGTCAACAATTATTACAATGTATTATTCATTAGGATATTTGCTGCCTTTAATCCCTGGGGACATGTGGGTCCCAATCACAATAAAGAATGGAGCTTTCTGTAACTTCCTGTGCTTCACAGCAAGGTTACCTCATTGAGCTTGTTTGCTTAGCATCCCTAATTGGCCGGCAAACACAGGTGGGGTTAATTGAAAGTCAGAGGGATACAATGCTTGGTCAGCCTGCAAGCCAGGATAGAGACTCCCTGGAAGCTGGACAGGGTGGCTTCCCTGCATGTAATTTTGGGACTTGGGGGCACTGGCGGCTTTCCTTGGCGTCTCCCCCCAGCGTGGCAAGCAACTACCTGGTTTTCTGGAAAAGTGAGGCTCTGCCTGTTGTCTACCCATAGGCTAGGCAAACAACGGACTGGCAGGCTGGGGAAATGGGCCTTCGCCTT
>NW_022109380.1:0-1326 GCF_000313985.2 Echinops telfairi
TCCGGTGCACGTAAGCATCCTTCTGCAGCCAACATAAGAAAGAAGAACTGATTTCCCTGTTCACTTCGCTAATTACTTAAATAGTTAACAGGTTCAACTGTAAGCACCGATGAGTACGAAATGCACTACTCTGTACATTGTTCGATATTATTTTATGTCAAATAGTCTCCATGATGACACAAATATCCACCAGCAAAGAACTTCTTAAATCAGATTAAAATCTGCTCCAAGTGGGAAAACACTTCACTTCAGGATTCCTCCGACATTTGCTGACTGCCTGTTGCATGCCAAGCACCCCAGCGCAGACAGACAAAAGCAACACGGTGTGCCGTGGATGGAGGCTGGCAGGGGCGGAGACAGGCACAGGATGGCACCACAGCTTCTCAGAGGGCATGGACAGGGCCAGCAGAGCCTTCTGGGAGCCCCTGGACTGAGAACATAAAAGATGCGGAGAAAGGGCCAGGCAAAGGAAGACAAACAGGACTCTGTACGCAGAGGAGACTCCCGGTGCGGGAGGCTGACAAGCCTTAAAGCTCACGGTGTTGGCCGTGTCTATGTGGCTCAGCCATGCAGACAAATCACTGTCAAGGAGGGTGTAAGAAAAGTTACATCCGGCCCTGCCTGTCACCGAACACACTGTGTCAGTGTGGGCCTCTGCAAGGAGCGGGGCATGGAGCTGGGGAGCTCCAGTTTACTTTGAAAAACTCTCTCCCTTACCCGACAGCCAGGCCATCAGACTACCCATCAGAGCCACTAAGTGCGGAAGCAGCGGAGTGGCCTGGCGAGAGTTCATTTTACAGAGGCTGTGCAATGGAGGGAGGATGGGGACGCGCCTGAAGGCGGGAGAGATTTGAGACAGAGGTCACTGGGCGGATGGGCGGTCTTGGAAAGCAGTGATGGAACCAGGGCAGGGGGCAGATGGAGCGGCTAAACCCTTAAAAGACAAAGGTGCATGGCTGAAAAGTGGACTGCTTATGGAGGCTGAGGGCAGGGGAAGAGCCCGGTCAGGAACAGCTCCGGATGTTTCATTTCAAGTGTCCAGTATACAAGAGGCCTTCAAGTCCCAAATTTGATTCGCAGATTGCTGTTTCCATTCTGGGCCACGGTGACCTTCACTGGCGCAGGAAGACAGATGGTTTCAACCAGCCTCCACAATGGGCAGAGTTTCAGAGAGCGGGGTCTCCAACCACACCAACTCCATTGTACTAAGCCGGAACCCATTTTAGGAGGCCAGCCTCCAGGATAAGAGAGACAGAGGGGCTGCTCTCAGAACAGTTTCAAAGACAGCGATGAAGGACGGTCTTTCCCACTGCACACATTCAACTC
>NW_022109381.1:0-1287 GCF_000313985.2 Echinops telfairi
CGCTATGTTCAATTTGTAACCATGAAAATACATCCTGCCTATCAGATGTATACATGATGATTCATCACAGTAGCAAAATGACAGTGATGAAGTAGCAAGGAACATAATTTTATGGCTGGGGGAGCGGGGTTCACCACAACATGATGACCTCATTTGGAGGCACTAAGGAGATAAAGAGCTTGCTGGAGGCTGGGCTGGATGAAAGGGTCCAGGCATGAGGAAGGTTGAGAACCACTGGTCTAGATGCACACTGTCTGGTAGGTGATTGCAAAGCCAGATTCAGGCCAAGCCACCATGTCACTGCAATGCAGTGCCTTCAACTACCTAGCAGCATTCCCTCCATTAGTGCTCCATTTACCAAGCACCTGCTGCTGCCAGGCTGTCTGTGAGGCTGGGGGTGAAGGTGGTGGAGACACAGTCCGTGGATCACAGGCACACATTCATTCAGTCCATCCTTGGCTGATCCTGGGGGGTGGGTGGGGTGGGGAGCTGCAGATCTGTTCCTGGAGCAGACAAGCAAACAGGTGACATTGACGAGCTCATGTCATCACAGTTAAATAGAAATTCCCTGAGGCATTTTCCCAGTCCCCCTCTGTCTAGTCTCTGCCTGGCCTGAGGTCATCTGTTTTAACATCACAATGGAATGCAGGTTTGTAAGTGCCCTGAGAGCAAGTCTTGTTTAAACCAGCCCTCTCCCCTTATCAAGAGATGCTGCAAGACTTTCTCTCAGGGACAGGAGTGTCCATTTTCTGAAACTCTACCTAAATAGACTTCTGTTTGACTTCTGTCAATACCACTTCGTGATCTTTTTTTGGTGTGTGTGTGATCTATGTATTTTAACTAGCCTTTTCTTCTGCTTTCTGTAGTCTACCCTCCCTGAATGATACAAAAGAAAATCGGCCAGGGAAAGTGGGGCTGCCGTCTGGAGAGATATCTCCTTTGAATATTTCCACTGCAGCCCGGGCAAGCCTGATATTAAAAATAGACTTAAATCCTTCTAACTGGACATTGTAGTGGTCTTCAGGCCGCCAGACATCTAAGGAGGCCGCCCGTGGAGGAGAAAGCCTGGGGGAAGACTCCCTGGACTGGAGCCGACCAGCCTGTTCAGAGGCAGTTATCCTGTGACGAGAGGCAATGCTGGGTGGGGGAAGCCGGGAGGTGGGGACCTGAATTAGCACCCAGCTCCAGGGGACAGGGGTGCTGGGGGTGGAAACATTCCAGAGAGGTGGAGTCCGGAGACTTCACTCCGTTTGACTCACGCTGTCAGTGCAGCTGAAGTGGGGTGGG
>NW_022109382.1:0-1326 GCF_000313985.2 Echinops telfairi
ATGTAGATACTTGTAATCGGTTCCCCCTTTCTACCCCACCTTCCCTCCACCCTCCAGGTATCGCCACTCTCAACACTGGTCCTAAAGGGATCATCCATCCTGGATTCCCTGTGTTTCCAGTTCCTATCTGTACCAGTGAACATCCTCTGGTCCAGCCAGATTTGTAAGGTAGAATTGGGATCATGATAGTGTGAGGAGGAAGCATTTAAGAACTAGAAGAAAGTTGTATCTTTCCTCATTGCTACATCGCACCCTGACTGGCTCGTCTCCTCCCTGAGACCCTTCTGTAAGGTGATGTCCAATTGCCTACAGATGGGCTTTGGGTCTCCACTCTGTACTCCCCCCTTCATTCAAAATGATATGATTTTTTGTTCTTTGATGCCTTAATACCTGATCCCTTCGACACCTGGTGATCGCACAGGCTTCCTTCCATGTGGGCTTTGTTGCTTCTGAGCTAGTTGGCCTCTTGTTTACCTTCAAGCCTTTAAGACCCCAGATGCTATATCTTTTAATAGCCGGTCACCATCAGCGTTCCTTACCACATTTGCTTATGCACACTTAAAAAGCAGATGTAATGCATTTTTCTTAAAGTGAGTACCGTAGGGATCTAGTGCTGCCATCATAGACACACCCCACGTAGTGGCTTTAAGAGACAGACATGTGTTCTTTCACAGTTTGGGAGGTAAGCAGTTCTGAGTTCCCGGTGCCTGCGCTAGTGGACGGCCTTTTCTTGGTCCACTTAGGGGGATGACCTGTCTTCCTTCAACATCTGTGGGCCTCCCATTCCTTTGGGATCTTCATGTGTCTGGGTATCAAACTTCTTTGGGTCTAGGGCAGTGGTTCTCAACCTTCTGAATGCCACGACCCTCATGTTCTGGTGACACCCCCCCCCAACCATAAAATTATTTTCGTTACTAGTTCTTCACTGTAATTTTGCTACTGTTATGAATCGGGTGACCCTATGAAAGGGTCATTTGACCCCCAAAGGGGTCGCGACCCACAGGTTGAGAACCACTGGTCTAGGGGAATCGCAGTGCAGGGATGTGCTCTACTCCTGGCTCCTCCTTCTTGGTGGCAGTCAAGCCATTCTTCTGTGCTTATTTCTCTCTCCTCTTATCTCGTAAGATAAAGGTGATGCAGTCCACACTCCAAAGAACCCCTGGCTCAGCTCGAACTGCCTCACCACTGAGCACCATGGCCTAGCCAAATGGACACGTACTCTTTCATGATGCATTTCAGTCCATAAGAGGTGGGGATGATATTTTCTACAACTCAGAGATTACTAGCAAGCACGTAGCTACTTTGCACATAATGGGAACTGACCAG
>NW_022109383.1:0-1252 GCF_000313985.2 Echinops telfairi
CAAAACGATGCCCAGCTCTACACCGTCCTCACATTTGTTCCTATGCTTGAACCCATTGTTGCAGCCACTCTGCCAATCCAGCTCACCGAGGGCCATTCTCTCTTTCACTGCCCCTCTCCTTTACCAAACATAATGCTCCTCCTGGGCTTGGTCAATTCTGACAACCTGCCCAGAGAATGTGAGAGTAAGTCTCACCATCCTTGCCTCTAAGGAGCACTCTAGCCTTATTTCTTCCAAGATAAATTTGTTTGCCCTTCCAGCAGTCTCTGGTACTTTGAATATTCTTCTTGACACCACAATTCAAATGCACCCGTTGTTCTTCATTGGTCTTTCTTATCCAGTTTCCAATCGTCACATGCAGATGAGGCAATTGAAAACATCTTGACTTGAGTCAGGCACACCTTAGTCACATCCCTTAATAACATCCCTCTAAAGCAGTGGTTCTTAACCTTCCTAATGCCATGACCCTTTAATACAGTTCCTCACGTTGTGGTGATTCCGCAGACATAAAATTATTTTCATTGCTACTTCATAACTGTAATATTGCTACCGTTATGAAACAGGTGATCCCTAGGAAAGGGTCATTCGACCCCCAAAGGGGTCATGACCCACAGGTTGAGAACCACTGCATCTAAAGAGTTTTTGTGCAGCAAGTTTGCCCAATGTAACACGTCTTTTGATGTCTTGACTGCCTCTTCCACAGAGAATCAACTGTGGAACGAAGCAAGACAAAGTCCTTGACAACTTCGATCTTTTCTCCATTTATCATGATCGTGATGTTACCTATTGGTCCAGTGTGAGGATTTGGGTCTTGTTTACATTGTTCTGTATGCAATCCATAATGAACACGCAATCCTTGATCTTTATCAGTAAATACCTCAATTCCTCTCCACTTACAGCAAGCCAGGTTATGTTCTGTAGATATCGCAGATTGTTAATAAACCTTCTTCCAATGCTGATGCGGAATTCATTTTCATATAAGGCTGCTTTTTCTGCTGATTGCTCAGCATACAGGTTGAGGAAGTATGTGAGAGGATATAACCCACACCTTTCCTGATTTTAAACCATGCAGTGCTCCCTTGTTTTGTTAACACAACTGCTTCCTTTATGTTTCTTTTCACAGTTCAGTAATTCAGTCACCTCAAGAAGATTTGTGCAGTCATCACCACAAGTAGTTTTAGAACATTTTCTTCATTCTTGTACTTAGCCTTATTAGCTCCCCATTTCGCAGCAACCAGCCCTGCCACACCTG
>NW_022109384.1:0-1325 GCF_000313985.2 Echinops telfairi
AGCTCATTTAGTCCTGCGTATAAATGCCTAAAGTGCATTTCACTCCACCAAAAGCCTCAGACCAAAGAAGTTCAGCTATAGTTCTATGGTTTGTCAAACCTTGCTTTCCAAACAAAGACTTGGTAGGCACTCTGCGCCACAATCCGGCCACTTGCCTGGGTACTTAGCTTTCTTGTTCCATGGGATGGGAAAGCCCCCCCCTCTTTCTCCTGTTTCTGTTGCTGCTGCTGCTTCTCTACCATTTCTCTGGTATCACAGCTCTTTGTCTCTTGGATTGAGGAGGCTCAAAGTGTAAGGGATTTCAAGGTGCAAAGAGCACATTCCACTCCTAGCTCTTCTTTTTTTAAAAAAGTTTTAAAAAATAAATTATTTAATTGGAGGCTCCTACAACTCTTATAACAATCTATACATCAATTGTATCAAGCACATTTGTACATATGTTGCCATCACCATTTCCAAAACATTTTCTTTCTACTTGAGGCCTTGGTATCAATCAGCTCCTTCCTCACCCCCCACCCCCCACCCTTTCACACTCATGAACCCTTGATAATTTATAAATTATTTTTATTTTCATACTGTACACCATCTGCTGTCTCCCTTCATCCAAGTTTCTGTTATTTGTCTCCCGGGGGTGGGAGGGAGGTTGGTTTATGTAGATCATTGTGAGCCATTACCCTTTCTCCCCCTTCTCCCCCCTTCTTCCCTCTACCCTCATGGCATCACTACTCTCAATATTGGTCCTGAGGGGTTTATCTGTCCTGGATTCTGTGTGTTATGAGCTCTTATCTGTAGCAGTGTACATGCTCCTGTCTAGCCAGATTTGTAAAACAGAACTGGGGTCATGATAGTGGGGGGAAGGGGGAGAAAGCATTAAAGAACTACAGGAATGTTGTGTGCTTTGTCAGTGCTATATTGAACCCTAGCTGGCTTGTTCCTTCATTGTGACCTTTCTGTGAGAAGATGTCCAATTTTCTACAGAGGAGCTTTGGGCTCCATTCCGAACTCCCTTGTTCACATGAAAATTATCGTTTGTTTTGGGGTTCTGATGCCTGATACCTGATCTCGTCAACACCTTGTGATCACACAGGTTGGTGTGCTTCTTCCATGCAGGATTTGTTGCTTCCCTGCAAGATGGCTGCTGGTTTACCTTCAAGCCTTTAAGAACCCCAGACGCTATATCTTATAATAGCCGGGTGCCATCTAGCTCTTCTTTCTTGATGGTCATGAGAACCTTCCCCCTCATTACTGCTTCTAAGATGCCTCATTTTACAGTTGGCAGGATGGCAAGGCACCATTCTCTAGGTTATAGTTTCATACACCTCATT
>NW_022109385.1:0-1325 GCF_000313985.2 Echinops telfairi
TGAGGCTATGTTATTACGTGAGTTCTACAGCACAGCAAGGGGTCAGAAGGGCTGAATTTCCCCACCCTAATTTAAACCAGCAGTGCTGCCCCCACGACCCGCTCCAAAGCCTATCTAAAGATTAGAAGCTGAAGAACAACAAACCTGGAAGAGAAGAAAATGGAAACAATCATTAAAAAGAGGGAGATGACCAGATAAACAACATGTGGTCCAATCACATCAAGGGATATCATTCATCCATAAGGAGAAAGGACGTTCGGATACATGTAACAGTGTGGATGCAGGCTTGGAAACATTGTGTTGAGTGCAGTAAGTCAGACACAAAACAGAGGAAGATTGTACAATCTCACTCATGCGAAGCAGCTCTTACTCACCGCTGTAAAGCCGATGTCGACTCATAGTCACACACACACGCACACACACACACCTTGGGTCTCTGGGACTGTGATGTTTACAGGGGTCGAAATCCTGTCTTTCTCCCCATGGAGTGGCTGGTGGTTTCAAACTGCTGGCCATGTGGCTCTCAGTCCAACGCATAACCACTGCCCCACCAGGGCTGAAGCGTGCAGGGTAGGCATGGTTGAAGCCCAGAGTTTGCTAGCACCTTATCTTCGGGCATGCGGTGGTTTCAGCTCAGGCACCAGGGCTGCGTGAAAGGGGAATGGGAAGGATTGCCGCGGGGACGCCGAGGTTCTGTTTGGGGTGGTGATGGTACCCCACCATGGTGAGTATATCATTCATTCTTCGTAAGTGTGCCACAGTATTTCCTTGAGAGAATTAAACTGGAAACCATATATATATAGTATATCATAATATACATGTGTGTATATAGGGTTTAGATATATAAGGTGTGCATATATTATAATATATAAGGTGTTTTTATGCATGTAAGGTGTGTGTGTATATAGTGTATATTGTAATATACATGTGTAGATATAAGGTTTAGATATACAAGATGTGCATATATTATAATATATAAATAATATACAAGGTGTTTTATATGTAAGGTGTGTGTATATATAGTGTATATTATAATATACATGTGTATATATAAGGTTTAGATATATAAGGTGTGCAATATTATAATATAAATAATATATAAGGTGTTCATATATAAGGTGTGTGTGTGTGTGTGTGTATATATTATAACACACACACTCCTGAGCAGAGAATCTAGAAGTTACTACCAAAGGTAAATAAAAAACAAAATTATGAGTAATTGCACTGCAATGGCCTCTGTGAACACTTTTGAATTCTTCTTCTCTGTCACATCCTGATTTTGGACACACACACACACACACACACACACACACACACACACACAC
>NW_022109386.1:0-1325 GCF_000313985.2 Echinops telfairi
ACCAACACAATGACCCTGGGCTTGGCTTAGTCTCATGAAAGAAGCAGGCTCAAATGGGAGATTGGGTTTGGGAAGATAAGTGTACACCTAAAACAGATACATACCTAAAAGAAAACTTACTTTCTCAACTGTGGCATTTCACATGGTAACAAAGTACTGCTAGAAATTATGAGATAATTTGTGATCTACTCAACTTTTTGTCTGATTTAATTACAGATCATGCATGTATCGTGGGATTGTGTGCTAGGTGCTGTGGGGATAAGAGTAAGCCATTGCCACTGCCTTTAGAAGGTTCCTAATCTAATAGGGGGGAAAGACTATGAGAAGGAGTGTAGTATTCAAGAAAATCAAGCCAAACCCATTGCTGTCAAATCAATTCTGACTCACGGTGACTATATAGGAAATAGAAGACTATATAGGATATAGAAGAACTCCCCATAGGGTTTCCAAGACTATACATCTTCACTGAAGCAAACACCTTCCAGTTAGCTTTCAGTTAGCAGCTAAGTATTCAACCACTATGCCTCCAGTGTTCCTAGTGGGGAAAATTCTGGACTTATGGAATCAGAGGACTTAGGTTCAAGTTCTTTGCCTACATGATTCCCTTCGCCTAGTCCACTCCCCACATGCCCATCCGCTCCAGCTATCCTTGCTTCAGAACTTGCCTTTGCTGGATCTCAGGGAAAGCTTTCTTGACTGACTTGGTCAAATCTCAGTCATAGACTCTATCATAACCATATACCTTCTCTGAGTCACACAGATAGTTGTATTCTCGCATTTCTCTGCTTAGTGTTTTGGTGAACCCCATCAGATCAGAGATGCTGGCTGCACTAATCTGGATGCTCCCCTTTCTAACTTGTTCTCACATTTATGACCCGATGGGAGAGGACAGGTGTGGAAGGGGGAAGGAGGAAAGAATGGACCAGACTTGGGCTCTGGTGCTGACTAGGTTGCAAACTACCTTGTTCTGCTTCCCCACCTGTAAAATAGAAATGGTAATGCCTACTTCCAAGGGTTGTTACGAGAATTAAATAAAATAATCAATGAGAGCTCATTCCATAACTGTACAGGCAATGGTATTTTCATAGAGGCAGGCTGTGGACAGCAATGAAACAGTCAGAAAGGAAAACACAGAGCTAAGCAAGAAGGAAATCGAGGTGATTAGTTCCCTCTGGAATTGGAGCAGAGAATGGATTAACAAAAACTTAGAATGAGGAACAGGTAGGGTTTTTAAGTAGAGATAGAACAACTACTTTCTGTAGTTGCACATCTGTGTGTGTGTGTGTTAACCCATTGCATTCAAGTTGATTCTGACTCATAGTGAT
>NW_022109387.1:0-1280 GCF_000313985.2 Echinops telfairi
TCGGGCGGGCGGGCGCTTCTCCGGGAAACTAACCCGCGAGGGCAGTTGGGGCGCCCCGCCTCTCGGGGGTTAAGAGGAGACAAACCGGACCCCAGCGGAGCTCCCCTCCACCGCTTCCTCTCCGCCTTTCCTTTCCATTTCTGCCCCGCCTCCTTTCTCTCCTTCCCCCTCCGGGATTGGTTTTTTTTTACCCATTGGGTCTAAGAGGCATAGTTAATGGGGTGAATCTGGATCTCGACGTTATTTTCGTCAATTTGGGATCCTACAATTAACATTTTCCTCAGGCACTGTAAGCGCCGGGCAAGGAAAAGGATTAAAATATGTTGGGGGGGGGGCCTCTAAAGTGTCCAGGCATTACAAGAGAATTAGGCAAACGTTCTCTTATACTTTATCTAATCTTGCTCACTCAGAATGAAAATGCACGAGGGGTTAAAATGATATCTTCTCTTTTGCATTATGGCTGTTCATACAGAGGGAGGAAAAGTCTAAAAATCAACTTCTCAGGACAGACTTCAAAAAAACCCTAGTTTCCCTAAATGCACAGCAATTACTCTCCTCCCATTGGCAAGCGTATACAATTCCAACAGGGAGTCAAACCTGCGAAAACTGGAACCTGTGTAAGACGGAAACCCATCACTTGCAAAGCTCAAATAGCTTTCACTCACAGCAATGGAAAAATGGTAAGACTGCGCCTTGTGAAATGCAGGAATTTTGTGAGACCTGAAAAACAAGATAGCCCATGTAACCTCACGTCTTACAAATATCTTTGTAAATTGACATAATGTACCAGTTTCTAAATTGTGGTCCTATCTTTCAAATTCAAAAATTCCCTCACAGTAATCTCTGAAACGAAGATTCTTTCCTAGTCCACCTATTTATTCATGCATTTATTCTTATAAAAATGTGTTCTAAGTGCTTAAAATGTCAGTGTGCTAGGCCCAAGGGGCCCTGGGCTGTTCACCCAAAGGTCAGTGTTAGAAACCACCATGTGCTCTGTGGGAGAAAGACCGGCTTTCTACTCTCTTAAAGAGTTGGTTTCAGAAACTCACCGGGGCAATGCTATCCTATCCTACAGGGTTCCTATGAGCCGCTATCAACTCGATGGCAGTGAATTTGAGTGCTAGACCCAATGATCAAGAAACAGTTCCTATGACACATCAGACAAAGGCCTTATTACTAAAATCTACAATACTCTGCTAGCTTCCAAAAAGAAAAAAACTAATTGCCCACTTGAGAGGTGGGCAAAAGACTTGAACAGAAGTTTAACAGAGGCAGAAATC
>NW_022109388.1:0-1325 GCF_000313985.2 Echinops telfairi
TCTTACAACCTGGTAGTTTATTGGTTACGTATTGGGCTGTGATCCATACAGTAGCTGTTCAAAACCAGCCACAGCTCTGTGGGAGAGCGGTTGGACTTTCTACTTCCATAAAGAGTCATGGTCTCAGAAACCTACCGGGAGTCGCTAATAGTCACCACTGGTTTGGTGACAGCGAGTCACAAAGCAACCGTATAACCAAAAATCCAAGAAATGAATGTTTTCTTCCAATGAACTATAGGAACAAAAAAAAATGTTCCCTCAAGAAAGAAATGTTAACTAGAATGTTGAGAGGCAGAGTACTAGGTAAAACCAGGTCCATAAATGACCAGATCCTGGAAGCCTCATATAGAAACTTAAAAATATGTACAAATATTAAAACATATAGTTGAAAATAAGTGAAATATTTCATCAGAGATAAAGCTAAAAGAGACAAATTAAAATCTTAGAAATAACGTCCCATTTAGAAAAGATGATGGATTTCTATGATAGGCATATCAGTAAAGGGAACAGACATGAGGATAGAATCAGTGAACTTGATAGAAATTACCCAGAGGAAGGCTCACAGAGAAGAGTTAAAGAAAAATAATCAGAATATAGCATTTGAAATCTCTAGGAAAATAACAAACTTTTAATATGTTTGCAATTGCATTCCAGAAAAGAGAATGAGAATGTTATGGAAGAAATATTTCAAGGTATACTGGCAAATAATTTAAATAATAATAATGATAATGATGAAAGATGTAAAGCAATATATCTAAAAATTTAAGAAAACAAAATATATAACAGTGTAACCACTTGCACATATTGTAACGTTTTGAAAAATGAAGGCAACATGACATTGTGAAGGCAACCAACAGAAAAACATAATTACAACAAAAAGCATATTTCTTGTTATTTTTTGAAACTATGCAAATCAGAAGACATTGTGCTGAAAAATTTAAAGTGATAAAAAAGAGCTGTCAACTCAAAATTCTATAAAAATAAAATATATTTCAAAAAATCATGAAAATTATTAGCAAATCTGAGAGACTATATTGCCAGTAAGACTTTAAAAGTTAAAAGTTGTTTTAAAATGTTATTCAGTGGAAGAATAAAATTATGGAAGTTAGAACTCTGGAAATTATAAGAATGCAGGTAAATATGAAAGACAGGTTTTAAGAGTTATTTTAAAATAACCTACAAGATAATTATTGTAAGTGAATGCGTGCACACACACACAGGAGTACCACCCCCCAAATGGATTTTTTTGGAAAGCTATGTATTTACATTTTTTTACAAAACAAACATCACTTTCAAAGTACTCTCCATTATACTTAATATGTTTG
>NW_022109389.1:0-1263 GCF_000313985.2 Echinops telfairi
TCCCAGTCACCTGTCAGTCACTTGCTGCCTCCCTTCCACCCCCTACTATTTGTCAGTCACAAACTTTCCGGATCCTGCCGGCAAACTGAACCAGTTCCGGAACCACCTCCGTGAGTCCCGGCAGCTGCGCTGGCATGAGAGCTGGAAGCAGACAGTGCTGCCTCTGCTCATGGACACGTGACCCCACTGGGGTCACAGGTAGAGGCGGGCCCCCTGAACGCCGCCGCACAATCCCTCTGGCTTGGCCAGTGCCTGCGTTTACTCCAGTCCTGGCAAACGCACCTGGTGGCGGGACTCCGAGTGACAGCCCGGCCCCCAGGATGGGGTTTCTCCCACAGAGGCTGGAGCCCCGCCTGTGGGCTACTCCTTCCTTGTCATTTGCGGGTGACCTCCGCCCCTGGTGCCCCTGCCCTGGGCTCTGCCTTCCAGTGAGCAGACTGCTCTGGGACAGCTGCTTCCCTTTGTAGAAAAATAAATGAGACTCTCATCTTGGAGCCGAAGTTCTCACTTCCAGTTCCGGAGGCCTGTGAAGAATCAGAAGACCCAGCGGCAGGGCCTCTCCACACTGCGTCCCGCTGGCGTTTCACTCCTGGCTCTGAGCCCCCGGCCCGTCGTCGGGCCAGGCCTTACCCGCGTTCGTGCCCCGTGAGTCCTGCAGCGTGAGCCTCAGCAGGGCTGTATGCGAGGCCTCGTCGTAAGCGAAGAGCTTCTGCCCATGGGGGGGCACTGTCTCCCATGGGATCCTGGCCTGGCCTGGGGTCAGAGAGCCCGGTTCAGCACAGGGCTGGGGTGGGGGGTGCACGTGTGTGACTGTACAGTGGGACTTCAAAAAGCTCATGGAAAAAAACCCCAGTCTTTTAATTCCATTTTCCACGAGCTTTCTGAACCCCTTCGAATGTGTGACATGGAGTGTGTGCGTGTGGCTATGTGTGACGAGGGTGGACACAAACCTAAGGAGGCTTCACCTGGGACTGCTGGCCAGTGCATGACGATCTGTTTCCCGTCAGTCCATCCTGGCACAGGGAGGTTACCAAGTGCCGTCACCTAATGGCCAGTCAGTACCACATGACCCGGGTGCTGCCCTTCCAGGCAGATGGCCAGGCCTTCCTCTAAGGAGCCACTGGGGTGGGGGGCTGCAAACGGCTGAGCGCTTAACCTCTGTGCCACTAGGGTTCCTTTTGACCTGGTGTGCGTGTTTGATGATGGCTGGTTTTTGTTGGGCTTTAAAAAAACCACATTGTGGTTTAGCAGGAAGGCGGATCT
>NW_022109390.1:0-1324 GCF_000313985.2 Echinops telfairi
CCCTGATAGTGACCCTCTATAGGATTTTCGAGCCTGTAAAGCCTTGTGAGAGCCCAATGCCTAATCCATGGGGCTCCCAGGCTCCGTATAAAGATTCAAACACACACCCAGCAACAACAAAACACCCCTCATTGCCACGGGGTTCATGCTGACTCATACAGACCCTCTTGGGCAGACTAGAATTGCCCCCTGTGGGTTTCTGAGGCTGTAATTCTCCCGCAAAAGCTCTGGTGATTTTGAACTGCTGACCTTGTGGGCTAGAACCCAATGTATAACCCACCAGGCCACCAAGGCTCCTTAGAAAGATTAGTCACATCTAAAAACTTTCTTCTTGCCCACACCAGGGACCAAGACTTCTCTCAGGGTAGGCCCTGAGAACATCCCTTCCAGGTGCATATCTGCTTTGGGGAAGGTAGACGTTGGATGAGAAACAAACAAACAAAAATGTTTGCGTTCCTAAACTCTTACATCAAGAGAGTATCATAAATATATAAGGGCCACGAGAAACACCCTCAAAGTCAGCAAACAAGAAGTCACCACTCTATGACCCTAACCTAGGGTATTTTCTCAGGTTATGCTTTTATTAACCAAGAGCCCAAACCAATCTCACTGCCATCGCGTCAGTGCTAATGGGGACCCAAAGAGACAGGCGGAACTACCCGTGTGGCTTTCCGAGAATAACTCTTTATGAGAGTAGAAAGCCTTAGCTTTCTCTCGAGGAGCAGTTGGTGGTTTTGAACTGCTGATATTAAAGTTAGCAGCTTGGCATGTGACCCCTATGCCACCAAGGCTCCTCAGCTAAGTTCTGGGTGATGCCAATGATGAACACACTCTACTTTTAACCAGAAGGCCAAAAGTTCCAGTCCACCCAAAGCTACCGTGAAAGGAGGTTGTGGTGATCAACTTCTGCAAATGAACCGCTGAGCTGCAAACCCTCCTGAGCACAGCTCAGCGCTGACACGCATGAGCCTGCCATGAGTCACAGCGCGCGAGTGGTGACCATTAGGCTATCCTTTTTGCTTTTTTGCCTTTAATTTTATAACAGATCTCGTTAGACTTTACTAATACCACTTGTATGAGGGGACTACAAAAAATTTGTGGAAAAAAATGAAATTAAATGATAATGGAAATTCCCCCATGTATCTATATATTCATTGAATAGTACAGACGAGCCACTGAGGTATAAACCTACCCAGTCTGGTCCACGGACTCCAATGCACAGCACCCCGATAGCACAGAGTGGAACTGCCCCACGGAGTGTCCAACACTACAAATCTTTACTAAAGCCGACATCCTCGCAGCTCTCCTGCAGAGTGGCTGATGG
>NW_022109391.1:0-1315 GCF_000313985.2 Echinops telfairi
AGGAAGCAGAGGTCTGTGCATGGACAGAGTCTGAAAGGGCTCAGCATGCTTGGGGACACGCTTCGTCTAGATGTGGCACTTGGTGTAGACAGTACACCACCGTGGGGGTCCAGTACTGGAGTACCCAATAAACGAGGTAAGCACAGGCTTCCTTGTGCTTACTCACTCATCAATCTCAGGGCAGCAGAACTTGCCCCCCTCCCCCATGTTCCCCATTGCCACGCGGCCTGCCTCCTTGTCTATTGTCTGCTTTCTGAGATCCATCCCTGATCCCTGGCAAAGGCTGCCCTCTGACTGCCTCATCTAGCTGCCTCCTCCAGTTAGCGTGCCCCTTCCTGGTGCACCCCTCCCCTTAGAGGCTGCACTTATGGTTCTCAAGGGGAGAGGTGAATGAAGGGAGTCCATGACTGGATGGAGGAATAACATCTCTCTGTCGGCACTCAGTACCAGGAATACAAGCATTAAGGAGATTTGTGATGAGACAGAGGTTACATTTGACCTCTCTTACCTCCCTGCATCCTCTCCGTGATTAGAACACCTAGCCTGGGCCCATCTGATTCCCAAACTGTGTCCACCCCGCTGTTTAATGCCCTCTTCCTTAGAAGCTCTCTCTACAGCCGCAAACCAACACCAATTACACACTCATGTATTCAACAAGGACCGGTCAACCATGTCGACTGTCTCGATATTTTTCTGAGCGACGTGGGTAGGTGGTCACACCGTCCCTTCTTTGTCTCACTCATTTGCACGTTGGTGCTCATGGTGTCTCTGCAGCGAACATCAGTTGTCTTTCACTGTATAATAGATTTGGAATAGCTTCACTACCACTTCATTATGTTTTCCAGAATTTTTGACTTCTGCCTCTGGGACTACTGTATGAAGGGTTAGATACTGAATACAGTTCTCCTCTTGTCCTTTGGATAATGGGATGCTACCGTCTCCAACGTTGTTGCAGTTCTTAGGCGCCCCTGAGTTGGTTTTGACTCATAGTGACCCTCACGTACAATGGAACAAAGCATTGTTTGGTCCAGCGCCATCTTCCCAGTAGTTGCTGCACTTGAGAACATTTGTGTCAGTCTGGGTTGACTGGGGAAACAAATCCAGGGAGTCTCATAGGTGAGTGAGAGAGAACTTCATATCAAAGAATAGTTGTGTATTAAGAAAACATCCCAGCCCAGTCCAGATCAAGTCCATAAGCCTGAGATTAGCCCATATGTCTGATACCAGTCTATACATTCTTCTTCAGACTCACCCAACAAATGCAATGATGCGGAATGCAGAAAGATCACAGGCCAGTGGGTGGAAAGTCTTGTGG
>NW_022109392.1:0-1295 GCF_000313985.2 Echinops telfairi
AGAAGCCAGGAAGTGAACTTCCGGGACTGCTGGGAAAGCTAGGCTCAGCCAGGCGTTTCTCTTCAGGCCAGCCAAGGGACTTCTGGACAGCCTGAAGCAATTACGCTTCACTCTGAGTCTCATTGAAAGCTAGGTAAAATCCTTCATGTCAGAATAGAAAGCTAGATTTTGCGTTGTGTCTCCCAATTACAGCCAATGGACTTACCAGCAGGTTGGGTGAGCGAGAAAACATTGGCGTCTCCATTCAGGCCATGGACTATATTCCTGGTCAATCTGGGAAGTGAGGCTTGGCCCAGCTTCTCCCAGCCAGATAAGCATTGAACTTCCGGGAAGGCTGGATTTCCTGGTTGCCCTTCTTATTTGCCCCACCTGTGGTTATGTTTGTCATTTCAAGAGTCCTCCCAGGACTGAATATTACTGTGGTCAACGAGCATTAAAGTGTCCCATATTCATTAGCATATTTGCTGCCTTTAATCCCAGGGGACCTGTGGGTCCTAATTATCAGAAAGAATGGAGCTTTCTGTAACTTCCTGTGCTTCACAGCAAGGTTACCTCATTGAGCTTGTTAGCTTATTATCCTTATTTGGCGGGCAAGCACAGGAGGGGTAAATTGAAGGGCGGAGTGATACAAGGCTTTGCCAGCCTGCAAGCCAGGAAAGAGACGCCCTGGAAGTTGGGGTTGTAGTCTGCCTCGGTATCTCACATTGAGACCTGCATGTAATTTTGGGACTTGTGGGCAATAGTTGTTTACTTGGTGTCTCCCAGTGAGCGTGGCAAGCAACTACCTGGTTTGCTACAAAAGTGGGTCTCTTCCCGTTTGCTACCCGTAAGCAAGGCAAAAGACTTACTGGTGGGCTGGGGGATTGGGCCTTTGCCTTCAATCACCACAGAAGCCAGGAAGTGAACTTCCGGGACTACTGGGAAAGCTAGGCTCTGCCAGGAGTTTCTCTGCAGGCTGGCCGAGGAACTTCTGGACAGCCTGAGGCAATTACGCTTCACTCTGAGTCACATGGAAAGTTAGGTAAAATACAGCATGTCAGAATGGAAAGCTAGCTTTTACCCTTTGTCTCCCAAATCCAGCCAACGGATTTCCCAGCAGGTTGTGGAAGCGAGAAAACATTGGGGTCTCAATTTAGTCCATGGAAGATATTCCCGGTAATCTGGGAAGTGAGGCTTGGCCCAGCGTCTCCCAGCCAGATAAGCATTGAATTTCCGGGAAGGCTGGATTTCCTGGGCTGCCCTTCTTATTTGCCTCACCTGTGGTTATGTTTGTCATTTCAAGAGTCCTCCCAGGA
>NW_022109393.1:0-1284 GCF_000313985.2 Echinops telfairi
GGATGTCCCATTAACTACAGATTGGCTTTGGGTGCCCAATTTGCACTCCCCCTCATTTACAATAATATGATTTTTGTTCTTTGATGTCTGATACCTGATTCCTTCAACAGTTCGTGGTCACACAAACTGGTGTGCTTCTCTAATGTGGGCTTTGTTGCTTTTAAGCTCCTGTACAAATTCTAAAGGAGCACAATGAAGTGTTCTGGAATTTCCATTCTTCTCAATGTTATCCATAATATGTTATGTTTCACAGAGCTAAATGCCTTGTGTAGTTAATAAAAAATAAATAAACATATTTTTGGTATTCTCTGCTTTGAGCCAAGCTCCATCCAACATCAGCAATGATATCCCTTGTTCGACATCAGAAGAATCTGACCTGAACCTCTGGAAACTCCCTGTCAATGTACTGTTGCAACTGTTGTTGGACGATCTTCAGCAAAATTTTACTTGCATATGATATCAATTATATTGTTCTATAATTTGAGCATTCTGTTGGATCACCTTTCTTTGGAATGGGTACAAATATGGATCTCCTCCAGTCAGTTGGCCAAGTATCCAACTTTGTTCTTTTCTAGTTTGAAGATTATATTTATAATACATAATTATAGATACACATTTTACATTAAAATAATACTATTCTTTAATTTTTCCCCTCCTAACTTTACTGAGGTATAATTCACAAATAAAACTGCTTCCATTTAAAATACAATATTGGTTGGGTATTGATAGTTAACACTCAATAAACCACTGTCACCACCTTTTATCACCTTTCCATCTTTCTTTGTGTAACTTTGCAGTCAGCCTTCCTCCTCCTCCTCTTCGGATGTGGGACAACACTCATCTGCTTTTTGTTACTATGGATTGTTAACATTTTACTTTGGATCCCTGGAGAAGGACGTCATCATGCTTGGTGAATTCGAGGGTCAGCGAAAAAGCAGAAGAATCTCCATGAGATGGATTGGCACTGTGGCTGCAACAATGGGTGCAAACGGAAGGGCAATTGGCACAGGGTCAGGCAGTGTTTTTATTTTAGTGTCCGCAGGGGTTGCTGTGAGTGGGAACCGACTTGATGGCAGCTAACAACCTACTATAAATGGAATCATCTAAAGTACACCCTTGGATGTACCGCTTTGTGCCTGGCTTCTTTCCTGCCTCGAGACGGTTTTTCATTGCGGAGCAGGCATCAATTGCACGAATAACTCACATTTTGTTTTCCCATTAACCCAGTGAGAGATACTTGGGCTTTTTTGTTTTTCTCTAATGTTTTGACAATTACAAATTGTG
>NW_022109394.1:0-1323 GCF_000313985.2 Echinops telfairi
CCCTTGGTCACTCCCTACCAGTCCTCCCATCCCTTCCCTACCATTGGTTGTGAACCAATTGTTGTTCCCTTGTCCCTAGGTTGGCCAACCCTCCTCCCTTCACCTACCGTCCACCTCATGTTTATGTATATAACAATTTCCAATTGTTCACTGTTGATATAACAAAACCTCAAACTAATTGTCATTGAGTAATCCTGACTAATAACAACCCTGTAGGACAGAGTGCAACTTCCCCTGAGGGTTTCTAAGATTGTAGCTCTCTATGGGAGTAGAAAGCCTCATCTTTCTCTGTGGAACAGTTTGAACTGCTGACCATGCGTTAGCAGCCCAATGCATAACCACTGTGCCACATAGACCAGCAACTGACCTTTATATGTTAACATTTTATCCTGTGACTTTGTGCTCTCATGTATTAGTTCCAAGAGATTTCAAAAAGATTTTTGGAATTTCCAAAATAGACAACTACACCAGCTGTGAATAAAAACTGCTCTACTTCTTTTTAAGGAACCCAAACCAAACCCACTGTTTTTATTCAACTCCGACTCATTCCAATAGGGTTTCCGAGGTTCATGCAAACCTCCACAGAAGCAGACAGCCGCATTCTTCTCACAAGAAGTGCCTGGTAGGTTTGCACTGCACACCTTTTTGTTAGCAGTCACTGGCTTTCCCTGTGTTCCAACAGAACTCCTCCTTGTAAGTAAATTCAATCTTAAATGAAACCTATGTTGCAGCATCTAATTCCATCGGGAATAAAAGGGTCTTGTTGTCTCTGGCAAAATGATAAAGTGTATGTTCACAGAGCATGAGGGCAGCTTTTAAATAACCTCATCTCTGGCGTCCACATTAATAGAGAAGCTTCAAAGCATTTCATGTAACGGCTACTACTCTTGATAAAGAGAGAAGAGCATCAGAAGAGGACTCTGCCGTGCTCCTTCCTATCGAACTGTAAGACGCTCCACTCGATCGCTAAGCTGGCACGCTCACTTGGCTTTTGATAAAGTAATAACTAACTGAGGGAAAAAACTCTCTGGGCCAGGAGATTGACAGGAGCCATATTTTCACAAAAAGACCAACTTCAATATTCATTTTCTTCTAGCCAGCAAAAAGGGATGGGAACACAGGAAGACTGTTTTGTTTTATTCTTCTGGGTTTTTTGTGCAAACATACCAGATACAAGTATAAACAAGTAAATGCTTACAAAACATAATAAAAGAAAACAAAACTATTTTGGTGAGAAGTTCTGAAGACCTGTACAACTTGGTTCATGAGGCTCCTGGTTTTCAATATTTTCAGTGTTTTTGTTTTTGTTTGTGCATACTGGGG
>NW_022109395.1:0-1323 GCF_000313985.2 Echinops telfairi
GGCCAGGGCTTGGCCCCTGGGTGCTAGTTCTGTTGCTGTCCCAGCCACCTGCCAGCAAAGCTGACTCGCTGTTGCAGTGTGCAGGTTATACCTGATTGACCTCATGCTCCTTTGAGCTAAAAGCCTGGGAGGCCCTGGCTGCTGCTGGATCTGCCAGGGAGGGAGAAGACAGCCAGAGCCGGGCCAGCTTCCAAAACAGTCCCGGTTGGGTTCTCGTGGGACCTGGGCTGGAGAAGACTGGAGCGTTAGGGAAGTAGACTGGGCGTTAGAGCAGGATCAAGGACGGGAAACCTTAACTTCTCTGAGCCTCGGTGCGAGATAGAGATTTGACTGTCCGTCCGCCCAAGGGCTTGCAGGAATTCGATGACCCCCGTGGCCAAGAGCCTGGCATGGCTAGGTTCTCAGGGTTCTAGGAGAGTCGGCCGCTCCCCCTCCTGCCCCTTCTTGTGTTGGGCAGTTGCTGTGTCTGTGGAGGGATTCCGCAGTGCTGGGGAGACAGGGCACCCCACTTTGCAGCCGGTTTCAAGCCGGGAGGGGAGGAAATGTTAGAAGGACCCCGCCCCCTGCTGGTGCTTGGCGGCAACTGGCTCTTACTGGACACGCCCTGGTTCAGAGTGGACTTGCTCAGTAGGATTTTCTTGGCAGTACTCTTTCCTGAAGTAGATCTCCAGGCCTATCCTCAGTTAGATCGTGGCCCAGTGCCAACCATTTATGCCGCCCAGTACCAGGGGTCCATTCCAACTCACAGCGACTGACCGTGTAGGGCAGAGTAGAACGGCTGCCCCACAGGGTTTCCGAGGCTGCAGCCTTTCCCCCGAGAGTAGCTGGTGGGTTCAAAGCACTTTCCATTAGCAGCCCGATGCTTACGCCACTGTGCGCCCGACACTGTCACTCTTTATGGGAGTAGACAGCCCTGTCTTTCTCCCGGGGAGCAGCTGCTGATTTTGAACTGTTGGCCTTGCAGTTAGTAGCCCAACTGGGAACCACTGTGTCACCAGGACATTTTGTGTGGTCCAGGTGGGCAGATAATCCACTTGCAAGTGGCCATGGGTTTAAGTCTTACTGCCTGTGGTTCTCCACCTCGTGCCCAGAGAGCTGTATGAGGAGTCTGTCTATCCCTCTGGAAAGGGAGAGGGACCCCAGGGGCAGGGTCAATAGAAATGGTTTTGGGGGGTATGTGAACCAAAGAGGCCACACTCTAGATGAGTGGTTCCCAAGGTGGGCAATGCCACGCACTGGGGGTGCTGGAATGATCCAGGGTGGCTACAGGAGCAGGTATCAACACTTTATCCTAGGTTTTAAGGTGATAGTGTAAACGTTTTT
>NW_022109396.1:0-1270 GCF_000313985.2 Echinops telfairi
CCCTTAGTTACATTTCTATTCTTATTTTGCTAAGTGTATTCTAATCAGCATTGGGGTTGGCTTTTGTCAAATGCCTTTTCTACATCAATTGACATGATCATATGGTTCTTTTATTTCTGTGGTGAACTTCATGGATTGATTTTCTAATGTTAAATCATTCTTGCATAGTTGGTATCAATCCACATTGTTATTATTATTTTTTTGATATGTTATTGGATTTTGTTGACTAGATTTTTTTAAATTTTAAAATGAAACATTTTATTGACTATTCTAATTTGAATCTGCTTACAACACAAAGAAAAATGTCTTGT
Organism: Echinops telfairi; assembly: GCF_000313985.2. NCBI lineage: Eukaryota > Metazoa > Chordata > Mammalia > Afrosoricida > Tenrecidae > Echinops > Echinops telfairi. The sequence continues at coordinate 312 of NW_022109396.1, forward strand.
ATGTGAAGCAATAACTGAAAAAAATATTTATACTAAGTCATTATCGGATACAAATCCACCACTGCACGGGGTGTGTCTTAAGAAGAAAGCATGAGAGCTTGCAACTATTCATTCTAGCACACAGGGTTAAAAGTTAAAGGTGAAAGTACCTTTGTTTTGGTGAAACAAAAGTAAAAGTAAAAGGTGAAAGTACAGAATTCTGAATATACAAATATAGAATTTACCAAATTTACCCTGTAGTGTCGTAGTGCTTCATTTTCAAATATATAGGCATTCAAAAACCTTGAGGGAACATTAAACATGTCCCAGGCTACTTGATAGAGTATCACAAAATGTGATCTTGAGCTATTATAGCTAAAAATTACAATTGTTTTTAAAAGGATCATTTATGTTCAAAGGAGGCTGAAGTGACAAACAGGTATCAGTTCCAGATTCAAAGGTGTCCTTTGGGTAGTATGTCAAAATGTTTCACATGTCCAAAGCATTTTCATATTAATCTAACCAAATAATTCTAAATAGTTCAATCAAGGAAGTCTTTATGGCACCTGCTTTTTTCTACTTTAGTAGTTGCAATGGAATCTCTATTGTAGAAGAAGGCTCTTGCTTGGATTTGACTCTCAAGTTGACATCCATGTTTAGTGGTACGTTACTGACCTCTGTGGAATAAGGAATCAAAGGCATTGGGAAGCACAAAACTCATATTTTGGTTGGGGAGAAGGGTGAAGATTAAGTTAGAACATTTAGTCCCTTTTACAATCAAGTCCTGACTATACCATAATAAAGTCTCAACTCATTCCTAATTAGTTCTTCCCTTTTAGAAATTACATAGTACACAGTGATTAGATACTGAAGAAACCAAAGAAAACACATTCAAAAATACATGAAGAAATAGAAACAGAATTTCTCACAAGGCCCTGGATCAAAAAAATTTACAAAAAGATCTTTTGAAAATAATCACT
>NW_022109397.1:0-1323 GCF_000313985.2 Echinops telfairi
TTTGTTTTCTCTTTGGATGCAGTATAACCAACAGTGCCTGGTGGGGCTCCTGAGAGAACCCAGATCTCCCCAACGTCTCCCAACCCCTCTTAGTCTACCTTTCCAATTATTTCTTGTTTCTTTGATCGGCACAAGTGGCAGGCAGGAGGCCTGTCGATTCGAAACCCCAGTGGCAAATTGCACACCAACCGGTTGCTGGCTGTGCTATTTTTATTCAACTCGAAGAAAGTCACATCCTCACTTTAATTGACATTTGTTTCTAGGCGGGAGGAAACTGCTGTCTTTTGAAAAAATGACTCAGTGGAAACACTTCTTATTGCACTAGCTTGCAAATCCAATCTCTGTCCTCCCTGTGGGTGCCCCGAGTGATTCCATAGGATGCTGGGGAGTCTTCCCAACCGAGCGTTAATTAAAGAGAGCGCTACCTCTTGGCTCCTTGGCCTGCCTTGCTTCCTCCACACTTCAAAGTCTTGCAGTTACTGTTGAAATCAGCCACGTGTGCTGGAAATTGACTTTTATGTTGGAAGTGGACTTGTGGTGCAAGGCGAGTCTGGCAACCATCACCCTGATTTCAATGGTGGTGGCCAGCACAGGGTCTTGAAAGTCAGACCACCTGAACCCCTGTTTAGAGATGTCGTCCCTGTCTGGCTGTGACTTGGAATGATGGCAGTGTTGCCAGCAAAGAGTGGACTATTCGAGAAGAGAGCAATCTAGCCTTTGTCGTTGCAGCCGCCACGGAGTGAGCTGGTCTCCTGGTGCGTTTCAAATAAACCGACTTTTCTTACTGGAGAGCATGGCGGTCATTTTGCAGGCCCACTTCTCCGAACACTGACAACTCAAAGGCATCGTTTTGACACGTAGACGCCGATCTTTGGTGACACACGTATCATTTAAACAGGGCGAATGCATTTTTAAGAAAATGGAGCTGGATGAAAAGAGACCCGTATGAAGCAGGTCTCCCGTGTTGTCAGAGCAGAGCTGCCCCCGCAGAAAGTTTTCTTCGATGGTGGATTTTTCAGAAGATGAAAAATGACCAGGCCTTTCATTCCAGGTACTCTCCAGCCCATTTCCACCTGTTCAGTTAGTCGCTGAGCAGATTCACATTGCATCACCCAGGGGCCCCACTTAAATATACAGGGGGCAAAACCCCAAAGTCAAAAGCAAGTGAACTCCAGTTCACAGTGACCCTATATAGGGCTTCCAGGACTGTACATCTTTATGGGAACAAACAGCTGCTGGTGGGTTTGAACCACCGACCTTAGGGTTAAAAACAGAATGCCTAACCCACAGCTCTTTACTTAAGTATTGTCCCAAAGATAACCC
>NW_022109398.1:0-1262 GCF_000313985.2 Echinops telfairi
AGCTTAAGAGGTACGTGGAGACTAGACCAGACCATCAGTGGCATTGCCAAGAAGGTTCTCTCTGGTCACAGTGAAATCTTTTCATAAAAGCAGTTTAGCTTGCACTTTGGTTGATGGTTGATTTAAGAGAATAGCATGCAGCTGTGAAATTTTGTTTCCTACTCAGAAAAAACGCCACAGAAACAGTTTACAAAGACAGCACTATGGGAAAAACTCAAGTGTATGAGTGGCTTTCTCATTTCAAAAAAGGTGAAATGTCGATTGATGACAAACTTCATTCGGGACGTCTGTCAACTTCCTGAAAAGGGGATGTCAACAAAACGTGTGCACTATGCTCAAAGACTAATGAAGTACCACTGAAGATATTGGGAATTTACCTGGACTATCTTGGAGCTCGGTTCCCTAAATTTTAACTGAAGACTTGGGAATGAGAAAGATTACTGCAAATTTTATGCCTCAGATTCTGACTGACCATGAAAAAGAGCTTCGAATGGAAACATGCTGTGCTCTGAAAGAACAGCTACATATGAATACAAGTTCTCCAAGGGAGACACTTAGTGTCGACAGGTTCTATTTTCATTTAGAGATGAATGTAATGTATCCCTATTTATATTTAAATCTAGTATGTTGGAGGCAATTTACTAATTAAATATATTAAAATTGCCAATATTAATTTTGTTTTTTTAAATGAAGATAACCTTGCCTTCCATTCTTATAAATTATTAAAAGAAGAATAGATTAAAGACAAGGTGAAATTATTACCAAGGCACAGACACTACAATGGTCACAATGCAATTTATGTTATATACTAAATATGCATAACAAAATTTATAAATAATTAGTATAACACTAACTACTTTTACTCAGCACTTGTTTCCACTTAAAGGTGAAAATTATCTGGGAAAAAAGTAGTCTTCAATGGTTACATACCTATGTGTTCTATAAGCTGCCCACATCAAAGGTGTCATTCCATTCTGATCCATCATGTCTACATCCTGGTAAAATACAAAGGTGTCAGATAGTAAAAATGTATTAAGGTGCTAACAAATATATTTCAAAATATAAATCTAATTTACACATCATAGGGAAGCCACTATATTATTACTCAATTTACATGTCAATCAAAGGAAATTTATTATTACACATTTTCTTCTTTAAATTGAACTATGTTATCACTAAATACTTTAATTGATTTTCAGACATTATATGGTTTCCTTTTAATAAAGTTTTGAACACAAGATCTTGACCTATTTTAATCTTTA
>NW_022109399.1:0-1323 GCF_000313985.2 Echinops telfairi
TAAGGTAACATTTACAGGATTTAAGGATTAGGACTACCCCGTGTACTGTGGTGGCTTGAGTGTTGCTGTGATACTGACAGCTACGTCACCCACGGTTCAAATACTAGATGGTCACCCAAAGTAAACCAGTTTACAGAGCTTCCAGACTAAAAACCGACGACAAAGAAGAAATATGATGTCTGCGGTAGTTACATAATCTGTTGTCAATTTGAAAGGACTAAGAGTGAAGGGGTGGAGCTTAGCTTGTCAATCAGGTGACAGCTTAATGACCTCATTAAGAAGATAAATAACTCGCTTGAGGTGGGACACACGCTGACTCCCTGGGCAACATTGCAGCTGACAAGATACAAGGAGCTATGCTAGTGCCTGGAGCTGGAGAAGACACGTGGAGACCCCTCCCCAGTGTTGAGATGCTTCCACCTCCACTAGATCCACAAGACTTCCACCCACTGACCTATGATCTTCCTGCATTCGGTGTCATTGCATATCCTTTGTGCATCTGAAGAGGACTTTATTTATTGGTATTGGACATACGGGTTAATATCTGATTTATGGACTTGATCTAGACTGAGGTGAGATGTGTGCTTCATGTACAATTACGCTTTATATAAAGCTCTTTCTTATACACATTTGAGTGTCTATGAATTAGTTTCTCTAGCCAACTAACAGACTAACAAAATGTCTAATTCAGCGCAATTAGCCACTGTAAACCCCATGGACAGCATGGAAACATACTAAAAATTTAGTCAAATACTAAAAATGTAAAGAATAGAAGAATAGTGTCAAAGATGCTACCACCCGATGGGCCTCTTCTGGTCAGAAGGCATGCAGAATATGACTGAGGCATAACTGCCTTCTTAAAATTATTGTTATTGGGTGACACCGAGTCTGCTCCAGCACATAGTAACCTGTGCAGATCAGAATGAAACATTGCCAAGTGCTGCACCATCCCCACGATTCTTCCACTGTTGAGTCCATTTTTTGCAGCCAGGTTTTCAATCTGTCTCTTTGAGGCTACTCTTCCACTTTGCTGCCCCTCTATTTTACTAAATATGATGTCCTTCATATTTAGTGAAAATCCTGTGATTTTCACAGTATAAAGTGTATGGTGAGAGGATACAACCCGGTCACACACCTTTCCTGATTTTAAACCATACAGTATTCCCTTCATCTGTTTATACAACTGCCTTTTGATCCATGTACAAGTTCCACACTGCGACAATAAAGTGTTCTGGAATTCCCATTCTTCTCAAAGTTGCACAAAATTTGTTATAATCCACATAGTTGAATGCTTTGGCATAGTCAATAAAATACAAGTAAACA
>NW_022109400.1:0-1322 GCF_000313985.2 Echinops telfairi
CCTTGCCGACTGCTTCTCAGCTCCTGTTTGTGTGTGTGTGTGTGTGTGTGTGTGTGTGTGTGTGTGTGTCCTGCCCCAACTTCCCTCCTACCACTTTGTCTATTGGGGGTGTGGCGGTTGGATAATCTCCTGTCAACTTTCTAAGGAGGTGGAGTCTAGCCCGTCAATCAGGTTGCAGCTTGATGACCACATTTTGGAGGTGCTGTGGAGATAAATAGCTCTCTGGAGGCCGGACACAGTGACTCTCCCTGGGAGACATACCTGTTGTCAAGACACATGGAGCTACACTGATGGCAGCCACACCCTTGGGGCTGATAGAGCCAAGTGGAGACCCCAGCCAGTGCTGAGATGCTTCCACCACCACTGGATCCACAAGACCTTCCACCCACTGGCTTGTGATCTTCCTGCATTCGGCGTCATTGCATGTGTTGCATGAGTCTGAAGAGGAATTTATAGATTGGTATTGGACATAGGGGCTCATATCAGACGTATGGACTTGATCTGGACTGGGCTGGGATATTTCTCAATAGACAATTGCTCTTTTAGATAAAGCTCTTACACACGTGAGTGTCTATGTATTTGCTTCTCTAGTCAACCCAGACTAACACAGGCAGGCTCTCCACTTAAGCTGCTGTAAGTAAACATGATTAAAGCTTAAAACAACAACAACAAAAATCCAAAGCCTAAACACACTTTGTTCTGTTGCTTAAAAAAAAAAGCTGCCATTACCACCTTTTTATTTTCTTTTGCCATTACCATCCTTGATTAAACATTAAACCATGGTGGGGACACAATTAAGTGAATTGTTCATCTTCACACCATTAAGATACATTGTTCTTACATGTGCTGAATGCAAGAAGTTGGTAACAAAACGTTCCGCAGGCTCAACCTGGGGCTTTTCTGTGCTCATTTCTTTTTGCTGTTTCAGATTTAACCGGAAAATTAAACTCACTGCCATTGGAGTTGAAGCCGATGCATGCATAGGGACCTTACTATAGGACAGGGTAGAATGCCCCTGTAGGTTCCTGAGACCTGAACTCTTTACAGGAGTAGAAAGCCTCATCTTTCTGCGAGGCACGGGGGTGCTTTTGAAATGCTGGCTTTGTAGCCCCAAGAGTAACCACTGTGCCACCCGTGCTCCTATGATTTAAACGACACTGTTGTCTCCCCTGCCAAACAATTCCAGGGCGCCTCCTCGTATTGCAGGGGGCTTGCAACCCCCTATTTCACTGAACTCCAACCTCCAAACTGTGGCAGGTAGGAGGCCCAGGAGCTGGAATGGGCTCACGGAGGCCCTCTGGCCAGACTCCGCCTCCTGGCGT
>NW_022109401.1:0-1322 GCF_000313985.2 Echinops telfairi
TCCATCCAGTGTTAAGGACCAGCAGGTTTTGTCCATCCTTCTACGGAGGGTTATTTTGGTTGTTTCCACCTTCTTGCTGTCGGGAACGGGGGTGCACTGAACAGGGGTGCACGTGTCTGTCTGTCCATGCTGACTCTTTAGGATTTATATCCCCAGTAGAGGGATTGCCAGAGTGTGTGGAATTTCCATTCCCAGCTGCCTCAGACGGCACCGTATCACTTTCCACAGTTGCTGTGGATCTATTCCTGACCACTCACTGCGCACTAGCCACTTTGCCGAATGCTTTCCCTAACTTGACTCCTGGGTTCCCCACCCCGCCCAGTGAGGGGGGTTGTAGTCGACCTCTGCTCTGGACACGGGGGTGGGTGGTGGGTGGGTGGGTGCAGCAGCACAAGGACAGCAAAAATGAAACCGCCTGCTTACGGTCAGGGTCTAGAGCCGGTGGAAATCCAAGCCTGGGTTATCAGATCCCAAAGTTTGGCACACCCATCACACGGCGATGCCTCGAGCATCAAAAGGAGATGGAAAGAATACACAGAGTCAAGTCACCACAAAGAACTAGCTGACATTCTACCATCTGAGCAAGAGCCAAAGGTGCTGAAGGAAGAAGTTCAAGGTGCGCTGAAAGCCATAGCCAAAAACAAGGCTCCAGGAACTGATAGCATACCAACTGAAAGGTTTCAACGATCTGATGAAGTGCTAGAAGCACTTACGTGTCCAGACACGGACATTTGGAAGACAGCTCATTGGCCAATGGACAGGAAAAGACCCATATCTGTGCCCGTTCCAAAGAAAGGTGGGATAACAGAATGTTCAAACTACAGAACGATGTCATCGATATTGCATGCAAAATAGCGTTGTGTTGAAGATCGCCCAACAAGGGAGCTGGCAGAGGGTCAGCCTGGATTCAGAAGAGGACGTGCGGCAAGAGAGATCATTGCTGATGCCGGGTGGATCTTGGCGGAAAGCCAAGGCATTCGACTGTGTGGATCATTTCAAACTATATATACGCTTGAGAAGAATGAGTGGATGACCACGCACAACTGGACAGCTCGGTGATGTCATGACAGAGGAAGAAACAATGGAAGAAGTCATGGATTTGACCTTACTTAGATCCACAGTCCGTGCCCGTGGACGCAGCAGTCAAGAGATCAAAGGACACACTGCATTGGCTCAATGTGCTGCACAGACCGCTGTCAAGTGTTGAGAAGCAGGGAGGTTATGCGAAGACTAAGGCGAGCCTGACCGGAGCCCCGGTGTCCTCCACGGCCTCATCTGCAGGTGAAAGTTGGACATTGAATAAGGAAGACCCAAGAAGCATC
>NW_022109402.1:0-1262 GCF_000313985.2 Echinops telfairi
CTGCACAGGAGGCTGTCAGGAGCGCCCTCCCTGGGCTCGGTCAGAAACGTAGAACAGGCTCCCTGGAGCCCCTGGAGCCTGCAGCTTCTGGGCATGTGGAGGGACCAACCCCAGCCCAGCTGAGCCCGGCGGGGCGGGGGTTGGGGGGAGTGAGGTGGAGCGGCCCTGGGATGCCAACAGTACAACTGATGGGAGAGGGGCGGCCAGTCTCCAGCGGCAGAACTTTCTGGAAGAAAGAGGACCATTCTCTCCTGCCCCGATCCAAGCGGTGCATGTCTCCTGGCGTATTTTGGTTTTAGAAATAAAACGAAATGCCTTGTTTGGAAGTTATTTTCCCAAACCAGGGGCAGTAGATCAGAGGTGGGACACCCTGGTCAACAAGCATTACAATGTCTCATATTCATTAGGATATTTGCTGCCTTTAATCCCAGAGAATCTGTGGGTACCTAATTACAATAAAGAATAGAGCTTTCTGTCACTTCCTGTGCTTCACAGCAAGTTTATCACATTGAGCTTGTTAGCTTATCATCCTTAATTGGCCGGCAAACACAGGTGGGGTTAATTGAAGGGCAGAGGGATACAAGGATTCCTCAGCCTGCAATCCAGGAAAGAGACTCCTTGGAAGCTGGGGTTGTAGGCTTCCCTAGGTGTCTCACATTGAGCCCTGCATGTAATTTCTGTACTTGCGGGCAATAGCGGCTTTAGTTGGGGTCTCCCTGCGAGCGTGGCAAGCAACTACCTGGTTTGCTGGAAAAGTGAGTTTGTGCCCATTGTCTACCCGTAGGCCAGGCAAAAGACTGACTGGCAGGCTGGGCAATTGGGCCTTCTCATTCAGTCACCACAGAAGCTAGGAAGTGAACTTCCGGGACTTCTGGGGAAGCGAGGCTCTGGTAGGCTTTTCTCTGCAGCCCTGCCTAGGGACTTCTGGACAGCCTGAGGCAATTACGCTTTACTCTGAGTCTCATTGAAGGCTATGTAAAAGACTTCAGGGCAGAATGGAAAGCGAGCTTTGGCCTTGTGTCTCCCAAATCCAGCCAATGGATTTTCCAGCAAGTTGTGGAAGGGAGAAAACATTGGTGTCTCCATTCCGGCCATGGAAGATATTACTGGTCAAGCTGAGAAGCGAGGCTTGGCCCAGCGACTCCCAGCCAGATAAGCATTGAATTTCCGGGAAGGCTGGATTTCCTGGGCTGCCCTTCTTATTTGCCTCACCTGTGGTTGTTTGTCATTTCAAGAGTCCTCCCAGGACTGAATATTACTGT
>NW_022109403.1:0-1282 GCF_000313985.2 Echinops telfairi
ATCCCTTGTGGCTAGGGACACTGGACTTCTCTCCCATTTTTATTGAACAAAATTTAAGAATTTTCAAGTTTGTTTTAATAAAGGGAATAGTGACTTTGTTTTATCCAGGACCCCTTCCCAATAGCCAATGGTTAGGATACAGTAGCCTGTATCTTAATAACCCACCCATACTCCCGCCCTTGCCCTGCCCAGCACTATCTCCAGAGAATTTACACGCACTTCTGTTGGAAGCTGTCAGCAGAGGAGGGGCAGAGTGCAGGTGCCAGGCCAGCTCCCTCTGCCCTTTGGACACATACTCTTTACCCTGAAGATGAGATTTCCGATCACAAAGGAGAGTGGATTTTTCTTGGGAGACATTTAAAAACTACCTTTAAGGATAAAATAGAACTGTAAGTTCGCCAAGGCCCATTTATGTTTACCCCAAAGCAGTTTACTTCAAGTCCCATGAGGTCAATAATTCTGCCTGACAAAAGGTATCTTGTCAGAAAATTCTGTAACACCTTTTAAGATGTAACGCTGAAAAAGGTAGCAAACTAAATACCATGGCTTAATTCTTAAGAACTCATCTTTTTATTATTCATCTACAAGGTCAGGAGCGTGGCTAAAGGCATTTTCTGATGAGGTGGTGAGCTTCCAAAGTGTTTCTAAATCCTTAGTGCAGACACCCTCCCATTTGGGGCACAGCACCCTCCCCCCCACCCCTATTAAAACAAAACAAAACAAAAAACCCAAGTGATCAGAATGAGATGTTTTGATTCCAACAATTTACTCAAGGCCTTGTGCTGAATTCTGTCCCTAACCCAAGCATGATGGTACCCCGCAGCACACAAAGCACATGGCCAGGGAAAGATGCTCCCATCTCATTCTGAAAACAAATGTTATTAACCAATGGCTCCCTCCCCATCGAGCCACTGCGACCAACCCCTATGATGATGCCGGGGCCAATTTGAAAATAACTTTGAGACAATTTTAGGTTTCTTCTCCCTTGCATTTTTACATGAAAGATCATTTTAGGCTCAATTTATTACATTTCTAGAGTTAGAGCAAGAAACCTTTCCTTCTCCCTTCTCCCCCTCTGAACTCTGGGGGGGAGAAGGTTGAAAACTAAGCCCGGAGGCAGTGAGTGTGTAACAGGCCACATTACACAAGGGCACAGCAATAGGCTAAACCACGAGTTGGACTTACTTTAAATATTAAAAATAGAGGCTGGCCCAAATGAACCACTGATGAAATACAACTTTTAAAAATCCAATACTGAAAGAAACTGGAAAACAATGACCAA
>NW_022109404.1:0-1322 GCF_000313985.2 Echinops telfairi
CCCCACCCCCCAGTGCTCCTTGCAGCCCTGGCAGGCTCTGGCTCCGGCAGGCTCAACTCGGCTGAGTACGGAGAGCTGTGTGAGAAGCTCCGGGCGCCCATCCGCAGCGCGGCGCACGTCGTCATCCACCAGAGCTTGAGTGACCTGTTCCTGGAGAGAGGCGCATGGCGGCTCTGTGTCTAACACTGGTGTTTGCTGTCTTGGCTTGCAAGGAGAGAAGCCAGGTGCAGAACCTGGGGGGCGGCAAGGGGGTGGTCCTCTAGCCGGGGCCAGGTAGTGAATGAAGTGTCACTGCCACCAGGTGAGCACTCAAGGGGCATTTCCCAGGGCAAGGCCACAGGTTCGTGAACTGATTCCCATTGGAGGAGGAGGCAGTGTTGGTGGTTGTGCACAAGCGAGGGAAGTCCCTGGCGGGGGGAGCCATGGTGTCGGAGCCAGGTGCACAGACTTGCCCAGGGGCCAGTGGGGTCTTAGGGACCTGGGGTCAGAAGTAGGTCTGGGAGCAGGTGGTTGCAGTGGACATAGCAAGGCATGTCCTCCGGCAGGAGGACACAGCAGCCTGGCTTAGGAAGAGGGGATGTGCCAGTCTCCCTCGTGGTGGGCAGAGGCTGGTTAGGAGGGCGGTGCTGAAGAAGGGGGCTAATGCCCGATGGGTGGCCAGAAGAAACAAAGGCCCTGACTTGGAGCCCTCACTTGGCTTCCTTTGGAGAGGCCTGGGGTGGAGAGGCCAGGGTTGCCTTTGGGCCAGGACAGACAACCTCCCTACCCACGATGAGGGTACAGCGCAGAGGGGAGCCCCTTACAAGCTCGCTCTCCTGCAGGGGGTGCTGTGGGTGGGGGCTCTCTGTGCCTTTGCTGTTCTCTGACTGCACCCTTAGCATGGAGAGGCCCCCACCATCAGTTAGGAGCCCACTCAGCTGGGCTGGCTACCAGGCTGCTCCCTGCAAATTTCTCGCATATGTCAGGTGTGCATCGGTCCCCACAGATGTTCCTCCAAAATAAACGCTTACTGCTGCTTTGTGCCAAATCAAACCTGCCGCCACGCATCATGACAGTCAGGTTGTCCCCTGCTTGGGTCACCGTGACGTGTGTCCTCATCCTGGAGCACAGTTGTAGCTTCCAGGCGGGATGTGTGCCCCACCCCCTACCCTTCCTCTTGTTGGCCTTCTCAGGGGAACAGAATTGAGCGGTCACGCTCAGGCTCAAAGCTGCCACCCAAGCCGTGGCCCAAGGATGGTCATCTCAGGGTGGTGTGGCACCAGGCCCTTGTCTGCACCCTCCTAGGCCTTTCTAACTTCTTTGGCACTTGTTACTATGTACAT
>NW_022109405.1:0-1322 GCF_000313985.2 Echinops telfairi
ACACAATTGATGTATGTATGGATTGTGATAAGAGTTGTATGAGCCCCTAATAAAATGATTTAAAAAAAAAAGATGTACAGCCTCAGAAACGCACAAGGTCAGGTCTTTCCTGCCCTATAGGGCAGCGATAGGGTCACTCTGAGTCAGAATTGACTCAACTGTAGGGAAAACAGCCAGCAGGTGTGAGGCCAGACAGAAGTAGCACAGCCAACTTTCTCGAGCTGCGGTGGGGAAGTGAGCAGTAGGCAGAAGAGCAGGGATTGAAAGAGCAGTTTTCATTTCTTATATTCGTTTTCAAGCCAGCAAAGTTGCTTACTCATGAGCCTGCATGCAAACTGCTTCAGGGTCCACTTTCCATTTTATACCTACATCAATTCACCCCAACGCCATGCCCCTCCAAGGCCCTGATCCTTTGCTGCTTCCTCTAGAATCTTGATAACCAAGCTGTGGTCCAGGAACCAGCACCATGTGGATCAACTCTCTAATGGAAACTTGATAGAAATACAGGGTTTCAAGTCCTTCCCTACACCTAGTAAAAGAGAATCTGTGTTTTGCTGAAGGCTCCAGGTGATTGACATGCACATTAAGTGTTGAAGTACTCTTGTCTCATGTCCTTCCTCACCCTCGTTGTCCTACCTAAGCATAGTCATCTTCACTTTTGACATTTCATGGCACCTTTTCCATATTTCTCTATGACATCTCATTCATTCAGTCATTAATGATCAATTACTATGTGTGAGCACTGTATAAACTTTCACATATTAATGAGACTGTAAACACATTCATGAAAAAGGCTGCACTGTGGTCACTGTTCTCGGAGCCCAGGTAACACAGTGGTCACTAACTGCAAGACCAGCAGTTCTTTTTTTTTTTTTTAATACCTAATTCTTTTTTTTTTTTCTTCTTCTCTTTTTTAACATTTTATTAGGGGCTCATACAACTGTTATCCCAATCCATACACACATCAATTGTGTAAAGCGCATTTGTACCTCGTTTCTCAAAACATTTTCTCTCCATTTAAACTCCCGACATTAGGTCCTCATTTTTCCCCTCCCTCCCCGCTCCCCCCTCCCTCATGAGCCCTTGATAGTTTATAAATGGGTATTTTGTCATATCTTGCCTTGTCCGACGTCTCCCTTCACCCACTTTTCGGTTGTCTGTCCCCCAGGGAGGAGGTCACACACAGTTCCCTGTAATTGGTTCCCTCTTAACCCATTCTCCCTTTAACCTCCCTGTTTCGCCACTCACACCACTGGTCCTGCAGGGCTCATCCGCCCTGGATTCCCTGTGTTTTCAGTTCCTATCTGTACCAGTGTACATCC
>NW_022109406.1:0-1307 GCF_000313985.2 Echinops telfairi
TAAAAGTCACAGCTTTTCAATGTTTTTTAACCTGGAAAAAAAACTATAGCTAATATTTATTGAGTTTTTTATGTGCATTAGAATCATATCCATATATACTCGAGTATAAGCCGACCCAAATATCAGCCAAGGCACCTAATTTTACTACAGAAACTGCATTTAAAATGTGCTGGAAAACTTGGTTTATACACAAGTATATATGATAACCTTTTTTTTTTTAATTAAAAGATAATTTTCTTGGGGGCTCTTACAGCTCATATAACAATCCATATATCAGCTGTATCAAGCATACTTGTACATATGTTGCCATCATTATTTTCTAGACATTTAGTTTCTCTTTTTTTTTTTAATCATTTTATTGGGGCTCGTACAGCTCTTATCACAATCCACACTTCCATCCATTTTGTGTCAAGCACTTTTACTGCCGGGATGACAATGAATCATGTAATATTGACATTCTGTGAACACATGTCTCTGTACCCATTTTACTGATTAGCAACCTGCTTAACTTCACACAGCAAATAATTGATCAAGGCAGAATTTAAACTGAGGCAGTCTGGCACCAAAGTTTTCACTCTTAACCAATACACTATATGCTTCTCTGTTAATGTTTTTAGCTTCTTCATTCATTCACTGAGTGCATAATTAGACCCACTTATAAGCAATAAAAATACCGTATACATATAGTCTTGCCTTCCTGGAGGATATTATAGTCTAATGTAGAAAGCATACAGCAAACAATACTGTGAGATTAGCAAAGTGAACTTTGATCCTGTTGTTAGGGCTGCCCATAAGTGAAGGGCTTGTCTACTGAGAAGCAGCAGATGACCATTAATGGGAAAGATATGATTCATAAAATATGGGGTTGCCTTGGCTCCAGCAGTCTGTCCTCTCCTCTCGGTTTTGCATTTGCTGTCTGTCTGGAAAATCACTGTGTTCTTGTCCACGCGCCTTGGCCTGGCTCTTCACCTCAGCTTAGTACCACTCCTCCCCAAAACACAGCTTTGCCTGCCCCATGACTGGATCCGACCCTCCCTGCAGGCTGGTATACTTTGTACCTGTCTGTTTGCAACATCCTGGGGAAGATAGAACGTTTAGCTTCTTTCTTCCCCACCAATCTCCGCTAACTTCTCATTAGGTAGGACTGCATATATCTTGTTCAGGCTAGTATGCCCAACTCCTAGCTCAGTGCCTAACCCATGGGAATACTTGTTGATTGAGTTACCTATTGGGTACAACTTAATGCTTAAAGACTTAAATTATATAGTCATTCATGTGTTATTACCACTTTTCTCTATCTTGTTTGG
>NW_022109407.1:0-1306 GCF_000313985.2 Echinops telfairi
TGGATGGAAAGAGAAATGGACCCAAGGCCAGCGTGTACGATGGCAGGTTCTGATGTCTTTCTGGTTCAGGCTTTTGGTTCAAGTCTAAAGAGCGCCAAAGGTCAATGGGAAGATGTACCATTCAGACCAGCAAGAAGTGACAAATACCTCCACAGCTTCTATTTATATCCATATTAAGTAGGACGCAACCCACAGAAGATATCATTGGGCCTGTGACAGGACTAAGGAGTTGGACTCCACCCTTAGCTCCCCACAATTGTTCGGCTGCTCACACGAGCTATCACCATGGAGCTGCGTATGTTGTGAGGTCAGATAATCAGGAAAGCTTCCACTGCCAAACCATTCAGAATCCTAGCCCAGACAAGTGGACATCAAATCTATCAAGGTCACACAGATGGCTCCCTTCCAGTAGATTGGCCTCGTAGCTTCTATCAAATTTCTTGGCATAGATGAGTGAATTCTTGCAGTTCATTAAAACCTCTAAATTTGTATTCACCAATTTTCTAATTCTAATTCCAATGATTTCAGTGTATGTTTTCTGTCAATAAAATCTATTCTTAATCACATGCTATCTCTGAATATAGTAGTTGTGCATTTCTTCTTTTTAAGTTTCCTACATTATTCAATAGAGTAGAATCATTACATAATACAACTCCCAGCTTGTTCAAATAGCTTACTTTGTTTTCTTGTGTCAACTTTTAAAACCTCCTCATCTTTGACTTCATTGTTTCCCCATTCGATTTAGTAAAACAAGTTTCAGAGCCTCTTCTGACAGTCATTTGGTCTTTTCTTTTTTCTTGTCTTTTTCATGACTTTTTTGCTTTCTTCACATATGATGTCTTCTGTCATCCCACACTTCAAAACAAATACCACTCAATAATTAGTTCAGTGATATTAGTCAGTGGGTTAGTTAACTTCTCTTTACTTCCATTTCCTTATCTGTCAACCGAAGACCATAAAAGTGTTTATTCAATTATTTTAAATAATGAAGTGATAAAGCATATGTGGTCATGAAATCTGTAATATTTATACTATTTGTATCAAGTAAGGATATATAATTATTTAATTGTGAGATATAGAGATACTTAGAAGTAGCATAAATTGTGCCAATATGTTAGAATAGTAGCATTCTAATGGTGTGCAAGATTTTTATTCTGTCTTCATATTAAAAGAACCCAAACCAAACTCAATGCCACAGAGTCAAGGCTGACTCACAGCGACCCCTGTGGGTTTCCAAGACTGTAACTATATACTGGAGTAGCAACCTCAGTCTTTCTCCCATGGATATGCTTGTGGTTTTGAACTG
>NW_022109408.1:0-1248 GCF_000313985.2 Echinops telfairi
AACCATTTTAAAGTGTTGAAAATATGGATACAGAAATTAAAAATGATAGAGCATCCTCCTTTAGAATTGTCCAAAGACTCAAAATATGATTGATATGTGCTTGTATACATGCTTATGCTTTCAAAACATCTTCCAACACAAAGTAGATCTTTGAAATTGAGAATTCTTGACTCTGAAAGATCGCCACACCCCTTGAGACACTGTCTGCTATAAACCAGCATACCCGTGAAGCATGATTACAAACATGTGAAGCTTAACTGAGAAGAGACTCTCTGCTGTGTGCCAATATTCTTCATCACCCAAGATGAAGGCAGAAACATAAACAAGAAAGAAAGTTAAATTAAAAACTCTCCTGTCCCCACAAATGAAACGCCAATCATGTATTCCCCTGGACGTTCAGATCTACCATAAGAGGCTGATGTACAGATTGAGAGTACTAAGTACCTACAGCAACAATACTTTGCAGAAGGGATACACAGAGGGAAACCAATTGAATAGGGAGCTGAACGATATACAAGGAGGTTCAGCATTTGAATTTTATACCAATGTTAAGGAATACCTTTAAGTTAATGACAACTTAAAGAAAAAAATAAACAACTACATCATCTTCTTTGACTGATAATTTGAGTGATGATAATTAATCTGGCACGTCAATGGTCAAACTCTAGCCATGCAACACTCTATGAGAAATTGAAATCCATACAATATTTTTTCAGCTGTGTGTAGTAATTGTGATGTTCTGGGATAATGCTGAAAACCTCTGATACACATTGGCAAGATTCGCTAAAATGATACTCTTTGGTAATGCTTATATAAACACCATGTGTTCTACATAAATTGAATGTATCTCAGATTTCATTTAATTTTTTGAAAATGGGCTTCAAATGTTTTTAAAAGAATGTGCAAAGGAGACAATGCTACAAGGAGGTTTTTAATTTTTCACGGAAAAAAAGCATTATCTTTTAATTCCATTTTTCCATGAACTTTCTGAGACCACCTCATAGCATGAAAATGGAAGGACTATAGTATAGTATCCCTTTCATGGTATGAAGATTTGCCTACAACCAGGCTCTTATTGTGTAGCAAATTGTGTATTCATCCATTCAACCAATATTGATGGAATGCCAGTTGCTGTTGTTAGGTATCATTGAGATGATGCCAGGACTACAGGACAAAACGCTGCACTGTGTGTGTGTGTGTGTGTGTGTGTGTGTGTGTGTGTGTGTGTGTGACATCATCTGTCCTGTG
>NW_022109409.1:0-1321 GCF_000313985.2 Echinops telfairi
AGAAATACTTCTCTGCAAGGTGGGCTTACATATTAAGAATAAGAGAACTGACAAAGGTAATCACACACGGGCATGAAAGAGAAGAAGGTAAGCAGTGGAGCAGGGATAAGGACATTAGGTGAAATTTAAGGTCACAGAAGTTGTTTTCTGTAGAGAGAATATTCACAGGGTGTTTTTCATTAAAGTCAGAATTCTTAAAGTAAGCGTGTTATGAATCGTCCATGTTGCCATCTAACATCATATATTTAACTCCATAAAGGGCTCTGCTGTGAGTAGTCAATCAGTTGTAAGAAGACTAAAATGGAATGCCACCCTCTTATTCGGGCCACAGGCCTGAGGACATTCCTTGAAGCTTGTTCCATGGTCTACTTCCTATACCAAGATGTGCCATGGGAAGCTTGCTTGCCTCTTGCTAATCTGGATCCTACATCTAAACCAAACTGAACGTATCCACTTATACAATTGTGTGAACCATTTTCTTGATATACATTTCTATCAAGTATCTCTATCTATCTATCTATCTATCTATCTATCTATCTATCTATCTATCATCTATCTATCATCTATCTATCTCCTATCACTGATGTTTCTAGCTATCTAGCTATCTTATCTATTTATATAGAGGTAGTAGTACATATGGAGAAGAATTTGCTGAATTATGAAGTTCACCAAATGTCTAACCCTAAATGGTGTCTGATGTTAAAGAGAGGACATTTATTAGGAAAAAAGTAACCCTAGAATGTGGCATGGGAGCATATGAACAATCATTATGATGGGGACATTGGGCCCCTACATTCTATAGATTCACTTCAGCCAACAGCACCATCAATCCTATCTGAAGAGATTACTCCATGTTTGTGTAGCAACCCATTATCAATAAAAATCATAATCCCCTCTATCACACTTGAGGTTATTAGCACAACTATGTATTTATACTTCATCTAGGGCTATTGATGATGCCTTAAAATGTATTGCTAAATTTTCCCAAGAAGTACCATCATCACTTACTATTGTACAGTGAGTTCCAAAGTTGAAGTAAAGATAGTGAGTTGAACTATACAGCCAAAGAAATGCTATCATTTTCTAACATATACAATAAAAAACATGAATAATACATGTGAGAATGGTACTAAAGGTGTGGGGAAATATGCAGGGAACCTTCAATTTGGTAGTCTGAGTTTGTTGATGTCAGCCTACAAAGTACAGATTCTTGTTTCACTTTTTCAGATCAAAGAAATATTCGAGGATGTGATAGTTTTTTTGTTTGGTTCTTTAAAGCATGAATTTTGAGATGGCATATAATAAGTGATGTTGAAGGAAG
>NW_022109410.1:0-1304 GCF_000313985.2 Echinops telfairi
ACCAGAACCACTTCCTTAAACATACTAGTGAATTGTTACAATGTTTTCAAGATGTTAACGTCATGCAAATATTTAATATGGCTTATCACATTTAGATTTAATGTTATTTTCCAATTATAACCTGTGGTGGTTACATAATCTTGTGTCAACTTAAGGGTATATTCTCCACACATCACCCAGTTTATTTTTAGAATACATAACTTAAGTGAAGGGGTGGCGTCTAGCCTATGAATCAGATCACAGCCTGATGATGGCTCCTTGTGGGCATGGCCTTCTCATGAGGATTTTGGGAACTTCCCCTCTCTGCTCTGCCTTAGTCTTTCTGTTGACAAGCCACAGGAGACTTGTAAGAGTTCTCTTTCTCTGCTTCACCTTCCTGTTGGCAAGGCACATGGCAGAGACCTGCCAGAGTCTGAGAGGCCTCCACTGCCATTGGATCCACAAGACTCTACACCCACTGGCCTGGGATCTTCCAGAATTCTCCATCATTTTATGTAGCTGCATAACTCTGAAGAGATAATTATAGACTAGTATCAGACTTATGGACTTGATCTGGACTGGACTAGGACATTTTCTTAATGTACAATTACTCTTTGATATAAAGCTCTTTCTTATAGATATATGAGTGTCTCTGAATTTGTTTCTCTAGTTAACATGGACTAACACATAACATAATTATGTGTTACTATGTATATGCATATAGATATGCATATATAAAACCATGCACATTTTAACATTGTAACTTTTTTTAAGTTTTTGCTATTTTAGCTCCTTAAGTTACCTAATCCAGGCCACTGACATTGAGCTGATCATGACTCATAGCAACTATATTTAGGGTTCATGAAAGCTGTAAATCCATACAGCAGCAGATAGCCTCATCTTTCTCCCATGGAGTCACTGGTGTGTTTGAACCACCAACCTTGCAGTTCGCAGTCAAATGCTTACCCAACAGTGCCATCAGGCAGGCCCTTAAGGTATAGGTTTAATTATATATGCAATGATGCTGTTTAATCCATAAACAATCATCTATATATCTTAGGTCAATCAATCTATCCATATAATCAAAACTTGGGGGAATCTGCAGAGTGCTTCCCATACTCTGCAGATTTTTTTTTTAACTTCATCTAACATCATTCAATTACTTTCAGTTAAGGGAAGTCTGATATATAAAACAAATGATCAAGTAAGACATAAAATGTATTAAGTAAAAACAATTCACTTCCACATGCATTAGATAGGAAATCTCTCTTTTTTCCCCATTTACTACTTACATCTTCTTTAAATTGGTAGAGTCACCTACCCTA
>NW_022109411.1:0-1296 GCF_000313985.2 Echinops telfairi
AAAATACTATCAGTATTAAAAAAGCCAAGGAAGACATTTTTGTCATGGAACAAGGGAGAAATACTTGCACCTAGAACAAATTCAGGTTGGGTCAAGAGGGAGGTCAATTGATCAAGTATCAAGCTTGAGACAGCATGATCAAGATTACAATGGTCTCTAGCTGATAGTAAAGCTATTTGAGACTCTTGCCTGTTGCTAGAGGGGTCTGCCCATGGCATAAGCTGACTAGATACTCTGCAGGTGGGTTTGGGGCTTCCACTATGGGTTTTCCATAGCTGCCTAAAAAGTGGGTTTTCACATTTTAAGCTCTGATACCTTTCCCTTCATCATCTTTGGATTTTGTTATTGTCATCTTTGGCTCATACGGGCTCATATGCGTCTTTGATGTGGACTTAGTTGACTCCTCACTTAGATGGCTGCTTATCTGAATACGAGCCTTAAAATCCCAGACACGATTCCGATTGACAGGTAGGCGCATCTGCTTTCTTCACCACACTTTACTTTAGCACCCTTTTCTTCATGTAGGTCAGCATGGAGCAGGGCCAGATCACCAGAAATAACTCTTCTTGGATCAGGATTTGAGTTAAGTGGGAGCCCAGAATCCATCTGTTTGTCCATGTGATATGCACGACTCAGGTTTACTCTGGCAGTCATATTATGACACAATCAAAACCCCATAAGACCAACTACACCACCACCAACAAACTGAAATAAAAACAAATGAAAGGCAGGAAAACAAAAACCGCTAGAAACAAAAAAGTAAAACATTGTCAATCATTGAAGGTGATAAACTTGTTTTGTAGAGAAAAAAACCCCACACCAATTAAATACATAGTTTATTTTGAGGGGGGGGGATTTTGGTTATTTTTGGTTACCCCCCATACATCTTGAGCCCCATGAGGGCCTGCTTCACTAAGCTCCCGCACTGCTGAGCTACGGACTGTTGCTGCCTCTCTGCTGTCCTGTCCGCTGCCTGCACAGCGACTTTGCCTGGCTCACCCGAGGCACACTCTGCTGTCTGCTTCCCTGACCAATAACCAGCTGGAGAGAAAAGCAGGCCTTGGATCTGTTTTTGTAAAATAAGTTTTATTGGACTATAACCAGACTCATCTTTACGTATGTTCTGTGACTGATGCTTTAGTGCTGCAGCTGCTATTATAGAGCAATATCATGGAGTCTGCTTAAAGTAAAAGTAAAGAGTCTTATTTTGGGTTAGACCAGTGGTTCTCAACCTGTGGGTCGCGACCCCTTTGGGGGTTGAACGACCCTTCCACAGGGGTTGCCTGATTCATAACA
>NW_022109412.1:0-1259 GCF_000313985.2 Echinops telfairi
CACCCCTGATGGCATCTGTTTATCCTTCACGCCTCTTTCACGTCAACAGCTAACGGACGAAACTCTCCACCATCCAAGGTAGAGGAGTTTTCAGCCTACATTTACCTCCTCTGGTGGCGCGGTGGTGGCCCATTGGACTGCTAGCCAGAAGGTCAGGAGTTCAAACCCACCATCAGCTCCCTGGGAGAAACCTGAGGCTCTCGACTCCCAGGGGCAGCTCTAAGGTCACTATGAGCCAGGGTCCACGAGATGGCAACGAATGGCAATGGAAGAGGTTCCCTGTTTAGGGTGTGATGTGCCTGTCCAATGCCCCACCCCCAGACCTCTCTAAAGCTAGAGCAGTGTTAGCTGCTCTCATCACCCCCCGCCCCACATTACAGGACGTTGACACGAGAGAGCTTGTTTGGCTTACAACCACTGCAGGCGCTCCTGGTGTGAGTGGCTTTCCTTCACAACCTGCTTTAGGACCGATGCCTTCCGTCTTGTGAGCCTGCTCTGCCCTGCGGCACGCAGTCTCAACAGAGACGATATTCCCCTCACAGCAATCGGCCTCACGGCCATCCAGTCCAATCCAACTCACAGCAGCCCTGGAAAACACAGCAGAACTGCCCACTTGTGTTTCCAGGGCTGGACCTTGAAGCCTGAATCTCTACTATACAGTGAGCCGCTTACCGCGCAGCTTGCTAGGCCACCAGGAGGCCTTTGGGCCACTCCTAAAGGGGCAAGCCTTGGTCCCTGGGGGCCAGGAGAAAATCTCTAATTTTCTACGCACCAATCTCAAATACGCATACAGCGTATAAACAGGTGTACAGTCTGCCAATGGCATTATCATTTCAATGAGGGAGACAATTGGGTGGGGGGTGTCCAAGAGACTAGTTACCTGGCATCAAGTCAGTTTTCAATGCACACCAACTCAATGTGTTAGCCCAGGTAGACTAGAGAAACAAATTGATAGAGACACTCATGTGTATAAGAAAGAGCTTTATATACAAGAGCAGTTGAATATGGAGAAAACATCCCAGCCCAGTCCAGATCAAGTCCGTAAGTCCATATTAGCCCTTATGTCCGAGACCAATCTATAAATTCCTCTTCAGACTCGCGTAACACATGCAATGATGCCGAATCCAGGAGGATCACAGGCCGGTGGGTGGAAAGTTGTGAATCCAGCTGCGGTATAAGCATCTCAGCGCTGGCAGGAGTCTCTACGTGGCTCCTCCAGCTCCAGGGCTCCGGCTGCATCAGGCTCCATCAGGCTTGCC
>NW_022109413.1:0-1320 GCF_000313985.2 Echinops telfairi
GAAAAGACAGAAATATAAGACACAGATATGTGGTATTGTGATGACTATTGAGACACCCGTCACCACCACACTGGCGTTGCTGAAGGACTGGGCCCTGGTTGCTGTCCTGGCACGGGGCATGGCATATAGTGGGGCTTAATACATATGTGTTAAATGATTGAATGTGTAGATGCCCTAGTAGAGGAGACATGCCGGCAGGGGCGTGAATGATGAATGGCTCTTCTAGCCATCATGAGTCTGGTTGGGTCTGGATAAGGTCCTTCAGACCCTGCATCTGGTTGGCCTCTCCTTGGCTGCCATCCGGTTCTGGGCACTTGAGTTGTGACCATCAGCCGACCTGACTTCACCAGCTTCCGCAGCCTCGTGGGTAAGAGGGCTCTCCAGACAGATGTCTGAGCTGCACATTGAATGTTGAGCAGCAGCACAACTCTGAGCCCTTTTCCTTCAGGCCGTGAGTCCTGTGTGGCCATTGCAGCACTCCGCAGACCTGTGGGACCCACAGGAACATAGTGAGGGAAGTAGTAGTAGATATCAGGGATAATGGAATGGGGGTGGTAGCGTTTTTAAAGAGTTGGAAATTTGAGACATCGTTAAATTTTCAGCTTCTGGAGGCTAGTCTTGTATTAATTTTTCTAAAAGAAACTATGTCCGTAATAATAGAGAAGCACAACATAAAGAGGCCCTGTTCCCACCAGAGTGGGAGAAGGCTCTCTGAGGAGCTGATGTTTGAGCGGGTCTTGAAAGAGCTCTGGGAGTTCCGCAGGAGCACTGGAGGGAGTCCATACATTCTAGGCCAAGGGAGCACGGATAAAGACAAAGAGCAGAGAAGGGTTCACCTCCTCCGGTGACTCACGAGGCAGGCTAGAGCCCCGGGTGGACTACTCATCCAAAGTGGGCATTGCAGTGCGCCCAGAGGCACCACAACGGAAGTGCTTGGTCCTCCCCTCCCGAGAGATCACAGGCGCTGACAGCCCTATGTAACCCGGTTAGTCTCTGACACGGATGGGGTCACCATGAATAAGAATCAGCTCCATGGTAACTGGTCGGTTGGTAACAGGGTGGGTGGATGAGAGCGCAGTGGAGATTGGTTGCTTGCTTGCTTGGTAACAGGGTAGATCGACCAGTGGACAGTGGAGAGAGGTGTCAGCTGCAGATGACGCTGTGAAGGGACTACTTTGTAAGCATCGTAGGCAGTAGGGATAAAATGGACATTAAACACACAACCAGGAAGGCTGTGATACACTGCAGTTGTTTATAGAACCATTTCCTAGGTATCTTGAACTAACGAGAGCAGTTATATAATCCTGACTATGAAATAAA
>NW_022109414.1:0-1304 GCF_000313985.2 Echinops telfairi
GGAAAGAGGGAACCGATTACAAGGAACTATATGTGACCTCCTCCCTGGGGGACGGACAACAGAAAAGTGGGTGAAGGGAGACTTCGGACAGGTCAAGATATGATAAACTAATAATTTATAAATTATCAATGGCTCATGAGGGAGGGGAGAACGGGGAGGGAGGGGAAAATGAGGACCTAATGCCAGGGGCTTAAGTGGAGAGAAACTGTTTTGAGGATGATGAGGGCAATGAATGTACACATGTGCTTTACACAATTGATGTGTGTATGGATTGTGATAAGAGTTGTATGAGCCCTTAATAAAACGATTAACAAAAAAAAGGCAAGGATGGGGAAACTTCATCTCAAGTACTTTGCACAGGCTTTTAGAAAAGACCAGTCCCTGGAGAAGGACACCATGCTTGGTAAAGTAGAGGTGTAGTGAAAAAGAGGAAGACCGCAAGGAGATGGATGGACACCGTGGCTGCAACAATGGGCCACACCTAAGAGTGGGTAGGATTTTGTTTTCTTGTGCACAGAGTCACAGTGAGTCAGAACCCACTTGAAGGCACCAAACAGCAACAACTATGTTTCAGGAACTCCGACTTCTTTGTGTACTACCTCATTTAATCCTCAGATTTTCTCTGTAGGGACAACTAAATCATCTTCATTTTGTAAATGAGTCAACCGAGGCATATCGAAGTTAAATGATTTGCCTAGGCTTATAGTTAGTAATGGAAGCGATGACTTCATTCTAACCTAGGTAGACAGACTGCCTCCAAACCTCAGGGGGCTGGGCTAGAATTCATAGGTTTCCAAATTTATTTGGTCTATCATCCCTTGTTCAGATTTAGAAAATAATTTTTTTAAAGATTATAAAAAAATTACAGCATCCACCCCAGGTGATAAAGTTTATTGTGTCAACCTGGCCAATAAACACCTGGGGGATTAATTGAAGGGTAGAGAGATAAATGGCTCAGTGAGCCTCGCTTTCTTAGTTCTCTTTTGAGTTCTCAGGTCTCTTGTTTGTAATGGTTGGACCGGGGTGCAGCTGCCTTAGCCAGTTCCCTGCTTCAGCTGGCAAGGTTCACTTCCTGCAAGACATCCCCGAGTAGAAGCCACATGGACCTACCCCCATGCAGCCCTGGGTGTTGGAGCAGCCGTGTGGTGACCCCCACAGCTCTGAGATAATTACCCTTTCACTAACTCGTCTTTCCCCCTACAGTGGGCATCATAGTGCGTGTTTTGAGAGGTGGAGGAGGACTTTGTGGATTGGTGTTGGACATATGGCTAATGTTGGACTTGTGGGTTTGGGCAGCACTGGGT
>NW_022109415.1:0-1267 GCF_000313985.2 Echinops telfairi
CCTGCTTGAGACTATGTGCCACCATGGCCTCTCCACCTGGCCTCACAAGGACGCAGTCACCTCATGGTGAACAAAGGCCTTCTCATGGATCATGGATACAGCTCCTCTCAGTTCCTTAGCAGGGGCCATACAGCCCTTCTCAGTTCCTCCGGCATGGGCATACAGCCCCCAACAGTGGGCATACAGCCCTTCTCAGTTCCTCCGGCATGGGCATACAGCCCCTCTTACTTCCCCCAGAAGTGAGCATACAGCCCTTCTCAGTTCCTCAGCAGTGGGCATATAGTCCCTATCCATTCCCCCGGTAGTGGAGATACAGCCCCTCTCAGTTGCTTGGCAGTGGGCATATAGCCCCTCTCAGTGCCCCCGGCTGTGGGCATACAGCTCCTCTCAGTTCCACAGCAATGGACCTACAGCCCCTTCAGTTCCTCAGCAGTGGCCATACAGCCCCTCTTAGTTCCTCACCAATGGGCATACACCCCCTCTCTGACCCCACCCCTCTCAGTTCACCCGACAGTGGGCATAGAGCCCCTCTCAGTTCCTCAGCAGTAGGCATACAGACCTTCTCACTTCCCCTGGAAGTGAGCATATAGCCCTTATCAGTTCCCCGGCCATGGGCATAGAGCCCCTTAAGTTTCTCAGCAATGGGTATACAGTCCCTCTAAGTTCCCCCGGATGTGGGCATGCAGCCCCTCTCAGTTCCCCTGGCAGTGGCTATATATCCCCTCTCAGTTCTCCCGGGGTGGGGTGGGGGGCTTATAGCTCATCTCAGCTCCCCCGGCATGGGCATACAGCCACTCTGATTTCCTCAGCCAGTGGACATACAGCCCCTTCTCAGTTCCCCCGGCAGCGGGCATACAGCCCTACTCAGTTCGTCAGCAGCGGGTATAAAGCCCCTCTGAGTTCCACCGGCAATGGGCATACAGCACCGCACAGTTCACCTGGAAGTAGGCATATAGCCTTTCTCAGTTCTGCCGGCTGTGGGCATACAGCTCCTCTCAGTTCCTTAGCAGGGGCCATACAGCCCTTCTCCGTTTCTCAGCAGCGGACATACAGCCCCTCTCAATTTCTCGGCAGTGGGCTTATAGCCCCTCTCAGTTCCTCAGAGTGGGCATAGATCCCCTCCCAGTTCCTCTTCAGTGGGCATACAGCCCCTCTCAGTTCCTCAGAGTGGGGACAGATCGCCTCCCAGTTCCTCTTCAGTGGGCATACAGCCCCTCTCAGTCTGACTTGTCTCGAGAAAAACCAGATATTAAATGAAAGAGTGCTG
>NW_022109416.1:0-1250 GCF_000313985.2 Echinops telfairi
CCTGTGCGAAGTGAGGAGCATGTGTGAGTCCCTCAAGTGCCTGCAGCCCCTCCCCCAGACAGACTCCTCAGTGCGAAGGAAGGGTCCCTTCCTAGGGCGGAATCGATGAACGAGCCCTTTCTGTTGCTTGTCTTCACTTTCTGGCATGTGGTGCCGGGCCGCGTCCAGTAGACCCCGACTGGTTGCAGATGGAAGCAGTTTGATTCATACAGGATTTCCACTGGCTGGTTTTCCAAAGTAGATCGCCAGGCCTTGCTTCCAAGCCTGTCTTAACCTGGATGCTCCACTGAAACCTGTTCCATATCACAACAACACAGGAGCACCCAATGACAGACAATGTCCTGCAGGCGTCCTGCAGGACAGGCATTGGCTCGGACTCAAACCCGGGTCTCTTGCACGGAAGACAGACATGCTACCTCCGGACCACCAAGGTATCACAGACTGAAAAAACAGGTCACATTCGTGTTGTTGCACGTTAGAGAGTTCAAGAAGAACGCAGGTCCGATGCCCGGTTTTCTATTTCCGATGGACAGAGCCGGCCAGCACAGGCTTGGGTGTGTCGGTACATGATGTAACCCAGAGGGGCAGGGTCATTGCGCAAACAACGATGGGTGCCAGATCCTGCCGTGCAGGGCGGAGGGGAGAGCCTGGAGCTGGACGAGAGCTGCAGGTCTAGGCCCAGGCCCACCGCTCACAAGCTAGGGTTCATGTCACCCTCGTGACCTGTGACCTCATCCCCTCCCTTTCCCACCCACAAAGTTATAAAATGTGCTGGGCTCACACAGGGACTCCAGCAAGTCCCGCCTGGCCTGGAACGGGCTGGCTTTTGGTTTCTTTCACCGTTCGCCGGAGGCCCTCCTTTCTGCCACCCTTTCTCCTTTGTTGGGGGTGGGGGGTGGGGGTGGCGGTGGCGTGGGGCCCAGTAAGGAGACTTGGAAGCCCGACTCTTCTCTTTATCCAGATTGTAGTCATGGATGCCGCACAAAAGACAAGCACACGTGTGATGGCAAGGTAGAGGACGTTGGCATTCCAGAACATTCCAGGCTGTCGGTTGTTGCCTCTGTAGGGAGGAGCCTGAGCCCACGGGAGGAGAACAGAAATAACTAATCGTGCCAGGTGGTGACGAGGGGCTGCCCAACAGGTGAGGGAAATGAACGTCAGTGGCTGAGTGGTTCTTGCAAATGCGGTTGACATAGCAAATACTTTGTTATATGGATTCACACACACACACACACACACACACACACACA
>NW_022109417.1:0-1302 GCF_000313985.2 Echinops telfairi
CACACACACACACACACACACACACACACACACACACACACACTTCCTTTCCTCTTCAAGGGACCTCAGGTGCAGGGAGGCTTGACTTAATCACCTTTTCAGTTCATAGCACATTGCCGTCATTGGTCAGCATAGGGACCCATGATTAATGTAGCTGTTTCCTTTGGTCCTCATTACCAGTCCCCCCGCCCCCCTCCAACAGCTACCACTCTAGGGAGTTTAATATACCTTCTTTTGTTTGGATGTGTTCTTATAAAATACGTATCACAGAATTGTGTATGTGTATTTATTGACTCTTTTGTTTTGAAATAAACCGACGCGGGGAATTGCAAAGTCTTTAACCCATCCACTGAGCCTCCCTACATGGTGATCTATAGTAGCTGAAATATGCTGTCAAAATCAAGACATGGACATTGGTACAGGCTTGTTCAATAGGCTACTACACCCAAGCCAGACCAGCTGCCACTGAGTGGATAGCGATGCATGGCAACCTGGTGTGTTTTCAGAGTTGAACTCGCAGTGCCTGTGCACCTTCAAGGAGTCCTGATAGCACAGTACCTTGTGCACTGGGCTGCGGGCTGCCCCGGCTTGAGGAAGATTTGCAGAGTCTGAATCCCACAGGAGGAGTTCTATTCTTCCTTATCGGTCACGATGAGTCAGACTGAGCCCGGGGCAGTGCGTTTGCAGGTCCTGGTCATTGTTCAGAGGTAGGTTGCCAGGCCTTTTTTCTGAGGTGTGTTTGGGTGGATTTGCAGAGCCAACCTTTTGATGGTCATGTGTGGTGGGGACTTAGAAGGGCTGGTTTTAACTTAGAACTTAGTCATTTGTGCCACCCAAATCCCAAACCAAACCCACTGCTGTCACGTCAGTTCTGTCTCACAGCGACCTTGGATGGGGTTTCTGTAGCTGGAACTCTTTATGGGAATAGATAACCTCATCTGTCCCCTGCAGAATAGCTGGTGGGTTTGAACCTCCAACCTTGTGGTTAGTAGTCCAATGCTTAACCAACTGCACCACCAAGACTCCAGGGATTCCAAAATAGACCACAGAGCTTCTTCCATTTGTATATGCCTGGTGATGGTGGTGGTGGTGGTGTGTGTGTGTGGTCCCGGGCAGGTTGGCCCCATGAATAGATCCTTGTAGCCCCCATCATAATCAAGATGGAGAAGGCTTCCCCCACCACAATGGAACGCACCACTATCTTCCTCTTCTTTGATATCATTTTGTCATTTTAATAATGTCATATTCATGGAATATTTGGCAATGGCTTTTTTCACTCAGCACAATGTCCTTGAGCTACAT
>NW_022109418.1:0-1214 GCF_000313985.2 Echinops telfairi
AAACCAGGTAGTTGCTTGCCAAGCTGGTCGTTACACGCGAAAGAAAGCCGCTATTGCCCACAAGTCCCAAAATCACATGCAGGGTTAAATGTGAGACACCGAGGGAAGCCTCCCACCACAGCTTCCAGGGAGACTCTTTTCTGGCTTGCAGGCGGACCAAGCCTTGTATCCCTCCGACCTTCAATTAACCCCACCTGTGTTTGCCGGCCAGTTAGGGAGGATAAGCTAACAAATTCAATTAGGTAACCTTGTTCTGAAGCACAGGAAGTTATATAATGCTCCATTCTTTATTGTAATTAGGACACACAGGTCGCCTGGGATTAAAGGCTTCCAATATACTAATAAATATCAGACAATGTAATACTTGTTGAACACAGTAGTATTCAGTCCTGGGAGGACTCTTGAAATGACAAACGTAACTACAGCTGAGGCAAATAAGAAGAGCAGCCCAGGAAATCAAGCCTCACGGAAGTTCATTGCATATCTTGCTGGGAGATCCTGGGCCAAGGCTCACTTCCCAGCTTGACTGGTAATATCTTCCATGGCCTGAATGGAGATGCCAAAGTTTTCTCGCTTCCAAAACCTGCTATGAAGCCCATTGGCTAAACTTTGGGAGACACAAGGAAAACTAGCATTCCATTCTGAATTGAATTATTTTCCCCACGTTTGAGTGAGACTCAGACTGAAGCGTAATTTCCTCAGCCTGACCAGAAGTCCCTTGGCAGGCTTGCAGAGGAACGCCTGGCAGAACGTAGATTTCCCAGCAATCCGTGAAGTTCATTTCCTGGCTTATGGGGTGACTGAAGGTGAAGGCCCATTTCCCCAGCTTGCCAGTCAGACTTTTACCTGGTGTACGGATAGACAAAGGGCAGAGACTCCCTTTTCCAGCAAACCAGGTAGGGGCTTGCCACGCTGGCTGGGATATGCCAAGGAAAGCCACTATTGCCCACAATTCCCAAAATCACATGCAGGGCTAAATGTAAGACACCAAGGGAAGCCTCCCTCCCGAGCTTCCAGGGAGTCGCTTTCCTGGCTTGCAGGCTAACCAAGCCTTGTATCCCTCCGCACTTCAATTAACCCCACCTTTGTTTGCCGGCCAACTAGGGATGATAAGCTAACAAGCTCAATGATGTAACCTTGTTGTGAAGCACAGGAAGTTACAGAAAGCTCCATTGTTTATTGTAATTAGGACCCACAGGTCCCGTGGGATTAAA
>NW_022109419.1:0-1268 GCF_000313985.2 Echinops telfairi
TCAAACACACGTTTTTCCTATTCTTGTGTGTGAAGAAAAGGCAAATGACTATACTGAATAAAAATGTGTACGTACTGAACTGTCCACCTAAAAATGGTTGAAATGCATAATACACAATGTTCTACGCTGCTTGGCTGGATAGCAACTGGGATCGTAGACTCGGGACCGCCAGTTAAGGTGCAGCCATTGGTCTCTCCCTGCCTGGAACAAGGAGTAAAGAAAATGTAGGCGCATGGAAGCAATGAGTGCAGCAGAGTCATGGGCCACACCGCATCTGTCCCCGCACTCTTGCTCTCAGAAGGACTGGGTGGTAGCCACCTACCAACAACCCTGAAAGGGATCGCATTAGAAGGTCCCAGGTGGAATGAGAGAAAAATATGGAACAAAACTCAAAATCATAAAAAGGACTGTGCTGACGGATTGGATAGAAACTGCTGGAAACGTAGTCACTCTCCAGGTCTGGAACTGAACTCGCCCCTCTGGCTCCATTTCCTGTCAAAAAACAGGCAAGTCTACAGGGGGAACGATGACAGAAGTGTAAGGCAGCATTTATCTGAGGAACAGCATGCAGAGCATTCAGAAAGAAGGAGAATGGGAACCGGAAGCAAGTGGGAGAAGTGAGGTTGCATTGTGGGGATTGAGATCAGTGACATGGACTAAAATGTGGGGGAACTGTTCAATTGAAAATGGATATTCTCTGTACATTCTCACCCAATCCACAATAGAAAGTTGTTGTTGCTTTTTAAGAAAAGGTATTGAAATCATTGCTTCGCTGTGCATATTGTATCACAATTTTAAAAAACCGGTACAAAAACTCTTGAACAATTAAAAAGCACACACATACAATAGAAACTTAGAGCCAATCATGTGCATTAATTGTGTACTTCTTTTGTGCTCCTGGGTTAGATTCAGAAGAACACAGTTCTGAATGTTACAGAGAACTACTAGAGAAGTTCGAAAAGGAGAGAGCTTGGGTTGGATCGCTGATGAGTATCGTGGCAGAGGGAGGGCCTAGACTTGGCCTATGAAGGATGAGTACCATTTATATTTGCCCCCAGAGACTTCCCAACTCACCGCCACGGTCAGTTCCAACATATAGCAACCTTATCGGACAGAGGACACAACCACCCGTGTGGATTTCTTGTGCTGTACATCTTTCTGGGAAGTGGAAAACTTCATCTTTCTCCCACAGGGCAGCTGGTGGTTTTGAACTGCTGACTTTATTGTTAGCAGCCCAGCTCAATAGCCCTCCTCTCCACCAGGGCTCC
>NW_022109420.1:0-1274 GCF_000313985.2 Echinops telfairi
GACCCCAGATTCTATATCTTTTGATAGCCAGGCACTGTCAGCTTTCTTCACCATATTTACTTGTGTACCTGTTGTCTTCAGCAATCATGCCAGGAGAGTGATCATCTCAGACTGCCAAATTGTTAGAACAAAGTGTTCTTGTGTTGAGGGAGTACTTGTAAACTCTCTCTTACCCATATGTATGTCCATGAATTTTTTTCTCTAGTCAACTCTGGACTGACACAACTTAACATCTGTTTCTCTCCTTAATCATCTCTATCCCCCAACGTGTAAACCTCTTGCTTTAATGTGTAAATTGTGTAGATTGGCCTAACCTATAAGGTTCCCGAACTTATGCTTTTCAGAAAAAAACAAAAACAAACATTACTCTGGGCATCCCCTGGCAGTTAAAAGACTTTTGTACTAAAGTCCACAATCCTGGATAAAGTATAGGCATCTGCTCTTGCAGCCCCCTCCCTGGGTTGTTTCTGTGCCACCCGGCAGGGGGTGGCATTGCCTGGGTCTGACACAAAGCTGCTGGCCTTTCCCCAGGAGAGAAGAAAGGTTGTGTTTAAAATGCAAGCCCAGAGACTCAGCTAGGTATTGCTCTGACAATAAAGCTGGCTCCTGGGAAAGGAGCAGTCAGGTGTTTGTGTCGCTACTATACTGCCAAGGTGACCCATTCATTCCAGCGATGTCGTATATAACCCCATCCCTTTTAAGGTTAGCAAGTAGGAAACAGCTAAATGATGCCAACCCAGCTCCACGGAGTCGCTAAAGTCCAGTCTAGGTCAGCATTCAGAACCAAGCCCACTCGCTGCTCCCCGGGACAAAGATGAGGCATTCCCACTCCCGTAAAGGTGCACAGTGTCGGAGCTCCCTGAGACAATTCTACTGTGTCCCATGAGTCAGAGACTGACTATGGCAGGGAGTGAGTTACTGTTTCCAGTGGGCATCCCTGGGTGGTGCAAACAGCTCAGCCCCCTTGGCAGGTGGCTGCAATGTTAGAGGTTCAAACCCCCCACCCCCAGGGGTTCCTCAGATGATGCTAGGCGTGGCAGTCTGCTTCCTCTAACCCGGCCACTGTCCACCCCGCAGAGCACAGTCAGGGCTTGGAGGGACACAAAGGCAGCTAACAATATAGACGTGATGTTTCTCTGCAATGAAAACAGAGTTATTCTGTCACGTAAAAATACTGACATTGGACCCTCTGGTTGTGAATGGCAGAAGCAGTTTCCAAGCACACAGGTCATAGTGAAAAACAAAAGAAGAGTGGAGCACAGATCACAAGAACG
>NW_022109421.1:0-1319 GCF_000313985.2 Echinops telfairi
GCTCCATAGGGCCTTTCCTGGCTGTGACCCTTTGGGGGCAGATGGCCAGTCCTTTCTTCTGAAGCACCCCAGGGTAGGTTCAAACCACTAACCTACAGGTTAACCGTTCACTTAAGCACTTAACTGTTCACACCACCTTGGCCTGTAGAGAGGATTCACAGCCACGTTCAGGAACAAAGCAAAAGAACCACCCACACCCACTGCCGCCCTGTCAGTTCTGACTCATCGTGGTCCTCGGCAGGGTTTCTGAGGCCGTACGTCTTTCTAGGAACAGACAGCCTCCGCTTTCCCCCTCAGGAGGGACTGTTGGGTTTGAACCGGAGGCCTGGTGGTTAGCAATCCAATTCGTACCCAACAGCGGCCCCAGCTAATAAACACACAGCTAATTAAGACGCACAGTCTGTGAGAGGGCAGGGGTGCAGGGGAGACCGGTAGAGGGGCCAGGGAAGGCCTCCAGGAGGGTGTGGTAGTCGAGGTCAGAGCTGCATCTGGTGATGGAGTGAGCCCTGTGACCATGTGGGGGAAGTGTGCCAGTTGGGTGACCAGCAAGTTCAGTCTGTCTAAGCCCCCTTCCCTAACTGCCAAGTCCACCCCGGCTCGTAGCGACCCCCTAATAGGGTAGAACTTCCACTGTGGGTTTCCAAGATGTCAACTCTTTACGGAGGAGAAAGCCTTGTCTTTCTCCCTTGAAGCAGCTGGTGGCTTCGAACTGCTGACCTTATGGTTAGCAGCCCATGGAGTAACCTCATGGAGTAATCATCAGGGCTCTGTAACAGAAATGCCACAGTGGGAAACTTCAGAGAACAGAAATTCCTCTTCTCAACATTTGTGGGGCTGGCATCCCGAGTTGGGGGCCCTGTCTCTGTGTGTCGCTGTGGGGATGGCCCCTTCTTCAGCCTCTGCAACCCGTGTGCACCTGTTTCTTCATCATCTTCACATGACCCGTGTCTTCCCAGCCCGCTCTGCCCTGGCATCTAGGCTGCTCTTTTTAGAACTCAGAAATGACTTGGTGTGGG
This sequence comes from Echinops telfairi, assembly GCF_000313985.2. Taxonomy (NCBI): domain Eukaryota; kingdom Metazoa; phylum Chordata; class Mammalia; order Afrosoricida; family Tenrecidae; genus Echinops; species Echinops telfairi. The sequence goes on from NW_022109421.1 coordinate 1,017, forward strand.
ACCCACTCACTCGCTCTGTGCTGACGTGGCTCTGTCCACCTGCACAGCAGGCTCTCCTCCAAACGTGATGACACTCACAGGGCGGGGGTGGGGGGGCTCCAACAGAGGTCGCCATGGGAGGACATGTCCCCTGTTTGGGGATGAGCAAGGGTGGGGGCTTGGGTCTCAGAAGACGGAGACTTGGTTTCAGGGACGTTTCCCCTCATCTTCTATGGAGCCTGTAGCGTCTCTTCCATGGGGAGCCTTCTGGGGTTGAGCCGCTGCACACAAAGCACTTCATCGATGCTGGTTTAAAAAGACAAA
>NW_022109422.1:0-1290 GCF_000313985.2 Echinops telfairi
CAATCCATACACACATCAATTGTGTAAAGCGCATTTGTACATCATTCTCAAAACATTTTCTGTCCAATAATTAATTATCTTACAAGGAGGGCTAAATCTCAGACTATTCAGCATGCTGGATATTTTGTATTGACATGATTTCTACTTTTTTTTCAGTGCCTTTTTCAGTCGATTATGTTTTTAAACATGTCTTTTAGTTTTAGCCCTTACAGTTCTTTTTTTTTTTTTTTTTAGAATTTTCATTATTACATTTTTTAATTCTTAAAGTTTAATTAAAAAATTTTAAAATTACAGTTCACTCTAATACATTTTTTCTTCTTTTGGGCGCTCCTGATTCCAGTTTCTGGCCTTGATTACTGGCTGATGCCTTGAAACAGAGCCTTTAAAATATATGTGTATATATACTATGGATACTTGAGTATAAGCCGACCCAAATATCAGCCGGCACCTAATTGTACCACAAAAGCTGCATTTAAAATGTGCTGAAAAACTTGGCTTATACACAAGTATACATGGTGTGTGTGTGTGTAACATATTTTTATGTCTAACCTGTAAATCAGATCACAGCCTGATTGCTGCCTCCTGTGGACATGGCCTTCTCATGAGGATTCTGGGAACTTCTTCTTCCATCCCAGAGGCAGGACACCCTTTTTGCTTCACTTCCTGTTGACAAACCACATGGAGCCACACTGATGGCAGCCAGAGCTCTGGAGATAAATTTTTAACCACTGGATCCACTAGACTTTCCCTCCACAGGCTTGTGATCTTCCTGCATTTGGGATCATTGCATGTGTTGCATGATTCTGAAGAAGAATTTTAGGCTGGTATCAGATATATAGGCTAATATCGGACTTATGGACTTAATCTAGACTGGGCTGGGGTGTTTTCTTAATATACAAGTACTCTTTGATATAAAGCCCTCTCTTATACACATATATAAGTGTTTCTGGATTTGTTTCTCTAGTCAATTCAAACTAACACAATATATAAAAGTTTTTTCATTGAGAACATTTTTCTTAAACAGCTAATTTGTCATAAAGGAAAGCAGAAAATCTGATTCATTCTCTTATGGCCTTATGAAGGATAACGGACTGACCAGAACAATGACCCTTTGAATGTGTTAACTTCAGCGTTAAGTACTTTGTAAAAGTTGGGTCATCCCAGTGGAGTGAGTGGCGAAACAGGGAGGGTAACGGGAGAATGGGTAGGAAAGAGGGAACCGATTACAAGGAACTATATGTGACCTCCTCCCTGGGGGACAGACAACTGAAAAGTGGGTGAAGGGAGACG
>NW_022109423.1:0-1319 GCF_000313985.2 Echinops telfairi
TAGTAGGGGCTTGTTCCATAGTAAATACATTTCCTTGAAAAATATTAGCATTGTTACACTGACTGTATCACCAAAAATATTTACTTGTTAAAGTATCCATTTCAAACATCCAATGGAAAGTAAACATTGGGCCGATTGAAATGATTCAATAAGCTAATGAAGCACTGGAAGCACTCACTTGTCTGGGCCAAGACATTTGGAAGACAGCTAGCTACTTGGCCAACCAACTGGAAGAGATCCTTATTTGTACCCACGCCAGAGTAAGGTGACCCAACAGACTGCTCAGGCTATAGAACAATATCACTGATAGCACATGCTAGTAAGATGTTGCCAGAGATCATCCAACAAGAGTTGCAGCGGTACATGGACAGGGAGCTGCAGGAGGTTCAGGCTGGATTCAGAAGGAGACCTGGGACAAGGGATATCATGGTTGATGTCAGATAGACCTTGGCTCAAAGCAAAAAAATACAAAAAAGACATTTACTTGTGTTTTACTGACTATGCCAAGGCATTAGACTGTGTGAATCATAAAAAACTGTGGATAACCTTGAGAAGAATGGGCATGCCAGAACACTTCATTGTGCTCATGAGGAACTTGGACATGGATCAAGAGGCAATTGTGTGAACAGAACAAGGGAATACTGTATGATTTAAAAACCAGAAAGCTGTACAACAGAGTTGTATCCTCTCCCAATACTTACTCCATCTTAGCAAATCATTAGAGCAGTCGACTTATGTAAAGAAGAATATGGCATCAGGATTGGAGGAAGGCTTATTAATAACCTGTGATATGCAAATGACACAACTTTACTTGCTGAAAGTGAGGAAGAATTGAAGTACTTGCTGATGAAGATTAAAGATTACATCCTTCGCTGTGGATTATAACTCAAACATAAAGGCCAAATCTTCACAACTGGACAAATGGGTAACATCCTGATAAATGGATAAAAGATTGACGTTGTCAAGGGTTTGGTTTTGCTTGGATCCATAATCAATGCTCATGAAAGCAGCAGTCAAGAGATCAAAATAAGAGTTGCCATAGGTAAATCTGCTGCACAAGACCTCTTCAGAGTATTGAAAATTCAAGACGTTCGAGAAATAAGGTTCGCCAGACCTAAGCCATGGTATTTTCAGTTGCCTCATATGTACAGGAAAGTTGAACACTGGATGTGGCAGACAAAAGACTAGATGCGTTTGAATTGCAGTGCCGGAGAGGAATATTGAACAGACTATGGACTGCTAAAAGGACAATGGGCCTGTCTTGGAAAATGTACAGCCAGAATGCTTTTAGAAGGCAAGATTTTGTCTTAGGTACTTTG
>NW_022109424.1:0-1319 GCF_000313985.2 Echinops telfairi
ACCCCATGAAGTCACTAAATTCTATATTTTCCTTTGCTACATCATGATCTGTAGCAACACACTATAAGAGATAGAACCATCAGAACAATTGAACAATTTGCTTAAAATTTCGTATCTCAAGTACCTATACAGTAAAAGGCGTAGAGGATGAATCCCACTGCCCTTGAGTTGATTACATCTCATATTGGCCCAATATAAGATTTCTAAGGCTATAATACTTACTGAAACAGAAAGACTTATATTCCTCTCATGAAGTTGCTTGTGGTTTTGAACTGCTGACTCTGCAGTAACAATGTGATACTTAGTGCCACCAGGGCGTCTATGAATACAAGTTAGTGTGATATAAATGTGTTCAGCTGGAATGACTAGAGAAACAAATCCAGAGATAATCATATATGTACAAGGAAGAGCTTTATATCAAAGAGCAATTGTATATTCAGAAAACACCTCCCAGCACAGTTCAGATCAAGTCCATAAATCTGATAGTCCATGAGTCCTGCATTACTGTGTGTGGCCAAATGAGTCTGGAGAGGGATTTATGGATTAGTAGTGGACTCATGGACTATCAGAGGCCAATGGGTGCAAAGTCATATAGATCCATTGGCCATGGACGCAACTCCAGGGCTCTGGCTGGCTTTAGCTTGGATCGAAGTGGCTTGTCAACAGGAAGGTGAAGGCAGAAGAGAGTGTGTGTGGTCCAACTCCAGAGAGAAAAAGATGAAGTTCCCAGAATCCTCAGGAGAAGGCCACATTCACAAGGAGGCATCATCAGTCTGTGACCTGATTGACAGGCTAGACTTCACTTCCATACCGAGCTACTATCAAGTTGACATGAAGTTACGTTAACTACTACAATCAAATAAAGAATGTTTTGATCTTCTGGATTTATATATATATATATATATCACTCACTTTCAAAGAGTCAATTCTGACTCACTGTGACCCTTAAGACAGTGTAGAACTGCCCCTGTTGGTTTCTCATTTTATATATATATACACATATATGTATACATATACATATATGTGTGTTTGAAACAGCATATATGAATATGATTGCTACTAAGGTATTCTAGTATGTGTAATGGCCTTTAATGCAAATGAAATTATGTTTCTTTAGAATATAAACTTTTGTATTCTCAAAGTCTAAGAATAATGTTACATTTGAACAAATTTCAGATTCCAAATGCAGTTCTTCAGTGAAACCTCTTGCAAGCTCTCAGCCTATCAGAAGGACTCCTTTATAGGGAACCTTATTACCATAGATATGTAAGCTTTGGATTAATATTAGATACTGTTAGTCAATCTTAAAAAATTCAGGG
>NW_022109425.1:0-1319 GCF_000313985.2 Echinops telfairi
TTCAAAGCTTTCCGTTTTCCATGTTGCACTCAGGCTCACAAAAGAACCAGGCAGGTGCAGGGCCACGGGTTGGTCCCTGGACAGGCCTGGCTCTGCAGACAGCAGCACTGTCCCGCAGGGCGAGGACCTGGAGGGCGGCACTGCCAGTGACCACAGGGCAGCGTTGGGGGGAGGCCAGCATGTGCGGAGCCAAGAGAGCTGAACTCCAGTGGGTGACAAATGCCACACCATGGTGGGTGGTCTGCTTCAGGGATTCACGTGCAACATGACGGAGAAGGGTTCAGGAGGCAGAGATCCAAAAGCCCAGGAACATGGAGCAAAGAAAGGTGTGAGGGAAGAAACACCTGAAGGATCAGAGAGTCAACTCAGAACTGAGTGCCCCAAGAACACGGGGCAGGGGGCAGGTTCTCTCAGTGTCGTAAAGAAAGAACGAATGTCAGACTGAGCCACATTGGAGCTTGGGGCCCAAGGCAAAGTCAGTGATAACCTCTCTTGATTGAAAACGTTGTTATTTTGTGCACTGTGGATTTTCGGGGATTCATTTGGATTTTTAAAAGACACCATATCACAATAAACTTTCCTGAGTGTGTGGCACCCCTTGAATGTTGCACAGATGCAAGGGCCTGACTTGGCTTGGCCGGGCCCAGCCCAGCTTGCGTGCAGGGATATCTGGAACGAGGTGTCTTTCCAGTCAGCTGGAATGGAGTCAAGTTCGGGTGCAGCCTTCCCGTCGACCATACCGCAGATAGCATTTGCTCGGCCCCTTTCTTCCTGGTATAAACCTCTCATTTCTTCGGACAGCTTAGAGAGTCCCTGGTGCTGTTGTGCTCTCTCCCATGGCGCCACAGTGCCTTGGAATTGATTGGACGGGCCCTCGCAGCAGCCACCTGTATAGATGTGGGGAATCACAGTCAACAAACAAAGCCAAAAGCCTGGGCGCTTTCGGTACCTTCATTGTCATTGGGGAGGTTAGGGATCCAGTCAAAGGCAGGACCCATTGCAGTGCAAGGTGCTGTGTGTTGTGGAGAGTGCCAGGTCCTCTTGCCCGCCGAGCACCTGGGTGGGTGAGAACCACCAGTCTTTCCATTAGCAACCCAGCTCTGAGCTGGGGTGCCTGCGGGGCTCCTGAGTACGGACCGTAGCTTGTGGTAAGAGCTTGAAGGAGTGAATCAGGATAAAGTGCTGAGGGGAGCAACGGAGAGGGCAGAAAGAGGTGGGAGAGCGTTTTAGAGAAAGTTCTGGAGGAGACTAGATGAAATCATTGTATAGGATGCAGCACAGCACCTCACCTGGCATGACACCCTCGACAATGATTGTTA
>NW_022109426.1:0-1319 GCF_000313985.2 Echinops telfairi
TCCATCCATCCATCCATCCATCCATCCATCCATCCATTGTGTCAAGCACATTTGCACATTTGTTGCCATCATCATTCTCAAAACATTTGCTTTCTCCTTGAGCCCTTGGTATCAGCTCCTCGTTTTAGAGGAGGCCCAGTTCTCCCGGCTTCTTCTTTTCCTGCCAGCACTACTCTGACGTCCTAGTCCCCTCTGCACAGTGCAAGCAAACAAACAAAACTCGCAGCCATTGAGGCAGTTCCAACTCGCAGCCATCCCATCGCACAGGGTAGCACTGCCCCTGTGAATTTCCAAGACTGTAACTCTTTTTTCCCCCCATGCTCTTATTATTTTTAAAATCATTTTATTGGGGGCTCTTAAAGCTCTTATCCCATTCATACATCAATCATATTAAGCTCATTTGGACATAAGTTCGAGACTGTAACTCTTTACGGGAGTAGAAAGCCCCAAGGAGCGACTGGTAGTTTTGAGCCCCTGTCCCTGCAGCCAATGCATAACCACTAAGCCACCAGGGATCCTTCGTACTTGCATAGTTCTCTATTAGAGCATTGATTAAAGTGCTTTCAGGGAGGAGAAAACGTAGCCTTTGGGATCTGACTTATTTTACTTAACAATGCTTTTGAGATTCAGCCATGCATTTTCATGTATTAGTAGTTAGTTATACGCTTCAGTAGTTGGTTCCTGTTTTTATAGCTGAATAGTTTTCTCTCCCATAAGGAGCCTGGTGGAATAATGGGTTACTTGCTGGGCTACTAATTACAAGATCAGCAGTTTGAAACCACCAGCTACTTCATGGGAAAAAGATGAGTCTTTCTTCTCCTATAAAGTGACAGTCTTGGAAGCCCACAGGGGCAGTTCTACTCTGTCCTATAGGGTTTCTATGAGTCCGAATTAACTCAATAGCAGTGAGATGGATGGTTTTGGTGTTGTTGTTTTTTGAATGGTTGTACCGTAAATTGTTAATATTCTCAGCAGTTAATGGACACTTGAGTTGTTTCCAGTTTTTGTTTATTCTAAATAAAGTTGCCTTAAACGTTTGCACACAGGTGTTTGTATGGACATGTATAGCAAAATCTGTGAAATCCACTCCCTGTGTAAGGCAGAAACCTGTCAGAAGTGGGGCACAATGATCTTCCACTAGAGCCAGCAATAGGAAATGAGAAAGACAGAGAATGTGTGAGACCCAGAACAACAAAGCTGTGAGCTCCTGCTCCCACAGCTTCCAGGGTATTCCCACTTCTCTTAAATAAATACCGAAACAGTAGGATTGCTACATTACTGGCTTTAGTGTGTGTGTTTAACTTTATAAGAAACGGCCA
>NW_022109427.1:0-1319 GCF_000313985.2 Echinops telfairi
ATCATGACCACATCTATTTAGAATATTCCCCCTCCGACAATGGTTAAATTACCTTTAAAATGAGTTGTGCAATCACAATCATTTCTAGCGCATTTTCCCCGCTCCCGCCTTCATTGTTTATTCCTGAAATCCCCTTTGCCTTCCTATCACCCACCCACCCCCACATCCCTTTCCAGCCCTGTACCAGTTATCATCACTGTGCACCCCCTCCTGTGCTTCACAAACTGGAAAACCCAACAGAAACAATAAAGAACAAAATCGAAATAAGGTGGTCAGGATAAAATAATAATAATAATATAAAGACCAAAATATAAACAACGAGTAAGAAAGAAAAGACCCCTATCAACATTAAAAAAAACCCAGGGAGGAAATTCCTGTCGGGGAACCAGTAAGAGATACTAGATGCTTGCACCCAGAACAACTTCAGGTCGGGTCTACAGGGAGGTCAACCGTCCAGGTATGGAGTTTGATTCAGCAGGGTCAAGATTACTGTGGTCTCTGCGGGACAGCAAGGCCGTTCAGGACTCTTGCCTGTGGTTGGAGCGGATCTGCCAGTGGCTCAGTCTGACCGGATGCTCAGCAGATGGGTTTTGGGTTCACCCTGTCCTCTGTAACCTTCTACACAGTGGGTGTTCATAGTTGTGCTCTGCTACCTCTCCCTTTGCCGTATCTGAATCCTGCGACTCATCTTTGGGTCACATGAGCTGGTGGGCTTCCTCCATGTAGACTTAGTTGGCTCCTCACTTAGACGGCTGCTTGCTTGAGTATGAGCCTTTAAGACCCCAGACACTATTCTGATCACTTTCTGACTATAATTCTTTTTTTTTCAATTTCACACAAAATATTCAATGTTTTTGTATAAAAAAAATTCATGTCACCTAAATATCGTCATTTTTAGGTGAGCTGCTTGTGGTCAGCAGAATCCTCTAGTGTGACTATTAAGAATAACTTAGATACTGTCACTTATCAGAAACCCTAAAGCTCTAAGACTCACCATATTAAAATTTCCAATAATTTTAAAGGGGAGCTGATATCAAAGAGTTCAAGAAGAAAGAAAATCCTTACCACCTTTATTTTTGAAAACAATGGTGGCAGCAATTGTACAGGATCTGACTGAATTGTGGATTGCTGTAATATCTGTAAGAACTCCCAATAAAATGGTGCTTTTTCCATTTCCAATACTTGAACACTATAGCTAGTTTTTCTAGCTGTCAAATATGTTTTTTCGCTTCTTGCAACTTGGTCATTAATGATAAGTTGTTGGTACCCGTTATTCAAACAAAAGCAAAATAATTTTTCTTCCATTCCTTTCCCAAATG
>NW_022109428.1:0-1257 GCF_000313985.2 Echinops telfairi
CAGTGGTTCTCAACCTTCTTCATGCCACCACCATTTCATACAGTTCCTCCTGTTGTGGTGACCGCCAACCATAAAATTATTTTCATTGCTACTTCATCACTGTAATTTTGCTACTGTTATGAATTCGGCACCCTCTATAAAAGGGTCGTTCGACCCTCAAAGGGGTCATGACCCACAGCTGAAAACCGCTGCTCTAGAGAGAGAGAGAGAACCTCATATCATGGCCCACCAAACCCCAGGGACCACATCCCTGTTCAGAGCAGCCAGTGCATAGAGAGGACACTAGGGCCAGCCCCACCACAAGACACGATGTAACCTTTTATATATATGATTCACTGATTTTGATTCTGTAGAGAACTTAACCTAAGACACCACTCCCACCTCCATTCACCACATTATCTAGACCACTGAGGTCTAGATAATGAATCCTCTTTGTCATTGCATAGAAGCGAAAGTGTATAACTTTTGCCCTTTAATGATGCCCTTTTTTCACTCCGCATCATGTCTTCCAGGTTCACCCCCATTGTAGCATGGATCAGGACTTCGTGTTTGTCTAAGGCTGGCCACTGTTCCACGCAGGCACCACTCTTTCCTTACTCACTTGTCATCTGAATGGCACCTGCTTGTTTCCATCTTTCTGCTGTTGGAAACAGTGCTGCAAGAAACATCGTAATGCAAATGTCTTCCTAGGACTCTGCATAGTTTAGGTTCTGGGGCATGTTCCTAGGAATGGGGGCGCGGGGTCACTCAGTGGCCCTGGTATCTAGGACGTTGAGGTGCTGCCCTACTCTTTTCCCACAACAGGTGCACCGTTTTACGTTCCCATGAGGAATGGGCCAGAGTCCTCCTCACCCCACCCGAGAAGAATGATTCTCTTTAATCACACAAACAAGCAAATCATGATGTAGTGTGAGGTTTCCAACACACGTAGAAGTAAAACATATGGCAAAATAGCACGCAATCCAGGGACAAGAGAAATCAGAGTGCACTGTTGGAAGGTTCATAAACTACGTAAAATGGTATCATATTTTGAAGGTAGACTGTCTCCAATAAATGATGGATACTATAAACCCCAAATCAAACACTGAATAAATGAGAGTTAACTAATAAGCCAGCAAAGAATATTAAGTACAACCACAAATAGTACTCAATTCAAAAGAAGACAGAAAAAGAGGTGAAAATACACCACGAACAAACAGGACAGGTATCAAATAAGTAGTGGATGATAGATTTAAGCGCAGTAAATTAGGACATATC
>NW_022109429.1:0-1292 GCF_000313985.2 Echinops telfairi
AAAAAAAAAAAAAAAAAAGAGCTGTAAGAGCCCCCAATAAAATGATCTTTTAATAATATATATATGCCACCAACTGAAAAAAATCTACAAAGCATATGTGTGTACCTGAAAATGACTTGCATTTAGAATCATAATTCATAAAATCATAATTATAAATAATTTTTTTCATTTTCAATTAGGACAAAAGGCATTAGTAGATACTTCATCTAAGACATACATATGGCAAAGAAGCACCTGAGAAAGTATTCGCTATCACTGCCTACTGGGGAGGCATTAATGAAAACAAGGAGATACCACCACCTTCCTATGAGAAGAACTACAATGAAAAAGATGAAAAAAAGAAAAGATGGAGTAGCACATGCTGACTAGACTACAGGGGCAATGGAATGGCTGTGCATTGTTAGTGGTCATGTATAGAAGTAGAACCACTGTAGGAAAGTTTGCTAGTGTCCTGAAATGTCAGATACACACCGCCTATACCATTCAGTGACTCTACTCCTGAGTATTTACTTCCCCACTCCGACCACTCACAAAATAAAACCATGTCTGTTCAAAGATTTATATACTCATGTTTTTAAGCACTTTGTTTACAGTAGCCAAAAGCTGCAAACAACTCAAATAATCATAACAGGCAAATAGCTATTAAAAAAACTGTGGCATCCATACATAAGAAAGCTAAGTGAACATAAAGATAGAACTACTGGCACATCTATAACATGGATGAATATCTAATTACACTGAGCGAAAAAATACAGGGTACATCTGCATTTGATTCCACTGACATGGAATTCTAGGAAATGAACTTACTGTATGGTGACAGGAGCAGATTAGGGTCTGCCTATGGAGGAAGGGACCAGAGAGAAGCGAGAGGGAAGGATTGCTAGGAGACCCTGGGGAGCTAGTGGTGATGTTTTCACCAGTCTAAGTTCATGTTCATCAGGTGTGAGTCAGGGGGAGGAGACGAGCCAGTCAGGGTGCAGTATAGCACCAATGAAACATACAACTTTCCTCTAGTTCTTTAATGCCCTCCCCCACTAGCATGATCCCAATTCTAACTTAGAAATCCACCTAGACCACAGGATGTACTCTGGTACAGATAAGAGCTGGAAACACAGGTAATCCAGGACAGATAAACCCCCTCAGCACCAATAATGAGAGTAGCAATACCAGGAGGGGAAGGGGAAGGTGGGGGAGAATGGGGAAACAATCACAATGATCTACATATAACCCCCTCCCTGGGGGACAGTGAAGGGAGACATCGGACAGAGTAAAACATGACAAAATAATAATTT
>NW_022109430.1:0-1316 GCF_000313985.2 Echinops telfairi
GGGAGGTGGGGGAAAGGAAGTGGTGTTAACAAACCCAGGGACAAGGGAACAACAAGTGATCTAAAATCGATGGCGAGGCGGGTGTAGGAGGTCTGTTAGGGCTTGATCAAGGGCAATGTAACCGAGAGGAATTACTAAAACTCAAATGAAGGCTGGTATGATATGAAGGCAGAGTATGATAGTAGGGCAAGAGAAAAGTCAAAGGAAATAGAGGAAAGATCTAGGAGGCAAAGGGCATTTATAGAGGTCTAAATAAAGGCATGTACACATGTAAATATGTTTATATATGATGATTGGGAAATAGATCTATGTGCATATATTTATAGGGTTAGTATTAACATAGCAGATGGACATTTGGCCTCTGCTCAAGTACTCCCTCAATGCAAGAACAGTTTGTTCTATTAAACTGGCATTCCGTGATGCTCACCTTCCCAACACGATCACTGAAGACAAAGCACAAGCAAATGTGGTGAAGAAAGCTGATGGTGCCTGGCTATCAAAAGATATAGCATCTGGGTTTTCAAAGGCTTGAAGAGATATAAGCAGCCATCTAGCTGAGAAGCAACAAAGCTCACATGGAAGAAGTGCACCAGCCTGTGTTATCACGAGGTGTTGAAGGGATCAGGTATCAGGCATTAAAGAACAACAAATCATATCATTGTGAATGAGGGGGAGTGGGGAGTGAAGACCCAAAGCCCATCTGTAGGCAACTGGACATCCCCTTATAGAAGGGTTTCAGGGATGAGATGAACCAGTCAGGGTGCAGTGTAGCACTGATGAAACATAAAACTTCCTCTAGTTCAGTAGTTCTCAACCATCCTCATGCTGCGACCCTTTAATACGGTTCCTCATGTTGTGGTGACCACCCAAGCATAAAATTATTTTTGTTGCTACTTCATAACTGTAATTTTGCTACTGTTATGAATCGGGCAACACTTGTGAAAGGGCCGTTCAACCCCCAAAGCGGTCTCAACCTACAGGTTGAGAACTGCTGCACTAGTTCTTTATACTGCCCCCTCTTCACTATCATGATCCCAATTCTCCCTTACAAAGTGGCTAGACCAGAGGGTGTACACGGGTACAGATAAGAGCTGGAAACACAGGGAATTCAGGACAGATAAAGTCCTCAGGACTAATAATGAGAGTAGCGATACCAGGAGGGTAAGGGACAGGTAGGGGGTGGGGGGAGGATCTGTATATAACCCTCTCCCCAGGGGACACACAACAGAAAAGTGGGTGAAGGGAGACATCAGTCAGTGTAAGACATGAAAAAATAATTATAATTTATAAAGTATCAATGGTTCATGGGAGAGGGG
>NW_022109431.1:0-1254 GCF_000313985.2 Echinops telfairi
CTGATCTACAAAGTCATCCTCCATCTCACAAAACACACACAATGACGCTGACTGCAGAAGGAAAGTTGAATCTGTGAATGTGTAAGCATCTCAGCGCTGGCAGGGGTCTCCATACAGCTGCTCCAGCACCCAGGGCTGCATCAGGGTAGGTCCATGTGGCTTCTCCTCAGGGATGTCTCACAGGAAGTGAGCCTTGCCAGCTGAGGCAGAGAACTGGCTAAGGCAGCCGCACACCGGTCCAACTATTAGAGAGCAAGAGACAAGAGAACTAGCTAGGCGAGGCTCCACCCATCAAATCTTCACTCACCTCCCTCTACAGAGTCTCTTGCCCTAAAGAAAATAATCAAGCATCAGGATTCCGAGTGCGGCCTACCTTTGAAGCCCAGAAGCTCTGAGGCCTGTCCATCTCTACTCTCTGTTCAGTGGAAGGGCAGCTGTGCTGGCTGCCTGGGGCCACGTGGCCCTGCTGTGTGGAGCACACAGACAGTGCTCAGCAAAGGACAGCTTCTATGGCTTCTCAAGTTTGCATGACAAATCAGTCATCAAGGCCGATTCATCTGACTGCCAAGCCGCTATGCTGTGGTCTTCGTTCTTGGTCCCTGATAAAAATACAGAGAAGGCGCACAAGGCCCTCAGGCTTGCCTATCTAGAAGCAAATATGGAATGCTAACAAAAAGAGGTCACGTGGGCGAAGCAGTGTTTTACAAAGGAAAGCCTTGGCTTCCTCACACAGACTGCTGAACTTCTCAAGTATCAAATACAGCCATCTCAGTTCCATGGGAAGGGCAGATGCCAAAGCAAATCTGGGGCATGGGTCAACACATTTGAATGGGAAAGCATTGCTAAAATATTTAAGACAGTGTTAGAAACCATGTGGCACAGTGGTTCAAGCACTGGGCTGTTAACGCAAACTCCAGAAGCTTATGGGAGAAAGATATGGCAGTTTGCTTCCCTCAAGAGTCCAGCTGTGGAAAACCTCTGAACAGTTGGCCGTTGTCCTAGAACAGCGGTTCTCAACCTGTGGGTCACAATCCCTTTGGGGGTGGAACGACCCTTTCACAGGGGTCGCCCAATTCATAACAGTAGCAAAATTACAGTGATGAAGTAGCAATGAAAATAATTTTATGGTTGGGGGTCACCACCACATGAGGAACTGTATGAAAGGGTCGCGGCATGAGGAAGATTGAGAACCACTGTCCTATAGTGTCACTATAAGTTGGAATTGACTTAATAGCAATGGGTTTTGCTTTGTTT
>NW_022109432.1:0-1318 GCF_000313985.2 Echinops telfairi
TGAAAAATTGTGCCATTTAAAAAATCCATTACAAATAGAAAATTGCTACTCAAAGTAGGATTTTATCTTTTGGATGCTCCCTTTATCATTTTCAAGGATTTTATTTCTCTAAGATCGCGTTCTTCTACCCCCCTCCCCACGCCTCTAACTCCCAGTACATTGTAAAGATGTACTAGAATTTCACTGGAAATACCATAGGGAAAAAATAAAGATAAAAAGGCCAATTAACTCAATTAAGACAGACTTAATCACCAAACTCTTAAAAGCAAAGCCCTCAAGGATGAAAGTTATGAATTGTATTTCTACATGCATAAGAATTAAAAGGAAAATGTAGAATAATTATAATTGATTTCTGTAGACCAGTTCAACTGTATATAGATAAAGCAAAGCCAAATTTTACCTGGATTTCAGTAATGTAATTCTTATGAAGCAGATGGAATATTGATTATAAGATCATTTGTTAGGTTAAAAAAATGTTATGTGAACATTGATTGTAGGACCTTGTTTCATGTGTGCTCCATTACTCATGTATGTTACAAGTGTGTGTAGTAGTTTAGGAAAGTACAGTATGAATTCACAAGCAGAATTACACCAGGGGTCATGAAAGATAACATAATTGGGCAGGTTCCACATTTTAAAATATTGCTATCCACTGCATTGTATCTCAGAAGATGGAATTAAGCAGTGATAGCTATCAGATCCTGGTCTTTGGTGTAAGCAATCCATTGCACTTGCACAGACTGATTGCTGCGGCACCATGTGCTATTGAAGGGGCCCTGAGTCACAGAGAATGAAACTGTACTCAGTCCTGTGAGCTTTCCTCACAATTACTACTTTTGAACTCATCATGGTAGCCACGGTGTCAATCATCTTCTTGAGAGTCTTCCTCTTGTTGGCTGATCTTCTACTTTGCCAAGAATTATGTCCTTTTCCAGGGATTGCTGTACTTATTGCAAAACAGATTTTATCATTCTTCCAAAAGCTCATGATAATTTCACTATTCTTCTAAACACCATCATTCAAATGCATAGATTCTTCTCTTATCTATCTCAATTATTGTCAAACTTTCTCATGTTTTTGCGACTATTGACAATACCATGGTTTAAACAGGTATACCTTGCTCCTCAAAGTGGCATCTTTATTCTTTAGCACTATGATGAGTTCTTGGACAACACATTGGTTCAATGGCACATATCACTTGACTTCTTGACTGATGCTTTCTTGAGTGTTAATGGTGGATAAAAGTGAAATGGAATCCATGACCACTTCAATATTTTCTACATTTACCATGAGTTTGTACATTGTTAGGATTTTTTTT
>NW_022109433.1:0-1318 GCF_000313985.2 Echinops telfairi
CTTGTGACCCTTCTGTAAGGGGATGTCCAATTGTCTACAGATGGGCTTTGGGTCTCCACTCCATGCCCCTACCCCATTCACATTGGTATGATTTTGTTCTGGGTCTTAGATGTCTGATACCTGATCCCATAGGATGTCAAGGATTTTGTCTTGCTTGGATCCACAATCAATGCTCAGGGAAGCAGCAGTCAAGAGATCAAAAGACATGTTGCCTTAGGTAAATCTGCTACAAAGTATTGAAAAGCAAGGATGTTACTTTGAGGAATAAGGTGTATCTTCCCTGAGCCTTGGTATTCTCTGTTGCCTCATATGCACGTGAAATTTGAACATTGAATAAGGAAGATCATAGAAGAATGGATGCATTTGAATTGTGGTGTTGGAGAATATTGAAAGTAAAACGGACTGCTAAAAGCAGTCCAAACAACTCTGTCTTGGAAGAAGTACAGCCAGAGTGCTTCTTAGAGGCAAGGATGCCAAGACTTTGTCTAACATACTTTGGACATTTTGCCAATAAAGACCAGTCCCTGGAGAAGGATATCGTGCTCGGTAAAGTGGAGGGTCAATGAAAAAGAAGAAGGCCCTGTGGTAATTACATAATCAGTTTGAGACTTAAAAGTGAAGGGGTGGAGTTTAGCCTGTCAATCAGGTCGCAGCTTGATGATCTTATTTGGAGGTGCTAAGGAGATAAATAGTTCACTGGATGCAGGACACAGGCTAACTCCCTGAGAGACATTGTAGCTGACAAAACTCATGGAGCTACGCTAGAGAGCTGAAGGAACCACGTGGAGACCCCTGCCAGCGCTGAGATGCTTCCACTGACACTGGATCCACAAGACACTGGATCCACCAACTGGCCTGTGATCCTCCAGCATTCAGCATCATTGCATGTGTTTCGTGAGTCTGAAGAGGACTTTATAGATTGGTATCACACCTGAGGGCTAGTACCGGACATAGGGACTTAATCTGATCTGGACTGGGATGTTTTCTCAATATTCAATTGCTCTTGTATATAAAGCACTTATACACATATGAGTGTCTCTCTGGATTCGTTTCTCTAGTCATCCCAGACTAACACAGGTCCTCAATTAAATGGATCAACACCATGACTACAACAATGGGCTCAAGCACAGCAACAATTGTGAGGATGGTGCAAGACCAGGCCGTGTTTTGTTCTGTTGCTATTTGCCGGAGCTGACTCAATGGCACCTAACAACAACAATAAGGATTATAACAAGGGTGATTGGAAGCAATTGGGAGGTAAGAACAACGGATACAAGAATGAAGAAAATGATAAAAAATTGATTCTGGTGGTGATTCC
>NW_022109434.1:0-1260 GCF_000313985.2 Echinops telfairi
CAAAGGGGCAGAGAGCTGGGACCTCTCAGACACTGCTGGGGAGTCTGTCAACATGCGCAACCACTGTGGAGATCGAGATGGCGCTCCCCCAGGAATGGGGGTGACATTCCATGCGCGTCAGCAATGCCTCTGCTGGCTAGGTGTCCTACAGAAGTTAGGGGCCATAACAGGAACAGCCAGGTGCCCCCCCACCCCCACCCCAGGGTCATCGCAGCACGTTCACAATAGTAAGAAGTTGGAAACAGCCCAAACGCCCATCGGTACAAGACTGGAGAAAGACACTTGGATACCTAACACACAGTGGAGTATTATGCAGCGCTAAAAACCACGACGAAGCCATGAGAGGTCCCGCGCGACATGGATGGACCGAGAGAACAATACCACGTGCGAATGTTGTCTGCGGCCACGACAATAAAGGATAAACAGTACGACAGAGACTTGCACACTGAAGAGACTGGAGGTTCTCAAGGGAGGGAGGACAAGGGACAAGGGTGGGAAGACGAAGCCACGGGCTAGAAGCAGGCTGACAGGTCCTGACTGGGGGAAAGGAGGATGGAGGTCCGTAAGAGGAAGAAGAGAAATCAGGGGTCAGGGTGGGGGTGGTATAAAGTAAGGAGGTAGTTTGAACTGCTGAACGCAAAGCTGATGGTCTGAAATGTATTCTCCATTCCACTCACGATACAAAGTCCGGTGATTCTCACCAGATTCCACGGTCCCTCCTAAGGCTCTTGCACACTTAGTGACGCAGCACAGCACACACACACCCTTTCTGTGCTCTGGGAGCCAGCGTCCGCTGCGCTTGCTGCAGCGTGCTGTTCCGCTGATGGCTCTCCTCATTGACCCTCTGTGATCTGACAGTGAGATTCCGCTTTCGATGAGTCCATAGCGTACCATCTGAAGACCATCTGAAGACAGACAGGTAGCTCCATGTCCATCTGGGCAGTGACCTCATGACTTCCTCTTTGTGCAGGACTTCTTGTTTTAGAACTTTCTGCCTTGACCACCCGGTTTTCCTGGTTCTTGCTGTACTGGACGGGCGGGTGGAGATGAACCAAAAGATCCAATAATAGCCTCCTGACAGTTTAGCTGGGCTGCTCTGGACAGCAGGATAAGAGATGTCCCTGCCTATACATCGCTGTTCAGATACTACCTTGGATAGTCAGACCACAGCCTTGTCCCTGGGGCCAGGTGTCTGTGGCTCCCCTGACTGTTCACGGATCTCTCCCCCATCCTGGCTGCACTCCACATCAGCTGCCCCGG
>NW_022109435.1:0-1317 GCF_000313985.2 Echinops telfairi
ACTGCCACCATTTCTACCATTTCTCCCCCAGAGTGCTTCAGGTCTGCACTGTCCAACATAGTGCACAAGCTGCATTAAATTAACAAAAAAACTGGTTTCTCAGTCACACTACGTTTGCATCAAAGTAAATTAACTTGCTATAACATGTCTGAACAGGATCTAGTTTGAGAAACTAAGAAGGCTAAGACATCAATTTGAAAAAGCCCCAGTCAGAGCAACCTGACTTGTGCTAAAATCGCAGCAAGAAGAGAGAGCAAATTTATGGTGAAGCTTGGGTGGAAGAACAGAAGTTTATCGGGACAACATGGCCCCCAGGCAGTCAGCAGTGCACAAATGGCTGTAAGTAGGGAGGAGACAATGTTAAGATGAAGCTGCAGACCAGACCATCAGCATTAACTCGTGAGGAAACAACGCTGTTCATCCCCTAATTGAAGATAACTGACAACAGTAGAAACAAAAGCCAACAGCACAGACATTTCAGTTGGTTCAGCTTACACAATTCTGACTGAAAAGTTAAAGTTGAGCAAACTTTATGCCCACTGGGTGCTAACTACAACTACTGGGACACATCAGCTGCAGACAGGAGTGGAGCTTTCAACAGAGACTGAACACGCGGAACTGGACCCGAAGACAAAGCAGTGGCTACCACGAGGTGGCAGTGGTTCAGACGAAGCAACAGGGGACCGCCCTACAGCAAAGGTCATGACAAGAGTTCTTTTGGATACTCAGAGTATTTTGCCTGTTGACTTCTAGAGGGTCAAAGAACAACATCTATCTATTATGAGAGTGTTTTACGAAAATTAGCACAGTGGTTCTCAACCTTCCTAAGGCCGCACCCTTTAACACAGTTCATGCTGTGGTGAACCCCCCAACCATAAAATAATTTGCGTTGCTACTTCATCACTGTAATTTTGCTACTGTTATGAATTAGGCGACCCCTGTGAAAGGGTCGTTCGACCCCACAGGTTGAGAGCTGCTGCGAAAAACACCTGGGGAAGCCCCACCTGAGTCCCCCACCACAGCAATGCTCCTGCTCATCTCTCTCATCAAACCAGGGTGACTTGGCAAGGGTTTGATGGAAGTCATTAGGTAGTCCTAAATCTGGCTCCTAATCTTAAAAAATCTCTAAAGAGCACCCAGTTTTCTCCAGTTAACAATGTAAAAAAGTCTGCATCGACATGGTTACATTCCCAGGGCCTTCAGTTCTTCAGGGAGAGGCTCAACGGCTGGTATCATCACTTACAAAGGTGTCTTGAATTTGACAGGGCTTTTGTTGAGAAGAAAAAGTTTGTCTTTTTAATCTTTTCATTACATTTT
>NW_022109436.1:0-1317 GCF_000313985.2 Echinops telfairi
AACGGTGCCGCTGACCGGTCAAGTACTCAGTTACATAAGATCAAACAAGGATAAGTGAGCCGGAAGGGGCGGAAACCCAGAGGCGAGGCTACAGGAGCGGGGTGGGGCGGGCTGTGGGAATTCAATGGGCTGCCAGACCTTTCTGAACCAGTGGGCATTGGGACTCCTTTGCTCTGCCAACCTTCGCCTAATCAGAACCCCTCTGGAGGAGCCCCACCCCAGAAACCCCACGGGGCCAAGCTCTGCCCTGTCACCGAGGGCTGGCTCCCCAAGGAGGGCAGGGTGGGTTTTGTGAGAAATTCAAGTTGAAGAAACACCCAAGGCATGCGGGCTGTTACCCTTCAAGGGGCCGTTTCACTCCCGGGGTGAAGAGAACTCTGGTGGCCAGCTGGGCGGCAGTCCTGGGCTCACGGTGGTGCCAAGGTCCACAGAACGGGCAGCAAGGGAGATGGGAGGAGACCCCGCCCCTGCCAGCCTTGGCCCAGCCCATCCGCTGCTGGCTCCGACAACCTGACTGGGTCACCCACAAGCTGGGCCCAGGTCATTTAGGTGGGACATAGGCACATGATCCAGGACCTTGGACTGATTTTTCTGCAATCGGCTTCCCCCGCCCCCTCCCCTAGATTTCACATTGGCAAGCACCCTGGGAACCTGGAGATTTGGGCCAAAGAGATCGCCAACCCCACCCAACCCACCACAGGTTGCAAAATAGAAAACAGTTACTTCTAAAAGGGCAGACATCAGTCTCTACCACCCTGAGCTCAGAAGAAGCAGATGGTGCCCACTGCTCTGAAAGTGAGCCCCCAGAAAGCCCTGGACAGACTGGGGGGTGGGCTGGAGGGGGACACAGAACAGAAATCAGAGCCATGAAAGGGATGGGGTTTACTGGTTGGACAGAGACACGTGGGCTGCCCACAACCATGGCCCTTAGTCACACTTCAGGTGTGGGTGGGAACTCACACCTCCCGTGAGAGAATGGAGGGTCATTTGGCGGCAACAGGGCAGCACTGACGGGCCCATTGAGGGGACTCCCTGCGTGGGATGAGTTCACACAAAATATGTCTGAACTCTTAAGTGGGAAACTGATCATCTGCCCCGTAAACCTGCGCCCAAGTCACAATCAGATGTCTGTAAAAGGAGGGCAGGGAGCAGAAGTGGTAACACATTCAAATCTCATGTTCACAGAAAACATCTGATGCTAACGGCAGATGCCAAGCAAGCTGGATGTCTTAGGACAGGAAAACGCAGAGGGACCATGTGCAGGCTGAGTGCGCAGCACAGCCAGAAAGAAAGGGGTGCTGAGCTCCACTTACTGCC
>NW_022109437.1:0-1317 GCF_000313985.2 Echinops telfairi
GTATGGATTGGGATAACAGTTGTATGAGCCCCTAATAAAATGTTAAAAAAAAAAAAAAGAAGTTATGATACAATTAAAAAAAAATTATATATATCTATCTATATCTATATATATTAAGTGAATTAGGGTGGGTTCTCTAGAGAAACAAAACCAGTGATGCTTTTATATGTGCACATAGAGAAATTTATATCAAGAAAATGGTTCAATGGTTGCAGGACTGAGCAAGTCCAGTCTAACGCCAGGAAAATCCAAGTCTGTGGGTCAGATATTAAGTTGGAGGCTTTTGCTGACTGGTGTAGCTTCAGTGGCTGAAGAACCCAAGGTCAGCAGGAAGACAACAGTCTGGTAGCTGTAGAGGTGACTTAATCCAAAGTCAGCACGTCATGCTTGAGACTAGAGAAGTGAGTAAGTCCAAGGTCAGCAGCAGCAGGTCAAACGGCTGGCCACTGATGGTACCAAGGAACAACAGGCAATATGGCAGCTGTAGGTTCAAGTCCAAAGAACCAGAGGTCAATGAGCCAAATATAAAGTCCAGAGCAGCAGAGAGAAAGCAAGCTTTTTCTACTTATATAGGAAATAGGTTACACCCCCCAAGGGGAAAACATTTAATTGCATTAAAGCTGTGTCCTGAGTACAGCGGTTTCAGTCCACCCTAATCTTACAACATATTGCCTGCTCACTGGAGATCTCACTAGGTGGTTGAGTACATTGTCACATCCTGTGGGATTGTTGTTGTTCCATGTAATCGGGTTGATTCTGATAGTGACCCAGTATACCACACGAAGAAACAGGGTTTGGTTCTGTGCCAACTTCACAACGGTTCTTACGTTGCATCCAGTGTGTCAGTCCGTCTCTTCAAGGATCATTGGCTGCCTCTCTACTTTGCCAAGCAGGATGTCTTTCTGCAGGGACTATTCTCTCCTGAAAACAGGTCCAAAGTACGGGAAATGAAGTCCTCTCTATTGTGAGTACACAAACTGAGAGTGCAGAAATAAACCCACACATCTATGGTCTACTGATTTTGACAGGGTGCTAAGCCACTCGATAGGAAAACAAGAGTCTCTTCAATAAATGATTCTGGGGAATTTTTATTTCCATGTACAGAAAAATGAAGCAGGATCTTTATCTCACAGTATACGGAAAAAAAATTGAAAACTGATTAAGGACCTAAATGTGCAGACTAAAACCATAGGATTCTCAGAAAAGTCAGTGCAGTGCTGCCAGGCCGCTCTCTGAGCAGTGAGCTGTCTGCTATAATAACAAAAGCACAAACAGCCAATGACAAAATAAGTCAACAGGATCTCATACAAGTAAAAA
>NW_022109438.1:0-1294 GCF_000313985.2 Echinops telfairi
TTCTCAGCTGTAAAAAGATTAAGTAGCTGTGCCAAAGTCACATAGCAGGTAAATAACAGAAGTTGATTTGAACTCAAAAAGTCTATTTCTACATTTTGCTCTGTTAACCACAGTGCAGAACTTCATACTATACTAACTACATACTACTCTACCACAGACTCTTAATCTTTGAAGACTTTAGTAAATACATGATGTTAGGTAAAATTCTACAGTGGAAATTGAATTAAATTATAAATTCAAGAAGACAAAAAGGATACAAAAATTTCAAAGATGAATGTCAAAAATGTCAAATATGAACGTCTATTTTTTTAGACAATAAGTATATCACTCAGGTATGATGATTCTACTGAATATACTTACACTGATATAAAGTTTCATAGAAAATCATTATTAATTACAGAGAGAAATTATATTTGCGATTGTCCAAACGTATGATGAAAATAGTAAATATCTAAAAATCTTGAGGGTATGTAAAGGTTTTAAAAATTCTTTTTATAACCTATTTTTACTTAATCAGAAAAGTTGATTTGAACTCGCTTGGTTGGTTGGTTTTAATCACAGTGGTCTAGCCTCCTGTTAACCTGCGAATGACTGCATTTTAAATACTGGTCAGCATCGTAAAGGTGGTCGTGTTGTTATTTTTAGTTGTTATCTTGTTGACTCCAGCGGATGGTGACCTTCTGTATAACGGAACGGAATGTTCCATATTCTGAGTCAGGGCTAAGATATGCATCATCATAGGTACGTTTTAAGCCTCTTTTATAATAAGAAGAGATATGGTCAATTAAATGCTGTTATCAAGGCTTTTCACTGTCATAAGGAGCCCCATTGGTGTAGTGGTTACGAGTTAGGCCACGATCCTAGTGGTCAGAAGTTCAAAACCTCCAGCAGCTCAGCGGAAGAAAAACTGATCATTCCACTCCCATCAACATGACCATCTTGGGAGCCCACAAGGGGCCACTATGAGTCAGCACTGACTTGCTGGCAGTGCATGGTTGTGGCTTCTAGATATTACTACACAGGCGAGATAATAAGTGATAGAACTAATGTTGGCAATGGTTAGGAGTCTGCTCTGGGTTCAGATGTTGACTATGACATGGGTTCATTCTATGAACTTAAATTCTGAACCTTAATTTTTTTTTCAGTGTTTCCACAAGAACTTGTGTGTTATGAAACGACCTCTGTAGTTAGGTATAATAGCAAGAAAATTCCTCATAATCCAACTTACATATATCAATACACATGACTACTCCCATAAACAGTGAACAGTCTTGTAAACCCACAGGGGGTCCCT
>NW_022109439.1:0-1317 GCF_000313985.2 Echinops telfairi
CACTTTAGTAAGGGTCTCTTGCTAAAAAACACCTTTCCAAATCCTTATCTTACAGCCTTTATGCTGTTCTCCCTCTCTGTATTTGCACATGCCCTCCTCTCCTGTTTGGTAACTGGGTACTTCTCGCCTCATAAATCAGATTGAGAAGTCATCCACTCTATCTTATTTCCTTAATTAGGAAAGTTTTAAGTATTTATTCATTAACTATCTATTTTGTAAAAGCCACTTGAAAAATCATTAAACAAACAAAATCACTGCTATTGAGTGACCCTATAAGATGGAGCAAACTGCACCATAACGTCTACAGTCCCCATAACGTCTACAGAGCTGTAATAGTGAAGCATGCCGTATGTCACATGCTCTAAGGTGCAACTGTTGGACTCTCCTGATCTGGAGGAAAGAAGAATGATGAAAATTGAAAGAGCTATGGAAAAAATTACTCCAGCAGACAAACTGACTGTACAAACATTAGACTCCACAAATTGAGCCCAGACAAACCAGATGGTACCAACCTATAACCACAAACTACTCAGAAAAGGATATTAGACAAGATAGTCATGGATAAAATTAAAGAAAAATGTGAAACAAAATTCACAATCATTGAAGAGACCAGGCTTCTACTCAAGTACTCCCTCAATACAAGAAAACTTTGCTCTAATAACCTGGCATTCCGTGATGCTTAGCTTCCCCACTGGATCACCAAAGACAAAATAGGTGCATAAGCAAATGTGTTGAAGAAAGCTGATGGTGCCCAGCTATCAAAAGATATAGCATCTGGGGTCTTAAAGGCTTGAAGATAAACAAGCGGCCATCTGGTTGAAAGCAACAAAGCCCACATGGAAGAAGCACACCAGCCTGTGTGATCATGAGGTGTTGATGAGATCAGGAATCAGGCATAAAGGACCTACAACAGAAAATCATAGTGTGAATGAGGGTGAGGGTGGAGTGGAGACCATCTGTAGACAACTGGACATCCCCTTACAGAAGGGTCACAATGACTAGACAAGCCAGTCAGGGTGCAGATTAGCACCGATGAAACATACGACTTTCCTTTGGTTCTTCCCCCTCCCCCGCCCCCCATTATCATAACCCCAATTGTACCTTAAAAATCTGGCTAGATCAGAGAATGTACATGGGTACTGCCAAGAGCTGGAAACACAGCAAATCCATTACAGGTAAACACCTCAGGGCCAATAGTGAGAGTAGCGATACCAGGAGGGGAAGGGGAAGGTGTACAGGGAGAAAAGGGGAACTAATTACAATGATCTACACAGAACCCCCTCCCAGGGGGATGGACAGCAGAAAAGTGGGTAAAGG
>NW_022109440.1:0-1258 GCF_000313985.2 Echinops telfairi
GCAGCCCCAGTGAGGAAGACCTTTGAGAAGAGATTGACACAGTGGCTGCATCGATGGGCTCAACCAGAAGAACAATCGGGTGCACAGGACAGGCCCTCTTGTTCAGCCCAGCAATGCAGGGCTGCTGTGGGTTGGAAATCGACCTGAAGGCCCCTGACAACAGCCAGTCCTGTGCTTGACCTCTGCGGTTAGGGGAGGAGCAGTGCTGAGATTGAATCCACCCTCTCCGCATCCCCCTTTTGTGGCTGTGATTGTGGTTGATTAAAGCAAAAGAACGAAGAAGCGAGGAAAGAACAAAGGAAAAAGTCCCCCGTAGTCCCTGCAGGAACTTGAATCTCAGCGCACCCCAGGGCATCAGAAGCTCTGCCACAGCCGAGGGTAGGGGCTCGGTGGGTGAACTCAGCGCCCACCACCTCCGAGCACGTGAATGTGTGGGCCAGAGGGAGCCCAGGCATGCCCGCTTAGCCTCCCCTCTTACAGACAGACCACACTGACAGCAATGGAGCTACGGGCCAGGGGTCCACTCCTCTGTTCACCCAGGTGTGTGTGTGTGTTGGGTGGGGGGGGTTGGCAGAGGGGAGTCCTCCTTTCTTGTTGCTGCCCTGCCTTGTGGGAGGAGCTGAGTGGCCAGCAGAGAATTTGCTGTTCTGCTCCAGGCCCCAATGTGGAGGGTGCCTTTCGTTTCCCCCTTGGTGCGTTAGGCTCGCCCTTTCCACAGACACACATGGCGCCAGGTCTCTCCTCTGCATGAGCTTCCTGACATGTTTGTTGTAGAGGGGCTAGGCAGCAAGTCTGTCTGGGTTGGCGTCTTACCAGAAATCTCTCCATAGTCAAAAATCAAACCACATTCACTGCCATTGAGTTGATTCTGATTTACAGCGAGCGACTTTTTGGTCAAAGTTAAACTATCTCTGTGGGTATCTGAGGCAAAATCTTTTTTTATTAAAGAAATCATTTTATTGTGGCCTCTTACAGCTCTTCTCAAAATCCATATATGCATCCATTGTGTCAAGCACATTTGTACAAATGTTTCCATCATCATTTCCTAAACATATTCTTTCTACTTGAGCCCTTGGTATCAGCTCACCACCCCCCACCTACCTTCCCTCACTCCTGAACCCTTGATAATTTATAAATTATTATTCTTTTTTTCATGTCTTACACCAATTTCCCTTCACCCATTTTTCTGTTGTTCATCTCCCTGGGAGGGGGTTATATGTGATTGGTTCCCCCTACCTCCCCCTTACCCTCCTGGGAT
>NW_022109441.1:0-1212 GCF_000313985.2 Echinops telfairi
CTGGCACTCTGGGGAAATGGGCCTTTGCCTACAGTTACCACAGAAACCAGGAAATGAAATTCATGGATTGCTGGGAAAGCTATGTTCTGCCAGGCATTTCTCTGCAGGCCGGCCAAGGGACTTCTGATCAGGCTCAGGGAATTACACATCACTCTGAGTCTCATTCAGAGCTAGGTAAAAGACTTAAGGTCAGAATGGAAAGCTAGCTTTTGCCTTGTGTCTTCCAAATTACAGCCAATGGACTTCCCAGCAGGTTGTGGAAGCGAGAAAATTTTGGCATCTCCATTCAGGCCATGGATGATATTCCTGGTCAAGCTGGGAAGCGAGGATTGCCCAGCGTCTCCCAGCAAGATAGGCATTGAACGTCCGGGAATGCTCCATTTCCTCTGCTGACCTTCTTATTTGCCTCACATGTGGTTAAGTTTGTCATTTCAAGAGTCTTCAAAGGACTGAATATTACTGTGGTCAACACACATTACAATGTCCCATATTCATTTGGATATTTGCTGCCTTTAATCCCAGGGGACCAAGGAGTCCCTGGAACCTGGGGAGGGAGGCTTCCCTCTGTGTCTTACATTTATCCCTGCATGTGATTTTGGGATTTGTGGGCAATAGCGGCTTTCCTTATCGTCTCCCTGCCAGTGTGGCAAGCCACTACCTGGTTTGCTGGAAAATTGAGGCTCAGGGTTAAGGATAGGTTTAGGGTTAGGGTTAGGGCTAGTGTTTGCGGAAGGATTATGGCTAGGTTTAGAACTAGAGTTAGGTTTACTGTTACGTTACGATTAGGTTTAGGTTTAGGTTTAGACCTAGATTGTTGTTATGGTTAGGTCTAGGGCTAGGTTTAAGGTTAAGCCTAGGTTAGGGTTAGGGTTAGGTTTATGATTACGGTTAGGGTGTGTTAGGGTCAATGTTAGGCCTAGGGTTATGGTTAGGGTTAAGGTTAAGATTAGCATTAGGGTTAGGTTTAAGGTTAGGTTTAGTGTTAAGGTTAAGCCTAGGGTTAAGGCTAGGGTTAGGGTTAGTTCTAAGGTTATGGTTAGGGTTAGTCATAGCGTCAGGCTTACGCCTAGGTTTAGAATTAGGGCTATGGTGAGGCCCACATTTATAGTTAGGGTTAGGTTCAGGGCAAGGGTGAGGGTTAGGGTTAGGACTAGTGTTAGGTTTAGGATTAAGGTTGGCGTTTTGGGAAGGGTTTGGGTTAGGTTTATAATT
>NW_022109442.1:0-1292 GCF_000313985.2 Echinops telfairi
GCACCAAAACTTAGAAAAATTAAGCCTTCAAAAACTATGCTTGCTTTCCAGGTCACCCGCTCTAAGTCGCGGGTGCCTGCTGAAAATGAAACTAAAGGCAGTGATGGTGACTCAGATGATGACGCACCTGCAGCAGATACTCAGGGAAATAACTCTGATGAACATTCCGACACAGATAGCGGGGATGAGGAGGAAAAGGCTAGCACTAAAGATCAGCAATATCGCCGCATCAGCCTCAAGTACATAAAAGAATTAAAATCGGCTGTGTCCCTTTATGGCCCGACAGCTCCTTATACTGTGTCCCTCCTTGAGTCCCTCACTGAGAAGTGGCTCACTCCTAATGATTGGTATATGTTAGCCCGTGCTGTGCTTTCCGGAGGAGACTTTGTTCTTTGGAAATCAGAATACACAGAAGCCTGTAAAGAGGTTGCCCGCCGTAATGCCGAGACTAAGGGGACGGCAAAACGGTGGACGATTAAAAAATTAAAGGGCCTTGCCCCCTATGATACTAACAATAAGCAGGCACGATTTTCCCCAGGACTACTTGCCCAAATTCAAACAGCTGGCCTTAAAGCCTGGCGCCGCTTGCCCCCCAAGGGCGCTGCCACCACTTCTTTGGCAAAAATTCGGCAAGGGCCTGAGGAGCCCTATAGCGATTTTATTAGCCGTTTAACGGCCGCTGCTGAGCGACTTGTCGGCAAGGATGAAAATGAAAGTGAATTTATCAAACACCTTGCTTATGAAAATGCAAACCCTACTTGTCAGGATGTTCTCCGCCCACACCGCCGGACTGGCGATATCTCTGATTTTATAAAATACTGTGCAGGAGTTGGTCCTTCACATAATCTCAGACTAGCCATAGGGGCTGCTCTTCAAGGTTTAATCCAAAACCCCGCCGCACCTACTCAAAAAACCTGTTTCAACTGTAAACAGCCTGGTCATTTTTCTCGAGACTGCACAGCATTTAAGGCCTCTCACCCTGAAAGGCTGAGACCATCCACCGTCTGCCCCCGCTGCAAGCGTGGTTTTCACTGGGCCTCTGCATGTAGATCGAAGGCCGATTATCAAGGAAGCCCTTTGCCCCCTCACTCTGCGGTACAGGGAAACGCCCAGCGGGGCCAACCCCGGGCCCCCTTTCCGAGACAAACCCCTGAGGCCATCAGGTTTGTCCCTCAAGGCCATCAACTCCCTCAGGCCCAGCGCCCGGCACTGCCCCCGCAAGCCTTGCCTCACTTTCAAGAGCAACAGCAGGCAGCGCAGGACTGGACCTCTGTTGCTCCTCCCACACAATA
>NW_022109443.1:0-1256 GCF_000313985.2 Echinops telfairi
CTATTCCACAATCTTAAATGTTAGATTAATTTTGATTTTTCTCAGAACTATATTATACCCTCAGTAGTCATTTTGCTCTTAAAGTCTGGGTTGTGCTGGCTCAATAGTTGGTTTCAGCTAATCTTCTGCCCACAGATTGCAGACCTGCTTCTCACTATCACTTATCTCATTATCTGATATTTTGGATTTTGTAACAATAGTAAACATTCTACTATCTTGCACTTTAATGATGTGTTCTGGCAGTAATTAATGCTTAGGTGCAAGGCAAGAGTAATACTGGTCCTGATGGTTAAGATTATGTGCCTAGCTGGCTGGGCCATTCTTCTTGGTAGTTTGGCAGTTATAGAATGATGTAACTTGTCAGTTACATAATGATTTGTGCTATATCTTTTTATAGCTGGACACCATCAGCATTTTTCACCACATTTGCTTATGCACCCATTTGTCTTCAGTGATCGTATCGGGGAGGTGGCACACAATGTCTATCCAGAACCCTCTAATGTAATCCTTTTGAGAACAGTTGGTAGTGGTAGCTAGGCACCATCTGGTTCTTCTGGTTTCAGAGTTGTGGAAATTGATGTTTGCATGGTCTATTCATTCACTGGACTAATTGTTTCCACATGTCTTTCCATTTTCATCACAAAAGTTCCATTATCTTTTCATGTCATTTTTACATGAACGTTTAAAAGTCCCCTCATATATTTCAACTGCCCTGGGCATCCTATACTTACTGAATTAAAAATAATTTCTAATTAAAATTCTGTGAGAGCATAAGCAAATGTGGTGAAAAAAAAGCTGCTGGTGCCCAGTTATCAAAAGACACAGCGACTGGGGTCTTAAAGGCTTGAAGGTAAACAAGTGGCCATCTATCCCAAAAGCAACAAAGCTCACATGGAAGAAGCACACCAGCCTGTGTGATTACGAGGTGCTGAAGGTATCAGTTACAAAAAAATCATATCATTGTAAATGATGGGGAGTGCAGATTTGAGACCCAAGACCCATCTGTAGGCAACTGGACATCCCCTTACAGAAGGGCTGTGGCGAGGAGACGAGCCAGTCAGGGTGCAGTGTAGCAATGATGAAGCATACAATTTTCCTCTAGTTCTTTAATGCTTCCTCCTCCCACTATCATGATCCCAATTCTACCTTACAAATCTGGCTAGACCAGGGGATGTACACTGGTACAGATAGGAACTGGAAAACAGAGAATCCAGGGCGGATGATCCCTTCAGGACCAGTGGTAAGGGTGGCGATGC
>NW_022109444.1:0-1266 GCF_000313985.2 Echinops telfairi
TATCCCAATAAAACACTCAGACTCCTGATAATCACACACAAATATGAAGGATGAATATCTGTACTAATTTACATTTGTAACCATTAAGATTCCTTTTTTTTAACCATTAAGATTCTAAAATCATGCTAATAATGTCCCCTATACTCATCAATAGCTATTCTAGGCCTGTTCTATAACCCTACTGAAGGTCCCAACATCTCTGAACACAAAAGTTGATAATGACCTTGCCAGTAGACAGTGACCCTTTCAATTTCCTGGGTAAGGCTGACCATCTACAAGCCTATCTGCTTTGGAGTCCACCTTTAGTCCTTCCATTCCCAGTGGGAATCCTGGGGACCAAGTACAAATATATTAATGAACAAGGAACCAAGTTTCTCATTGTTGAAGGGGATAAAAATATGGAATGTGGAAAGGCTAAGAAGTTAGATTGAAACTGGATATATCAATATGAGCTTATTATTTTTTTAGGTGCAAGAAAGGTGGAGCATTTGCTCCATCTCCACCCCAACTTTGTCTTCTGAAAGAACCTTGAAGCAATAATGCCCCAACAATAAGTAACTTACATCCTAGATCTTAATTTCTAAATATTATGCCTCACTAAAATGAGCCATAGATTACTAAATAAATGGGTAATACCCAAGGAGAAGTACAAGATGAACCTGGACTATTTTGTTGTAACAGAATACAAAATGGATTCAAGAAATTTATGTCAACGTGCTAAAAAAAACACAGTGAGACAGAAAGTGTTAAGGGGTTTCAATTAAATGAGAATGTCTCAAAAAAAATGAAACGAACTTAAATTATGGTACTTTTCAGAGTATATTTGTAGTTAAACATTTGAAACACCTATGGAAATAAAAATATACTAAAAGTTAATCATTTAAAATCATTTATCCCTTAGGAAGTGGTGTTTTGCATTGAGAAGATATGAATAATATATTCATCTTCAAGTAATACAGGTAAATTTTTTTAATGACTGGATATCAAAATACTGTTTAAGCCTAAGGAACTTAGGGAGAGGGAATATTAAAATTTCTTATAAAGGTTTAAATTTCCTTTATTAAGGTTCACTCATGAGGAGTTTTCACTAAAAGGTCCACACAGTCTAGACTCCTCTGAAACTTGCCTCCTCCCTCCCCTCTCCCTGAGACATAGACACACACACACACACATACACACACACACTTCAGTCATGTCATTAAGAAATCAACCATCAACGGTGACAGTGGCAATACTGGGAGGGAAGGGGGGTTAGAAAGGGGGAAC
>NW_022109445.1:0-1313 GCF_000313985.2 Echinops telfairi
AAGCAGGTCAGAGGGGAGCAGGGGGCACTATTAGCATCAAGGCTGAGACCACAGGCCTTTGGAGTGACAGGTGGCCCGGCCTCAGACAACCCGGGGCTCCCCCTGGACCTGAAGTGCCGGGGATCCATGGAGGGCAAGTGGGTGCCACCTGGGTGTCCGAGCCCTTGGGGTCAGGTCAAGGAGTGGATGGCGGAGGCCACAGATATCCTGAATGTCCAGGCCTGGGTGCTCAGGGGTCTGGAGGGATGCTAGGAGACACTGATGGGGTCAGAGGTCTGGGAGCAATGTGGTCTGAGTCAGACTATTGGAAGGGGTCACATGACTCCCGAGGACAAGGACCCAGAGGTGGCATGGGCTACCAGGATGGCCTAGCAGGTGCGGGGAGCACCTGATATAGTTACAGGAGGGCGATGGGAGGGCCAAGGGCTGGGGGGCCTTTTGGGGGTCTGGATTTTTTTCTTTGGCGGCATGAACGTGTTAATCTACTTGGTGAATCTTGACTGAGCCCCTGCTGTGTGCCGACCTCAGCTGCAGACACACGGACTCATGAGACACACGGACTCATGCAAGGACAGGCAGGGAAAGCGCCCTGCCGTCGCGGAGCCTCTATTTTGGTGGCCAGGAGAGAAGTGGTGAACAAGTAAATGACCTTGTAGTCTGTTGGAGTGGCTGTCAACCCCCCATGGTAGCCAACCCGGTGGCAACTTCCCCCAGGGCACATTCATTACTGGCTTTACAGTAGTAATGATACTAATGCAGCGCCCTGGTGGGGTAGTGGTTACACGCTGGGCTGCGAAAGGCAAGGTCAGCAGTTCCAAACCATCAATCGCTCCTCGGTGGGGAGGGGATGGGGAGGGAAGACGGGTCATTCTATTGCTCTAAAGAGTCACCATCTGGGAACCCCCCAGGGCCGTTCTACCCTGTCCTGCAGGGTTGCTGTGAGTCGGCAACAACTGGAGGGCAGTGAGTGGCTTGTGTTTTTCTTGTATACAAACACGAAACAGACCAAGTGTCTATGTGTAGGATTCAGCGGCGTGGCTTATATAAGTGGCACCAGCCTCGCCCTCCTGCGAATTGTTCGTCGTTGTCACCTGCTTGGCAGGGACCCCTCGAGGGTGGAGAAGGAGCAGGGCCCGTAGAGGGCAGACCCTCCGGCCAGCCCAGTCCTCCATAGCCGCATCCCCTTGGAGTAGCTCTGGGGACTTGGGTCCCAGAGGGCCCTCCGGTCCTGGGAGGCTTTGGCACAATGGCCTGGCGTCTGTGTGGATGAGCAGTGTCTAGCTCAGAAAATGCCCTTAGTGGCGCCCCCCCCC
>NW_022109446.1:0-1316 GCF_000313985.2 Echinops telfairi
TTCTATTGCTATGGGTCTGTTGAGATTCTTGACGTCCTTTGGGGATAGTCTAGGGAGGGATTGTTTTTCCAAGGATTTGTGCATGTCTTCCAACTTGTTGAATTCATTGTAGTACAGTCCTTCATAGTACTGTGTAATTATTCTTACTGCCAGTGTTTTTATAGTTGCTGGTCTTGTAAAAATTTCGGCTGTTTAGCTACAACATTGTGGTAGTTAGTATTTGTGAACCGATGTCATTAACTTTTAAAAGAACAGAGTAGTAATTAAGGGAAAAGAAGGGGAAATTTTAAAAGGCTCTCACACAATTATTAATTATGCTATAACTCAATGTAGAAAACAATTTTGTTTTTGAGTTTTATGTAATCTAAGAAATATTAAACAATTTACAAATGTATTTGTCATATGTTACTGAGTGAATATAGTTGATAAAAACATTACGAAGGCTGTGTAGACTCTGACACTGACACTTGACTGGAAAAGTTCCATATTTTTGCCCATTTAAAAGAAAGGGTGCATAGATTATTGAAAATGTCATTAATACTACATGTAAGTAAAATTTTCCTGAAAATAATTAAAAAGTATTGGCAGCAGTATATTGAGATGGAGCTGCCAGGAACTCCAGAAACAAGGGATGTCACTGCTGATGTCAGATGGACCTTGGCTGAAAACAGAGCGCAACACAGAGGAGCTCACCTGCTCTTTGTTGACTCTGCCAATGGATTTAGCTATTATGTGTGGGTCATAACAAAAAATAAGAATTTCAAAATACTCAATTCATGTGGAATCTGTACATAGAATAAGAGGCAGCCTTTTAAATAAGGGTATACAGCATGGATTAAAATGAGAAAAGGCACGAGTCAGGGTTTTATCTTTGTATCCTATTTGTTTAATCTTTATGATGAACAAATAATATGATAAACTGGATCATATGAAGAACACAGAATCAAGATTGGAGAAAGATTAATTGATCTTCAATATGAAGATGATAGAACTTTGCTGAAAATGAAGAGGACTTGAAGCACAGACTGTTGGAGCTTAAGACGATAGTCTTCCACATGGATTACACCTCAACATAAAGAAAGCTCAGATCCTCACAGTGAACCTATACCCAACAGCATGGTAAACAAAAAAGATTGAAGTTGCCAAGGGTTTCATTTCACTCGACTCCATAGTCAAAGACCATGGAAGCAGCAGTCAAGAAATCAAATAACACTTTTCTTTAAAAATCATTTTATTGGGGGCTCGTACAACTCTTATCACAATCCATACATCCATCCATTGTGTCAAGCACATTTGTACATTTGTTGCCATCATCA
>NW_022109447.1:0-1316 GCF_000313985.2 Echinops telfairi
GTTTCTTTTTCATGGTGTATTTACAGTTTTATACCAAGAAAATACTGAAACTCATATATATATAACTAATACTAATATATGAGTAATAATTTTATTTTTTGCTGGAATCTTGGTGTAATTACTATTACTACTTCTCAGGAGCATTCTTTTTGTACTTTTTCAAGGACAGATTTGTTTATTCTTCTTACAGGTCATAGAATATTCAATGATCTTCACTAACACCATGATTTATAAGCATTGATTCTACTTTGATTTTCTTTATTTATCTGCCACCTTTCACCTGCGCATGAGATGCTTGAAAATACCATGACTTGGATCTGGTGAATCTTCATCCTCAAAATTACATCCTTTCACTTCAAAACTTTAAAGAGAACGTGTGAAACCTGTTTGCCAAACTTAATACATTATTTGATTTCTACACTGCCACTTACATAAAAATTAATTGCAGATCCAAGCAAGATAAAATCCTTTAACATCATCAATCTTTTTCCATGTTTCATTATTTTGGCTATTGGTCCAGAGGCAAGACTATTGTTTATAGTTATGTTCTTTTTTTTTAATGGCATCTTCTTTATTTTGCATACTTTAATAGAACAAAATAAACAAAAAAGAAACCTCACGGATACACAACATTAACCCCATTCCCAAATAAAGGAGGGGACAAGAGGGCGTGAGGGCCTTAGGTCCTGCTTTACACACAAGAACAGGAGGGGGGACCACTAATTAAAAGCAGTTGCAGAGACCAGGTGGTCTAGGGTCACTCATGTCATGGGGACACTATACAGAGGGCACAAGGTTTCGGAGTTGAATGGCCTACTCTACTTCTTCCATGCGAGATACGTCTTCGTCACCCTCGAGGGGGGGGGAAATCTCATCAGGAACAGCAGTGCCGGGCTCCTCGGACGTCACCTCATCTTCATCAATGCCTAAGCCAAGCTTGATCATGCGGTGGATGCGGTTGGAGTGGGTCTGAGGGTCCTCAAGGGAGAAGCCAGAGGAGAGCAGTGCTGTTTCCAACAGCAGCAGCACCAGGTCTTCCGGCTTTGTCGTTCTTCTCAGCCTCGGCCTTCTGCCGCAGCGTCTCCACAATGGGGTGGTCCGGGTTGATCTCCAGGTGCTTTTTGGCCATCACGTAGCCCATTGTGGAGTTGTCCCGAAGAGCCTGGGCTTTCATGGTCCGCGCCATGTTGGCCATCCAGCCGTTCATACTAGTTACAGTGCAGCAGGGTGAAGACACGAGTCTATTGGAGATTGTCACCTTCTCAACCTTCTTATCCAAAATCTCTTTCATGAGCTTGCACAGGTTCTCGAACTTG
>NW_022109448.1:0-1316 GCF_000313985.2 Echinops telfairi
TAGTCAGCAGTGTAAGAGGCACATAAGGCTCTCAGCCCCCAAGCTGTAAACTGCCCAGCCGCAGGTGGCTGACATACATACCTATGGTAGGGATGGTTGTCACGATCTCTCCCAGCTTCAGTTTATACAGGATGGTAGTTTTGCCAGCTGCATCCAACCCCACCATAAGAATCCGCATCTCTTTTTTTCCAAATAGACTCTTAAACAGCTTTTCAAAGACGTTCCCCATTGTAACGGAATTCAGTCAGCTCACTGAGAAGAACAAAAATCAGAGTCACACATGCTACTGCGGCTGCTCCCAGCAATGTCCAAACACAGCTTGGCCTACAACAAGGAGTGCGGCATCTTGCATCCAAAGCCTTTTGATGCCTTCTAGAGAATTCCCTTTTCTACTGCAGGTCCAAATGGAAAGGAATTCTGGTGGTGCCAGGGGATAAGCATTGGGCTGCTGAAGGCAAGGGTGGCAGTTCAAACCCACCAGCCATTTGATGGGAGAACGATGAGGCTGTGTGCTTCAGTAGTGATGGATAGCCCTGGAAACCCTCTCTAGGGTCACTATGAGTAGTGGTGGGATATAGTCATACCAGAGAGCTTCAAACAGTTTGTGGAGAAATTCCACTATCTTTACTTTTTTTCCCCCCCAGGAACTTTCTGAAGTCCCCTTCTACAAAAGAGGGCTTATTAAAGTCATATTCGCTTTGGAGAAATATACTCTAACCTCATTTTTTTCCTAACCCCTAACACTATTTGAAGTGTGAGTTTGCAGTGCCATGCAGGCTTCTTAGGTGCAGCTATCAGTCTCTCCCCATCCCAGGAAAAAAGAGTGGTAAAAACAGAAAGACATGTGGGCACTATTCGTCCAAGGGACGAATGGACCCCCAAAAGACCAGTCTCCATGACCCAGGGATCTGAAGAATTAGAAAGTACCCAGCTACCACTGCCAACTGCTCTGCTCTAAAAGGGTTTCACATCAACAGGTCGTAAACAGATGGAAGAAAGGTGTGGAACAAAACCCCCAATCATAAAATAGACCAGGCTTACTGGTCAGATAGAGACCAGCGGAATCCCCCAAAGAATGGCCCTTAGTCACTCTTCAGGTTTGGTACTAAACTCACCACACCCCACCCCCTACCACACACACACACACACACACACACACACACACACACACACACTTCCTCAGGCTCATTATTAGGTGAGTTACAGAAAGGGCCAGCTCAGAGCATGTAGTTATGCATACTAGTAAGGTATGCATACCTTAGAGCAATGAACCAATTTAAGATTTAAGAAGCAGCATTTACCCAAGAACACATTTC
>NW_022109449.1:0-1245 GCF_000313985.2 Echinops telfairi
TTTACCCAATTCAATGTGCCACTTGATCTTGGACTGCTGTTTCCAAGAGGAATAATTGTAGATCCAGGCAAGATTAAATTCTTTTCAAATTTTTTTATTGAATTACAGTATCCTTCTTCTCTAACCACCAGTGCTTCAAGTCCTCCTCACTTTCAGCAAGCATGGTTGTGTCCTTTGCATATTACAGGTTGTGAATAAGTCTGTCTCCAATTCTGAGGCTACAGTCCTCCGATATCTCTTTTGGAACAAGTAGAAATGGGAGGCAAATTCTTTTTATTTTTTAAAAGTTTTATTGGGAAACCCACATATGATTCAATTCAATAATTAAATAAAATTAAGAAGAGTTGTGAATTATCACTAAAATGTTACACTTTAACCTACCTACATCTGATACATTCTAAGGAAGCTCTGGAATGTTTGGGTATTTCCTATGTTGTAATTAGAAAAGAGGGAAATCCTATACTTAAAATAAAATAAAATAGTTCATATATTTAAGTTGAGAATCTTTCATTTTTAACCTGCACAAGATGGCGGATACAGTGGCTGTCAATAACACTGCACCCTAGTGCCCCACATGTGAGGATGGCCCAGGAGCAGCGTGTTTTCTTCTGTTGCCCAGAGCTCACTATGAGTCAGAACAGAATCAATGGCAGCTAGCAACTGAAAGAACAACACATTTTGAATGCTGCAATTAACTGAATCCACAGATTCATTTAGCTGGGCTATAAAACTATCTGAGGATCACTATTGATCTTAAAGTTAAGCTGGATGTTTGTTATTTTTTGAGATAGTGCAACCAGATTACATCAATGAAATTGGTTGAGTAAAAACCCTGTAAAAATGCTATACTGCATAAAAAAATGAAAAACAAAATTGTCAAAATTTGTCAGAATCAACTCTTTTTCAGTATTCTAGAAATTAATCAAAGGCTCACAGCAATTCATAGACCATTTGCTCAAGAAAAAAAAACTTTTGAATTTCAAAAAAATCCAACTTTGTGGTATTTTCATGTGAAATATTCCTGGCATATCTTCCAAGATCACAGCCACATGAAAGCTATGGCAGTAAGATGCACCAGGAGTGGTCAGTTTTCAAATGTATTAATTACTGTCTGTCAATACATTTTTTAAAGTATCCTCCTGTCTTTCTTATACTGTTTTTCTTGTTTGCTCTCTCATCCCCTCTGACACTCCATTATATGTATTTTGACATCTGGGACATAGTTGTGGAATAATAATTTGTTGA
>NW_022109450.1:0-1316 GCF_000313985.2 Echinops telfairi
TATGGGACTTCCCGGAGGCAGACAGGCCCAGCAGGAGAAAGGTGAAGGGCAGGAGGGAGGGAATTCCAATGGTCTATCTAATAAAAAGACCACACTGCCAAGGAGACATCCTGAAGCTATGACCGGATGGATAGGTTGGTCTCCGCCCTTACACTTTCGTAGAGATGCACGTTGACATAACATACAACTGTCACATGTGTCAATTTCCCCCCCACAGATTGAAAGACATCAGAGTAGCATCCTTTCATGGTGTAAAGTTTACAGTTTGACTCTACAGTGGCTGGTAGTAAGTCTCAGTTAGCTGTACTGATCATGTCACACACGACCAGATGAGAAAGCAGCAGAAAATAGTCAATGCCAGATGTTTCTTCCATAAAATTCAAAGTCACTGCTATCATGTTGACTCCATTGCAGAGCAACCCTATAAATGATTGGGAAAGCTGCCGATGCATGTTTTTCCTCCCATAGACAAATTACTCTATTCTAAAGTGGTCCTTAAAAAGAGTATTAAAAAATGAGGGTGTGGGAAGCCTGGTAGGGATTGATCAAGGGCAATGTAACCGAGAGGAATTACTGAAACCCAAATGAAGGCTGAGCATGATAGTGGGACAAGAGGAAAGTAAAAGGAAATAAAGGAAATAACTAGGAGGCAAAGGGTATTTATAGAGGTCTAAATACAGGCATGTACATATGTAAATATGTTTATATATGATGATGGTGAAATAGATCTGTGTGCATATATTTATAGGTTTAGTATTAAGGTAACAGATGGACATTGGACCTCCACTCAAGTACTCCCTCAATGCAAGAACACTTTGTTCTATTAAATTGGTATTCCATGATGCTCATCTTTCTGACAGGATTGCTGAAGACAAATGTGTGCATTAGAAAATGTGGTGAAGAAAGCTGACAGTGCCTGGCTATCAAAAGATATAGCATCTGAGGTCCTAAAGGCTTGAAGATAAACAAGCAGCCATCTAGCTCAGAAGCAACAAATCCCACATGGAAGAAGCACACCTGCCTGTGTGATCAGAGTGCCATGTAGCAACAATGAAACATACAACTTTCCTCTGGTTCTCTCTCTCTGTTTTAATCATTTTATTGGGGGCTCATCCAACTCTTATCACAATCCATACATACATCAATTGTATAAAGCACATTTGTACATTTGTTACTCTTATCATTCTCAAAACATTTGCTCTCCATATAAGCCCCTGGCATCAGCTCCTAAATTTCACCCTCCCTACCTGCTCCCCTCTCCCTCATGAACTCTTGATAATTTATAAATTATTATTTTGTCATATCTTACACTGTCC
>NW_022109451.1:0-1263 GCF_000313985.2 Echinops telfairi
ATCCTTCTGATGCTTAGCCTGCTCTACTAAATGGGGGCTCAAATAATTTCACTTATCTCAGCTCAACCCTTACCTCCTGAAGTTGTTTGGCTGGGAAGTAAAACCATGATTGCTGCATTTCCTGGGCTGCCCTTCTGATTTGCCTCACCTTCCATTAGGTTTGTCCTTTCAAGTGTCCTCACAGGAATGAATATTACTGTGGTCAACAAATATTACAATCACTAGATATGGGAAGTCTTTAATCCTGCAGTTCCTGTGGTTCTTAATTACAATAACGAATGGAGCTTTATGTAACTTCCTGTGCTTCACAAAAAGGTTTTCTCACTGAGGTTGTTAGCGTATCATCCCTAATTGGCCAGTAAACACATTTGGGGTTAATTGAAGGACTTCCGAGGGATATATGGCTTGGTCAACCTACAAGCTAGGAAACTGACTTCATGGACGCTGGGGAAGGGAGGCTTCACCCAGTGTCTCCCTTTGAGCCATGCATGAGACTTCTGAGCATTGTGTGTAAGGGAGACTTTGCATGGCGTCTCCCCGCCAGTGTGCCAGGCAGCTATTTGGCAGGCTGGGACTGTGAGGCTCTGCCCGGTGTCTACTGGTAGGCCAGACAACAGACTTCCTGGCAGGCTGGGGAAATGGGTCTTCAACACGACTCACCGTGCAAACCAGGAAATGAACATCCCGCACTGCTGGGAAAGCTAGGCTCTGCTAGGCGTTTTCCTGCAGGCTCGCCAAGGGACTTCCG
Source organism: Echinops telfairi (assembly GCF_000313985.2). Classification (NCBI taxonomy): domain Eukaryota; kingdom Metazoa; phylum Chordata; class Mammalia; order Afrosoricida; family Tenrecidae; genus Echinops; species Echinops telfairi. The sequence goes on from NW_022109451.1 coordinate 749, forward strand.
GTGAGGCTGTGACAATTACGCTTCATTTGGTGTCTCCCTCAAAGCCAGCCAAAGAACAACCCGTCAAGCAGGAAAGCTAGGTTTTGTCCTGCGTCTTGAAAAGGTCAGTCAATGGACTTTGTAGCACGCTGTGGAAGAGAGAATAATTTTGCATCACCATTCAGGCCACGGAAGGGTCTCCCAGTCAGACTGGGAAGCACGGCTTTGCCCATTGTCTACCAGCAAGCCAGGTATTGAATATCCCGGAAGGCTGGGGAAGTGAGGATGTGCCTGACACCTCCCTGGAGGCCAGGTAACAGAGTTCTGGTTAGTCTGGGGAAGGGAGTCTTCACGTGGTTTTTCCACAAACGCAAGGAAATGGATTTCCTTCCAGCCTTGGGCAGCGAGGCTTTCACCAGAGTCTTTCCTTAATCCATGCAAGGGACTTCAGGCCAGGTTGAGAAAGGGCGGCTTTGCTTGGCATCTGGCCTTTTGCTTCCTGAAGGTCAGCCCAAGGGGAGAGAGTTGGACTTTTG
>NW_022109452.1:0-1316 GCF_000313985.2 Echinops telfairi
GGACAGTGTAAGATATGACAAAATAATAATTTATAAATTATCAAGAGTTCATGAGGGAGAGGGGAGCAGGTAGGGAGGGTGAAATTTAGGAGCTGATGCCAGGGGCTTATATGGAGAGCAAATGTTTTGAGAATGATAAGAGTAACAAATGTACAAATGTGCTTTATACAATTGATGTATGTATGGATTGTGATAAGAGTTGGATGAGCCCCCAATAAAATGATTAAAACAGAGAGAGAGAACCAGAGGAAAGTTGTATGTTTCATTGTTGCTACATGGCACTCTGATCACACAGGCAGGTGTGCTTCTTCCATGTGGGATTTGTTGCTTCTGAGCTAGATGGCTGCTTGTTTATCTTCAAGCCTTTAGGACCTCAGATGCTATATCTTTTGATAGCCAGGCACTGTCAGCTTTCTTCACCACATTTTCTAATGCACACATTTGTCTTCAGCAATCCTGTCAGAAAGATGAGCATCATGGAATACCAATTTAATAGAACAAAGTGTTCTTGCATTGAGGGAGTACTTGAGTGGAGGTCCAATGTCCATCTGTTACCTTAATACTAAACCTATAAATATATGCACACAGATCTATTTCACCATCATCATATATAAACATATTTACATATGTACATGCCTGTATTTAGACCTCTATAAATGCCCTTTGCCTCCTAGTTATTTCCTTTATTTCCTTTTACTTTCCTCTTGTCCCACTATCATGCTCAGCCTTCATTTGGGTTTCAGTAATTCCTCTCGGTTACATTGCCCTTGATCAATCCCTACCAGGCTTCCCACACCCTCATTTTTTAATACTCTTTTTAAGGACCACTTTAGAATAGAGTAATTTGTCTATGGGAGGAAAAACATGCATCGGCAGCTTTCCCAATCATTTATAGGGTTGCTCTGCAATGGAGTCAACATGATAGCAGTGACTTTGAATTTTATGGAAGAAACATCTGGCATTGACTATTTTCTGCTGCTTTCTCATCTGGTCGTGTGTGACATGATCAGTACAGCTAACTGAGACTTACTACCAGCCACTGTAGAGTCAAACTGTAAACTTTACACCATGAAAGGATGCTACTCTGATGTCTTTCAATCTGTGGGGGGGAAATTGACACATGTGACAGTTGTATGTTATGTCAACGTGCATCTCTACGAAAGTGTAAGGGCGGAGACCAACCTATCCATCCGGTCATAGCTTCAGGATGTCTCCTTGGCAGTGTGGTCTTTTTATTAGATAGACCATTGGAATTCCCTCCCTCCTGCCCTTCACCTTTCTCCTGCTGGGCCTGTCTGCCTCCGGGAAGTCCCATA
>NW_022109453.1:0-1315 GCF_000313985.2 Echinops telfairi
TGCTCCGTTTCAAAGTAGAACGGCAGATTTTAAGGCTTAGGGTTTGTTCGTGAAAATTAGATTCAGTGCCTCGGTCATTCTTCTCGTGAGAAAGAGCAGGGTTTCCCAGAGGCCAGACTCCTCAGGCATTACTGTCAAGAAGTCAATGTCAGAGGGAGAAGGGGGACCGTGGGGGTGTTGGCTATGTACTGGCCATCCCCAAAGGATGAAGGGGCTTCAAAAACTCATGGAATGACTCTGTTATTTTTCCATTCCACTTTTCCACGGACTTTCTGAAGACCCCTCCTCTCCCCCGTATCTGTGCTCACTGATTAAAGCCTCAGGGGTGCCCCCAACATGGAGCGGGGAGAAGTTCTTTCTTCAGAGGCACCTCTGGGGGGGGCTCCACATTCTGCCGAAGACAGAGCACAAGAAGGGATGAAGCCCTAACTCCCACTGCCCAACAGCAGCTCCGTGGGCTGAGCACTGGGCTGCTAGCCGAAAGGTCAGCGGTTCGAGCCCACAGGGAGGTTGCCTGCTTCCTAGAGATTCACAGCTGGGGGAAACCACGGGGCAGCTCTCCTAGGCCCCGAGGGTGGCTGTGAGGTGGGATGGAGCCGAGGGCAGTGGGTTTGTTTGTGGGTCTCAGAAGTCGGCAAGGCGGAGAGTCTCCCGGACGAGGGGAGGCAGCAAGGCTCGCCCCGAGGCGCCTGCCCACGTCCTCCACCCACTCAAGTCCCTGCACTGACTGAACAGTCTGCAGACGGCTCTGCCGAAAGCTCTGACTTACTTTGGAGGAGATAAAAGCCATCAAACGGCAGGGACTTAAAACATATTTGAAGAGTCACCTTGACCATGTGGCCTTGGGGGTGTTTTGAAACCTTCGTCTGCACAGTCCTTTCAGAGAGTCCCGGGCACAGGCACGCGCCCCAGTTAAGTGCAGTCAGAGCAAAGCTGCGGGTGAGGTGCTTCCCTCCCTCGCCCAGGGATTCGGGAAGAAGTGGCGTGCCTGTGAGGCTGGGGGAGAGGCACAGGGGACCCAGGAGGAGGAGATCTGGGAACACCCTGGGCTCCGTGCCCCGGAGCTGATTGTAATCTCAGCCGGGCAGAGCTGGAATGTGGCCGCAGTTTTGAGCACGACCATCGAACTCCAAAGAGACTTGGCATTCGCAGGCAGAGCGCGCCTGCCGGGCCCAGAGCCGAGACTGTGCGGAGACACACAGTCGGAGCCCGCCCAGCAGCTTCCGGGAGGTTCCAACAACCTGAGACGGTGAAGAGAGTGGGCACAGCTATTCTGGCCACTGAGAAAGATGGCCTCTCCTATGAGGTCTGAGGA
>NW_022109454.1:0-1290 GCF_000313985.2 Echinops telfairi
GGGGTGTATTTGTCCTTTTTTATCATTGTTATTATTTTGTTTCCATAATGCAACATTACTGTGGATTTACAAAGAGTGATAAGATGGGAAGACATCTTTCAGAAAAGGGATGCCCTGTTGCTTTGAAGATGCAGCGGCCGAGAGGTCAGGCACTGCCAGGGCTGCATTTCTTCATGTAGCAATTACTATTGGTATGAGAAGGAGCCCTTGTGGGATAGTGGCTTCAGCATTGGGCTACTAGACATTGGGGTCAGCAGTTCAAGTCCAACAGCTGCCCCTCCCATACAGATGGACAGCAACTCCAGGCATGGTTCCACTCTCTCCTGTGGGTTTCCAGAGGCCCAATTGAGTCAGTGGCTGTTTCAACTGGAAAAAAAAAACCTGGAGGAAGTGAGGGAGAAAGACCACTTGCAAATGCCTGGCCAACCAAAAAACCAAACCCATGGCCATCAAGTTGGCCCCAACTCATAGCGACCCTATATGGGGTTCTGGAGACAGTTCATGTTGATGGGAGCAGACGGTCTCTCCGTTAACCCTCGCAGTGGCTGGTGGGTTTTAACCTCAGTCCAATGCCTATTCAACAGCCCCAGCAGGGTTCAGTGCCAGGCATGGTGCCAGATGCACGTCACCTCCTTTCTCTCTCACTCCAGGGCAAGGCTGGCGACACACAGTGGGTGTAAGATGCTCAAGGTTGTGCAGCTGAAAAGTGGCAAAGCCGAAACTCAAATCCAGGTCTGCCTGATGCCAGAATGATTTCTCACGCGCCAGAAGGGCCAGTCCTCTTTCCTTTACAACGCATATTTTTAAACCACACACGCAGTTAGTACACTTGTCAGGAGTTGACTTGACATGAGTGAAAAGGAAAAAAAAACGAGTAGCCACAGAGGCAGCAGCGTCTCGTGAGACTCGGTTCCCTGGTTTGGAAATGTAGGGTTATGGTTTCATGGGACATCCGTTAACTGGCTTACTGATGTGTTCAGTGCCTTGTTCTGCCTCCTCTCACTCGCTGCCTTCAAGTCAATCCTGGCTCGTGACAACCCTGCCCCCTCGTTCCTTGCACAGCTTCTGGGGTCTTCAAACGTGCAAAGGCCCTCCAGGACACAGCTGGTCTTCATTCACGTGGGACAGGAGAGGAAGGAGAACTCCAAATAGAAAGAGGATACAAAATGTATGGCTAATTGCCTCCTTTATCGTGAGCCCAGAAAAACTGGATGGTGCCTGGATGCTACCATTACGAAATATCTGGATAAGAAAATTCCGTAGAAGAATTCTGATCAAAAGAGGAGAGGG
>NW_022109455.1:0-1315 GCF_000313985.2 Echinops telfairi
TACAAATAAGGAATCCTACTTCGCGGAATTTCATTTATCACGATAGGGTCTAGAACCGATTAACCGCGATAAACGAGGGTTCACTGTATATAATAAATATTATATATAATATATACTTCTCCTGTATTCTTAGAAATATAAACTTCTAAATATCTATAATATAAAATCTAAATCATATATATATTTAGAAGTACCTATATTTCAAAGTACATTATTAGAATATATATATTCATAATATCTATATATTCTAAGTATATACCTAGAAATACATAATATCTATATATTTATAAATGAAATGAGAATTATTATAACAGTTTTAAATATTTTTCCAATGACTACTTCTGTGTCATGTATTGAAACATAAGCTGAAAATAACTGAATTTACTGTGAAAAAGTGATAAATGTTCTTGTCTAATGCTGTGGTTCATTAAGCTTTACTCTAAATACTCTGGCTTAGTGTAGAAAACTTAGAATCAGTTTTCCTAAGTAAATTTACCATCATATAGGCGTGCACTTATGTAATATGTAAATTCATAAAAATAGAGGTATTGGACTAGGTACATATATTTATTCGGCAATATATTGAGGAAGTGGACAGACTTTGGGCATCCACTCAAGCCCTCCCTCAATGCAAGAACACTTTGTTCTAACAACCTGGTATACTATGATGCTCATCCTTCAGACATGATCATCAAAGACATAATGGGTGCACATGCAAATGTGGTGAAGAAAGCTGATGATGCCTGACTATCAAAAGATATAGCATCTGGGGTCTAAAAGGCTTGAAGTTGAAAAGGCGGCCATCTAGCAGAGAAGCAACCCAGCCATGTGGAAAAAGCATACCAGCCTGTACAATCATGAGATGTCAACGGGATCAGGTAAAAAGCATCAGAAGACCCAAAGCAAACAAACAAAAAAGCATTGTTGAGAACAAGGGGAGTCAGAGCAGAGACCCAAACCCATCTGTAGACAGTGGGACATCCCCCTCATACAAGGGTCACAAGGAAGGGATGAGTCAACCAGAGTCAAGTATAGCACTGATGAAACACACAATATTCCTCTGGTGCTTTGAGGCTTTCTCACCCCACTATCATGACCCCAGTACTGCCTTACACTGCAGACTAGGCCAGAGCATGACACAGGTACAGGTACGAGCTCAGGACACACAGAATCCAAGTCAGATAAACCCCTCAGGAACAGAAATGGGAGTAACGATACCAGAAGGGTAGGGGCAAGATGGGTATGGAGGGGGGAAGAAACCACAGGGGAAGGGAGCAGCAGTCAGGGAAAGATATGGAAATAATAATAATTTATA
>NW_022109456.1:0-1194 GCF_000313985.2 Echinops telfairi
TTAGGGTTAGCGTTAGGGTTATGGTTAGGCTTAGTCCTAGGATTAGGTTTAGGGTTTGGGTTAAGGTTAGGCCTAGGGTTAGGGTGAGGGTTAGGGTTAGACATAGCCCTAGGGTTCGCAGTAGGGTTAGGGTTAGCGTTAGGCTTAGAGTTGTCCGATGGTTAGTTAGTGTTAGGGTTGGGCTTCAGGTTATGGATAGGGTGAGGGTTAAGTCTAGGCTTAGGGATAAGTTTAGGTTGATGGTTGTGGTTTGTGTTACGCTTAGGATAAGGGTTAGGATTATGGCTAGTTTTAAGGTTAGGGTTTTTTTTTAGGCTTAGGGCTATGGTACAGTTTATGGTTATGGTTAGGGTTAGGCCTATGTTTAGGGTTATGCATAGGGATAGAATTGGGCTTCAGTTTAAAGCTATGGTTAAGTTTACAGGAAGGGTTAGTTTTAGGGTTAAGATTAGGGTTGGACGTAGATTGAGGGCTAGGGCTAGGCCTAGTTATGTTGTATGGATTATATTTAGGGTTACAGTTAGCATTAGGATTAGGTGAATGGTTAGGCCTAGGCTTAGATTTAGGTTTAGGATTAGGGTAAGGCGTAGGTTTAGGGTTAATTTTACTGTTAAGTTTAGGGTTAGGGTTGGAGTTAGGTCTAGGGTTAGTGTTATAGTTAGTTGTAGGGTTACATTTAGGCCTAGAATTAGGGTTAGGGTTAGGGTTAGGTTTAATGTTAGGGTGAGCCGTAAGTTTAGGGTTAGAGTTAGGCTTAGGTTAAGGGTTAGGGTTAGGCCTACGGCTTGGGTTCGAATTAGGGTTATGGCTAGGCCTAGGGTTTTGTTTAGGATTAGCCTCAGGGTAAGAGTTTTTGGATAGTGTTAGTGTTAGGGTTAGAGTTATAGTTAGGTTTATGGTTACGGTTAGGCCTACAGTTAGGGTTAGGGTTAGGTTTAAGCCTTGGGTTAGATTCATGTTAGGGTTAAGTTTAGGCATAGCATTAGGGTTAGGGTTACGTTTTGTTTAAGGCTTAGGTTTAGTGTTAAAGTTAGGCTAGGGAGTTAGGGTTAGGATTACGTTTAGTGTAGGGGTTAGTTTCAGTCTTAGACCTAGGGTTAGGGTTAAGGTTATGGTTAGTGCTAGGTTTAGGGTTAGGGTTCTTGCTAGGGTTAGGTTAAGGGTTAGGGTTAGGCCTATTGCTTGCGTTAGAAT
>NW_022109457.1:0-1257 GCF_000313985.2 Echinops telfairi
GATAAGGTAGACTGGATGAATAGTCTGGAGGCGAAAACAATGGGACCAACGGTTCTGGCGGGGAGCGGACACGGGAGAGGGGGAGGCTGGGGTAAGGAGGTGGTGCTGACCAACCCAGGGACAGGGGAGCAGCAAGTGATCCAAAAACAGGGGCAAGGAGGGTGCGAGAGGCCTGGTAGGGATTCAGCAAGGGCATTGTAACCGAGAAAAATCACTGAAACCCAAATGAAGGCTGACCATGATAGTGGGACAAGAGGAAAGTAAAGGGAAATAGAGGAAAAAATTAGGGGACAAAGGTTATGTATAGAGGTTTTAAGACTTGATTGTACATATGTAGATATATAAGAGTGTGGGAAAACAGATCTGTGTGCATATATTTTTAGGTTTAGTATTAAGGCAGCAGATGGACATTGGGCCTCCACTCAAGCACTTACTTATTGCAAGGACACATTGTTCTTTTAAATTGACATTCCAGGATGCACACCTTCCTGAATCGATTGCTGAAATAAAAATGTGAACATAAGCAAAGGAGGTGAAGAAAGCTGATGGTGCCCGGCAACCATAAGATATAGCGTCCGGGGTCTTAAAGGCTTGAAGACATACAAGCAGCCATCTATCTGAGAAGCATCAAAGCCCAGATGGAAGAAGCACACCAGCCTGACTGACCACGAGGCGTAGAAGGGATCAGTTACCAGACACCAAAGAACTTAAAATCATATCAGTGGGTGCCCGCTCTACTGACACAATCACTGAAGACAAACGTGTGCATAAGTAAATGTGGTGAAGAGAGCTAACAGTGCCCGGCTATCAAAAGATATAGCGTCTGGGGTCTTCAAGGCTTGAAGATAAACAAGCGGCCATCCAGCTGAGAAGCATCAAAGCCCACATGGAAGAATCACACCAGCCTGTCTGACCACCAGGTGCAGAAGGGACCAGTTATCAGACATCACAGAACTAAAAATCAGGTCAGTGGGTGCCCACCTTCCTGATACGATCACTGAGAACAATGGTGTGCTTAAGCAAAGGTGGTGAAGAGAGCTGATGGTGACTGGCTATCAAAAGATGTAGCATCTGGGGTCTTAAAGGCTGGAAGATAAACAAGCAGCCAACTAGCTCAGAAGCAACAAAGCTCACATGGAGGAAGCACACCAGTATGTGTGACCACGAGCTGTCGAAGGGATCGGGTGTCAGGCATCAAGGAACAAGAAATCATGTCATTGTAAAGGTGGGTGAGTGCAGAGTGGAGACTCAGAGTCC
>NW_022109458.1:0-1214 GCF_000313985.2 Echinops telfairi
CAGTCAGGCTTTGCCTGGCCTACAGGTAGACAAAAGGCAGAGCCTCTCTTTTCCAGCAAACCAGGTAGTTGCTTGCCACGCTGGCAGGGAAACGCGAAGGAAAGCCGCTATTGCCGACAAGTCCCAAAATCACATGCAGGGCTAAATGTGAGACACCTAGGGAAGCCTCCATCCCCAGCTTCCAGTGAGTCTCTTTTCTGTGTTTGCCGGCCAATTCAGGATGATAAGCTAACAAGCTCAATGAGGTAACCTTGCTGTGAAGCACAGTAAGTTACAGAAAGCTCCTTTCTTTATTATAATTATCTTGCTGGGAGACGCTGGGCCATGCCTCGCTTCCCAGCTTAATCGAGAATATCTTCCAGAGCCTCCCTTTTCCAGAAAACCAGGTAGTTGCTTGCCACACTGGTGGGGATACGCCAAGGAAAGCCACTGTTGCCCACAAGTCCTAAATCACATGCAGGGCTAAATGTGAGACACCGAGGGATGCCTCCCTCCCTAGCTTCCAGCGAGTCTCTTTCCTGGCTTGCAGGCTGAGGAAGCCTTGAATCCCTCCGCCCTTCAATTAACCCCACCTGTGGTGTCCGGCCAATTAGGGATGATAAGCTAACAAACTCAATGAGTAACCTTGCTGTAAAGCACAGGAAGTTACAGAAAGCTCCTTTCTTTTTTTGTAATTAGGACCCTCAGGTCCCCTGGGATTAAAGGCAGAAAATATTCTAATGAACATGGGACATTGTAATGCTTGTTGACCATAGTGATGTTCAGTCCTGGGAGGACCCTTGAAATGACAAAAATAACCAGAGGTGAAGCAAATAAGAAGGGCAGCCCCTGAAAAACCAGCCTTCCCGGAAGTTCAATGCCTATCTTGGTAGGAGACGCTGGGCCAAGGCTCACTTCCCAGCTTGACTGGGAATATCTTCCATGTCCTGAATGGAGGTGCCATAGTTTTCTCACTTACACAACCTGCTGGGAAGTTCATTGGCTGGACTTTGGGAGACAAAAACAAAAGCTAGCTTTCCATTCTGACCTGAAGTCTTTTACCTAGCTTTGAGTGAGACTCAGAGTGAAGCATAATTGCCTCAGCCTGACAGGAAGTCCCTTGGCCAACCTGCAGAGTAACGCCTGGCAGAGCCTAGCTTTCCCAGCAGTTCCGGTAATTCATTTCCTGTCTTCTTTGGTGATTGAAGGCGAAGTCCCATTTCCCCAGCCTGCCA
>NW_022109459.1:0-1271 GCF_000313985.2 Echinops telfairi
GCCTAGCCTGTGGACTGTGTCGCTGTAAGTTGAGGTCCCTTTAAGACATCTCTGGAGCTGGGGACTGGCAGTTGGGACTGGTGGTTGGTTGACAGTTGGTGATCTGCCTTGCGGTTAGCTGCTGTGCTGAGCTAGCCTTCCTCCCTCTTTAAATAGAGGAAATCTGGCAGCAGACTAGACTTGAAGGACTGCTAGTCTCTCACAACTTTCTCTCTCACGGGAGTGAGTTGCACTGAGCCATTTGTACTGCTTTATAATTTAACTGCTCATTTCTTGTATTATGTATCTATTTATCTGTATATAATTTAACAGTTCATTTCTTGTGTTATATATCTAATTATCTTTATAAATAGATATATAAAATTATCAGCAATCTTGTTTTATCTCTCTAGAAAATGCTGTCTAACACAACCATGCACAGGTTTTGATCCAGGTACAGTTTTCTCAGAGCACAAGGAAGTATTCTAAAAGTCCCATTCTTCTAAAGACTAACCACAGTTTGTTTTGATTCACCCAGAAAAAATGATTTTGCATAGTCAATGAAACACAGTAAGCATCTTTCTGGTATTCTCTGCTTTCAATCAAGATTCATCTGACATCAACAATCACATATCCCGTGCTACATGTCCTTTACTGAATCTCTGACAGCTCCCTTTCAATGTAGCTCCAAGCCTTCTTGGATAATCTCCAACACAATTTTACTTGCATGTGATATCAATCATATTCTATAATTTCCACATTCTTCTAGGTCACCTTTCTTTGAAATGGATACATATATGGATTGCTTACAGTTAATTGGCCAAGTAGTTGCCTTCCAAATGTCTTGGCATAAATTAATGAGTACATCCAGTGCTTCATCAGCTTGTTGAAATATTTTAATTATCATTCCATCAATTCCTAGAATCTTGTTTTTGGCTAATGCTTTCAGTGAAACTTGAACTTCTTCCTTGTGTACAAATTGATTGTTGCTCACATGCTGCTTCTTAAAATAGTTGAATGTCAATCAGATTTTTGTTTTATTCTGTTTTGATACACTGACTTTGTATATTGTTCCCATCCTTTCCCCCCCTTTACAATATTATTAAATGGGATTTAATACATATATCATTCCATCAGTTCAATCATATCATGGAGCATTGTACAATTGCTGCCACAATCCGTTTCCAAACATTCTTCTTCTACATGGACTCCTTCACTCCCTTTTATACCCCTCCCCTCCCGAACAGTACCCACTCCCCCCCAAAACCCGTATTGAACTTGCTGTCCTTATA
>NW_022109460.1:0-1315 GCF_000313985.2 Echinops telfairi
ACCAAACATGAGGTCCTTCTCCAGGGACTGGCCTCCTCTTGATAACACAGCTAAAATATGGGAGAGGAAGTCTCGCCATCCTTGCTTCTAAGGAGCATTCTGGCTGTACTTCCCAGATTTTTCTGTTCTTTAGGCAGCCCATGGCCCTTTCAATATTCTTGACCAGAACCATCATTCAAATGCATCGATTCTTCTTTGGTTTCCCTTTATTCGGAGTCCAACTTTCACATGTGTATGAGGCGATTGAAAATACCCTGGCTTGGGTCAGGTGCACGTTAGTCTACAAAGTCAGTTGACAATAAGCTGTATTCAATTTATAGCTGAATGAGCCACCAGCATTAATAGAACTTCTTGCTTTTCATGGTAGTTGAAAAGGTAGCGACTTTAAACCTTACACAGCCAAAGACCACTGTAGCTGACCCACAGTTTGCTACCTAGCATTCATCCGACTTCCTTCTTATCAGACTCCTCCTCTAGTTCTTCACACATGTCTACGCCTTACCACATGACGCTGCAGATGCTGATTCAACACCTGGCATAGAAGTAAATCCTTATCAGTCTATGTCACAAACTGCAACTCCGGTCCTGTTAGCTGTTTTTGCAAATAAAGTTTATTGGAAGACAGCCAATAAACATTCACCCCTACTTTGCTTCTTGTCACTGCTGGTCTAGAGAATTTTCATCAATTTGTGAAATTAGACACAAGCATTGTATTTAATTCTTTCCTTTCTGGCTTATTAGGACAATTGATAGGAGAGAGAGAGAGAAGGGGAGGGCAGAGGAGAGGAGAGGAGAGAATTCTCTTCTCCCATTCCATTTCTCCTAATTCTTTGCTTGATTCCAGTTATTCGAGCCAACAATCAATGGCTTGCCTACAGCTGAGAATTCTATCCCAGGTTGGCTTTGGGCTCATATCTGCTCCTCTCTCAGAAAGTCTTCTTTATCCATGAATGTCCCAAAGAAAGGCTATTTGCTGTGAGGCCTCTAAGGAGCCCTGCTGGTGCCGTGGCTAAAAGTTCTCAGTGTTAACTGAGAAGTCAATGGTTCTAACTCGCTGGCTGCTCTTTGGGAGAAAGATGTGCAGTCACTATCTATAAAGGTTTTAGCCTTGGAAACTCTGGTTCAGTCCAGTCACTGTGAGTCAGAATCAGCTCCACAGCAATAGAATTGGCTTACCTTTTTATGAAGCTCCTCAAACCGTCTCCTGTGAATCTTTAGATGCTTAATAATCTCTTCTTCTGTGTCCAATAACATTTTGTAAGTATCACCAGAACAACCTAGGAGTTGTTATACTATTTTTTCATTTGGGTTGAAT
>NW_022109461.1:0-1315 GCF_000313985.2 Echinops telfairi
CAAACAAATTTTGTTGGAAGAAGTACAGCCAGAATGCTCCTGAGAAGCAAGGTTATCGGGACTTTGTCTTATGTTCTTTGGGCATGTTGTCAGGAGAGTCCAAAGGAGATCGTGTTTGGTAAAGGGGAGGGGCAGCAAACAAAGGCAGGCCATCAAGGAGATGGATTGGCACAGTGGCTGCAACAAGGGGCTCAGGCGTAGGAACGATTGTGAGGATGGCACAGGACCGGGCACTGTTTCATTCCGTCGTGCATAAGGCCGCTATGGGTCAGAACTGATTCGATAGTACCTACTTACAATAACGGACTTTGACTAGAAGAACATTTAATCTCGATGGAAACCCTCTCATGAGTTTGCTCTTGCTGGGAGCCCCAGTGAGTCAGGGTTACCTAGGATCCCTGTCTTCTCCTGCCCTCTGCTCTCATCCCCGAGTTGCATTTCTTCCTCAACAACCAGAAGCAAAATTCCTTAAGTGTTTCATGAACAGAGCCGTTTCTCACAGAAGAACAATTAGGTTCCAAGAAACTGATCCATCCCTGTGTTCCAGTTCCACTGATGCTTAGGAGAAAGAGCCATAGCAAGGAAGGCCAAGCTCGTCTCCTGCTGCCAGGATCTCCTGCTCCCTTTGACAGTTGTTGGGAAAGTTGTGCATCAAGTTTACTCTTCCAGACATTGTCTTCCCTCCTAGGTTCTGAGCCACCACTCCCACCCCTGCCTCATCCAGCTTCTTGCAGGGGAGCCCCATCCACTGGGTCTGTGGATTTGTGGATGACTGAACACAATCTGTGGGCCAGGTCTCAGGGCTTTCCCACAGATAGTGCATGTGTGGTAGTCATATGATTTCTTGTGAACTTGAAGATACATCAAAGTGTAGGGGTGGAGTTTAGCTTGTCAATCAGGTCACAGCCTGATGGTGACTCCTTGTGGGCATGGCCTTCTCAAAAGGAGGGTCTTGGGAACCTCCCCTTCTCTCTCTGCTTTCACATTCATGATGGCTGAGCCTAGCTGTTGCTAGAGGCCTGTGTTGTGTCCATGCCATTGCACCTCCAATCCTATGATATTCCTGCATTCTGCACCATTGCTTGTGGCTGCATGAGTCTAAAGAGGGGCTTATGGACTAGTATCAGACATATGGATTTGAGTTGGACTGGATTGGGTTGTTTTCTTAATAGACAATTGCTTCTTGATATAAAGCTCTTTCTGATACATATATGAGTGTCTCTGGATTTGTTTCTCTAGTCAACCTGACCTAATACACCAGGTAAAACAAGGCATATGTCCGGGTGTCTTCTTCACAGTTTCAAAACATCCTGTG
>NW_022109462.1:0-1260 GCF_000313985.2 Echinops telfairi
ACTATGAAAGCTCTGCCCAGCAGAGAGTTTTCCATTTGTGGGGAGGTACCCCCTTGTATGAAATCCAGGATAGGTAAATATATAAAGAGAGGAACTGGATTAATGGTTCCTTGGGTATATGGCAGGTGAGATTGGGACATGGAGAGCTAATAATGTTGAGTACAAGAATGATGAAAATGTTCTAAAATTGATTGTGGTGATCATTGTGCAACTTTTATTGATGTGACTGAATTATGGAATTGTATGATATGTGAAATATAAGCCTACAGAACTTTTGGGAAATAATGAAGGGGAAAAATTATAGCAAAGGAAACACAATGGTCAGTTCTATTCTGCTCTTTGGGGTCACTGTGTGGTAGAATCAACTCAATAGCAAAGGTTTTAACAGAAACTGACAGCCTAAATTAAAATAGTTTCTGACTGGATGGTACCTGGCTACCGTTACTTAGCATTTGGATCAAAGAATCCATAGAATAATACATATATAAAGGGGGAAAATGAGCACTACAATTTTAAATTATGATAGGCTCCGGGCTTTCTGAAGCCATAGAGACTGCATGAACCTCTAACAGTACTACCATTAGATAATCTTTGAACCGTAAGCCAAAAATATCCCTTAAAATCTTTTTTTTAAGGAAAACCATAGTTTAGCTTAACCAGCAGAACATGTCAGCCTGGAGAATGACGCTCTTTAAGAGCTATGTGTGTGGAATACAATTGCCAACAGCAGCTTGAAAGATAGGAACTATAGGGAGTAGTGAGTTTACATCAACGAAAGAGGAGCTACTCAGAAAGGTTGGGTGAGAATGGCTATACAACTCTAAAAATAGCATCAATGTCAATAATGTGTACATTGTGGAAATTGTTGACTTGATGTATGTTTTTATGTTGATATTCTCAAAAAAAAAATCAAACCAAATTCACTGTCATCAAGTCAATGTTGACTCATAGCAACCCTGTAGATCAGGGTAGAACTGCCCCTTGGGCTTTGGAGACTGGAACTTTTTACAGGAGCAGAAAGCCTCATAATTCTTCTGCAGAGCTATAGGTAGTTTCAAACTGCAGACCTTGTGGTTAGCGGCCCAACTTATAACCAACTATGCCACCAGGGCACCTACTGATATTCTGAACAACAAAATAAATACATTTTGAGGAAAAAAAATCTTTGCCAAACGTGGAGGAAGAATGCTTCTGATTTAAAAAACAACAACAACAAAGAGTGACAATATTGTTTATGTGTATAATTATATAATTTTAAAA
>NW_022109463.1:0-1263 GCF_000313985.2 Echinops telfairi
CCACTGGGACAGTTGGCCCAGAAAACAAACGTCGCCTGGGCTTGTCCTCCACCAGCTGGGGTGTTGGCATTGTTAGCTGGGCATTTTGAAGTTGTAAAGACCAATCCAAACTGGTATCTCCCTGAAACCTGCCCTTGCTGTGACCTTCAGCCAGGGGCGTGTTACATGATGGGGCCCACGCAGAGAGTCCTGGCCCTGACCCCCTGCGCCTTCTCTTCTTCCTCCTGCCTTTGGGGTGGAGGAAAGGACCGTGTCTGCCAGTGCTCACAGAATCTTGAGAAACTGGCTTAGAGCTCAATTCTGATTTCTTTTTGGCAAGAAGCCTGTCAGGGCTGGTGGCTCCTGCCAGGTCCCCAAACCCCAAAGCCATTGCCGTTGAGTCCATGCCAACCCACAGCAACCCTCTAGGACAGGGTAGAACTGCCCCTGTGGGTCCTGAGACTAACTCTTTTTTAAAATCCTTTTATTAGGGGCTCATACATTTCTTATCACAATCCATACATAATGGATGTGGCACCCCTTAGCAATTAAAAACTTTTAATCTATTGCCCACCAGCCAAGATCAAGTATAGGCACCTGGTTTTGCAGCCTCACTGGGTCATTCTGGGGCAGCCAGGGGTGGTATTGGTCACTGGGAAACACTGGTATGACTGGGTGCCATCATGGGAAGATCCTTCGAGAATGACTCTTGACTCTCAGGACCATGGGGCTGCCTGCCGATTGCTGTGCGGAGACCTTCCTGAGGTGGGTGCAAGGACTGGGAAAAGTATGCGGTGCCCCACTCCTATTTTCTCATCTCCTTCCCCGCTTTCTCCCAGGCCCCTTACTCAATAGGAGAAGAGGGGTGCTCGGCTGTCTAAGACACTTGTGTTGGTGACAGAATTGAAGGTTTTTTTAAAAAGATAGAGACATTCAAGATTGTATGTCCCCCAACTCTGAGTGTGACATCGGGGGGCAGGCCCCGCTCTCTGGCCAGCACTTGTCCTCAACGGGCCCCTGGAGTGTAAGTTGCTGCTCAGTTGAGCTTGGAATTCTAACCTGGTGGGATAGTTTCAATATCACGATTGAAAATTTTGTTTAAAAAATAAGGATTCTTTTTTTTAACCTTATCCCAGTTTTTTCATTGTGGCAACATCCTATGCCATGAAAGATCTGCCCTGTCAACAATCGTTACAGAAATAGTTTAGAACATTTTGTGCATCATGCTGTCTAGTGACCATCCTTGTCCACGCTGATCTTACACTACGCCGCCGCCCTTAACAG
>NW_022109464.1:0-1315 GCF_000313985.2 Echinops telfairi
GTAGTGATAGTTATATGGGCTTATTCCAAAAAAGTCCCTAAAATACCATCTTGTGCTCCAATGCTCTTTAAGACAAAGGTTGACCTGGACACATACAAAATGCCAAGTAATGACTGGTTTGAAAAATACAGGAACAGGTACGTATCCAGACAGCATAGCACATCACACACCTTCTTCAGAGGATCATCCAGGATTATACGCTTTTACCCTCTGCTCTTGGAACAAGCACACAAAGTCTTTTTCTCTCCTTTTCTCTGAATTTCAAAATAGGCCTTTGACTTCTATGTGAACTGAATCCACTGTGTCCCTCTAGCAAGGTTAGTAAACAGAATTATGAAATCTGTATTTACTTTTCACCGTAAGTATGAAATAATAAAAGCCTGTCTTCCTGTGGTCACAGAGGACCTTTGTGGGGGACAAGAGCAAACAGATCAAGGACTTCCACAATTTAGCTCTCTGCTCGCCTCGCTGATGGGCTGTGTGGACCCTCAGCATAGCAAAGAGGTGTTCAAAGATTGAATTTGTAAATCACGGATTCTCTAAAATCATGTGTATATCCTCAAGTTTTCTCAGCCAAGAGCTAAAACCAAAAATAAAATTGTAAGCAGGTCTATACTGAGAGTAAACACGGAAATTTTGCAACAAGCAGGTAACCAACTTCAGTGTAAATTCCAAATGCTGATACATTTTCCATTAAAGTGAATGTTTTCATTCATTGTTGTATTTCCCTAGAAATGAATACAGAAAACTCATTTATTTCAACAAAATTTTCAAAGCTCAACAGCTGAAAATACGGACTTTCCAACTGGTCATTGACCTCAGTCCGGAATCTGAAATCCTTAGAACATTCCCCTGGGCTGTGAAGTATTGATCAGACACAACTGAGCAGTAGCCTGACTCTGGGTTCAAAAGAAAGCTCAATGGTAAACTGCACAAGAAAAGGGGGCAAGTTCATGACGAGTAGCAACTACGGCTTTGGTTTGCACAGTAGGAATAGCATTCGTTGTGGCTGAGTCAGACTGCCACATCAAATGTAATATGAAGTGCTGTCAGGTGGAAAGTAGGTCATTCGATCTAGATTCAGGATCCAAGTGGGTAGGTCTAGATTAATGTAAGGGGTTACCATACAAGTACGAGGACTTATGCAGGGGTAGAGTCTGACTACACTGTGATGGGTCAGGTTTTAAATCGGTAACTTTAAATTATATAAAATAAGTGACTGTTCAGTGTAATCATCTCTGAATTCAAAAGGAAAAATTGAACATGCAGGTGTGTTCACAGAGATTCAAGACAGGTTAAGCAGAGTGTTTTGCTC
>NW_022109465.1:0-1291 GCF_000313985.2 Echinops telfairi
AGCTTGATGACTTCATTTGGAAACACGAAGGAGATAAAATAGCTCACCGGATGCCAGACACCCTCCCTGTGAGACATTGCCGTTGACAAGCCACATGGAGCCAGGCTGATGGCAGCCAGAGCCTTAGAGCTGGAGAAGCCATGTGGAGACCCATGTCAGCTCTGAGATGCTTCCACCACCACTGCATCCACAAGACTTTCCACCCACTGGTCTGTGATCGTCCTGCACTCGGCATCATTGCATGTGCTGTGTGAGTCTAAAGAGGAATATACAGACTGGTACTAGACATATGGGCTAATATTGGACTTATGGACTTGATGTGGACCAGGCTAGGATGTTTTCTTAATGTACAATTATTCTTTGATAGAAAGTTCTCTCTTACACACATCTGAGTGTCTATGAATTTGTTTCTCTAGTCCACCCAATGCCCGTGCGCTAACACACCATCTAACCCACACATAGTGTGGAGGGTTCCCTAGAGGAGTCTTGCTTCACTGTTTCTAGGCAGTGCTCGCTCACCCAGCCACGGGGGCCCAAACCACATAGCACCATCCCCTCTCCCCACTGCCATCCCCACAGACCCAGCCTGGCCTTTTCTAGTGCAGCCCAGGCTCCCCTTCCAGAGGAGTCTGGCCGGCTGCTGCAGTGGGAACAATCAGGCTCAGGCATTTTTCACACTGGCAGGGAAGTAAACAAAAACTCACCCCCGCCTCAGCCCTCGTGACCCCAGCAGCTGCTAGCCAAATCCATGGAGCGATGTTGAGAAGTAAACATCTATCTGCTGAGAAGTAAACATCTATCTGCAAGATGCCTCTTGCGGCCAGGGCAGGCAAGAGCACAGCTGGAGGGTGGACAGGGGTCCTGGCCCCCAAACCCACCTGGCAGGGACCCTCGAGAACAGTCGGTGGAAGGAGGATGAGCAGCCCAGGGTCACACGGCTGCAAGCAGAGCTCAGAGTGGAAGGAACCACCCTGATCCAGTTGCCAAGACTTTGGGGCAGATGTGAGAGCCAGGTCAGCCTCCCCCCTGCCCACCCCCTCCCCAGAGGTTCACAACTGCTCAGGGCCCAGCTTCTCCCACACTTCCGCTTCCTGTCATGGCAAGCGGTGTGAGCCTGGGGCTCAGAGAGGGGAAGGGGCTTGCTCAGGGCCTCCCGTTGAGTCAGTGGTTGAGTTGAGACTTGAACGGGGGTCCCTGTCTCCTTCCACTGAGCGGGGGCGGGGGGGGAGTAGAAGTCTTTTGGGGTTCATCCTCCCTTGTAAATAGGCTTCATGAAGGGTAATGATATCAC
>NW_022109466.1:0-1258 GCF_000313985.2 Echinops telfairi
ATCCCTCCTCTTCCTATTGCGTGTATGTCCCTAGACCACCCCCTCACTGCTGTATAACCTATAGTGTCTATAACCTATATGTCTTTACCTGTAATTAGTGGGCTTGCACGTCCCCAAAAGGTATATAGGCCTGGGTTAGCAATAGAGAGCTCTCTCGCTGGTCTCTCCCCTTCTCTCTCCTCTCTCCTGTCCTCTCTCCCTTGTTCCCTTTCCAGTCCTCCTTCCCTTCCCCCTCTCTCCACGTGAATCACCAAGCTCACCAAGCGGGGCTGAGATGAACAATGCTACCATGGAATGTGTCTGACTGCATTACTGTAATATCTCTTCTATCACTCATGCTTTCGATGACTTTAATATAATATATATACATCTCAACCGTACAATAGTGCTTACTGAACCCGTGACTAGTGGTGGGGGGCTGGCACCCCTCACCACCTCATACTACAGATGTCCAATTGTTTATAGATGGGCTTTAGGTCTCCACTCCACCTGCCCCCTCATTCACATTAATAATATTTTTTGTTCTGGGTCTTTGATGCCTAATACCAGATCACATGGACACCTCATGATCACACAGGCTGGTGTGCTCCTGCCATGTGGACTTTGTTGCTTCTCAGCTAGATGGCTGCTTGCTTACCTTTAAGACCCCAGACACTATATCTTTTGATAGCCTGCCACCATCAGCTTTCTTCACCATATTTGCTTATGCACCCATTTTGTCTTTGGCAGTCATGTCGGGAAGGTGAGCATCACGGAATGTGAGGTTATTTGAACAAAGTGTTCTTGCATTGAGGGAGTACTTGAATAGAGGCCCAATGTCCTTCTGCTACCTTGATTCTTTATACACACACACACACACACACAGATCTATTTTCCTGGCATTACATATAAATATATTTACATGTGTACATGCTGTATTTAGATCTCTATAAATACCCATATGCCTCCTTCATTCTTTACACACACACACACACACACACACACATCTATTTTCCTGGCATTACATATAAATATATTTACATGTGTACATGCCTGTATTTAGATCTCTATAAATACCCATATGCCTCCTATTTCTTTCCTCTATTTCCTTTTACTTGCCTCTTGTCTCGCTATCATGTTCAGCCTTCATTCAGGTTTCAGTAATTCCTCTCACATTGCCCTTGCTCAAACCCTACTAGGCATCCTATGCCTGCACTCCTCACCATCGATTTTGGATCACTTGTTGTTCCCTTGTCCCTGAGTTTTGTTAACACCCACT
>NW_022109467.1:0-1315 GCF_000313985.2 Echinops telfairi
GCGATAGAGTGAAGCCGCGGAAGTCGAAGTGCGAAGTGGCGAGGGTTCACTGTATATATATAATCTTATTTTCACATTGGTGAAGATCAAAGAGTGTAGCTTTCAGTATGGCTCACACCTCCAAATAATAAAAAAATATCCTCCCATCTCAATGGTTAAGTTCCATCATAATAAATCGGGGAACTACTGAAATTGTTAAGGAATTAATTTTGCTTGGAACCACAGTAAATTCTCAAGGAAGCAGCAGTCAAGAAATAAAGTAATATATTGCATGGGGTCAATATGCTGAAAAACATTTCTTTAAAGTGCTAAAAAGCAAAGATGTTACTTTGAAGACTAAGGTGGGCCTACTTTTGCCATGATAATTTTAGTCGCATCACAGGTTTTTAAAAGCTATACAATGACTAACGAACACTGAAGAAGAATTTGAATGATGGTCTTGGTGAAGAATATTGAACATGCTCCAGAAAAACCAAAATCAATGCCATTGAGTCGATGCTGAGTAGCAGGGACCCTACAGGACAGGTTGGAACTGCCCTTGTGGGTTTCTGAGTCTGTAACTCTTTATGGGAGTAGAAAGCTCTGTATTTCTTCTGAGTATCAGATGGTGGTTTTGAACTACTGACCTTGTTGATTGCAGACCAATGCATAACCACTATGCCACCAGGCCTCCTTTAAACATATGAGGGGGCTTCAAAAATTTATGGAAAAATCCAATGAAAAGATAATGGAAAATTTCCATGAATCTTTGAAGTCCTCTTGTACCTTGATGGATTGCCAGAAGAAAGAACAAATCTGTCTTGAAAGAAGTCCCACCAGCAGGCTCCTAGGAAGAGTGAAGGAAGCGACGCTGTGTCAGGTACTTTGTACTTGTAAG
Source organism: Echinops telfairi (assembly GCF_000313985.2). NCBI lineage: Eukaryota > Metazoa > Chordata > Mammalia > Afrosoricida > Tenrecidae > Echinops > Echinops telfairi. Next base: position 878 of record NW_022109467.1, read on the forward strand.
CGCGGGGGGGGGGGGGGGGGGGGGGGCGGTGTGTGTGGACTCTGAAGAGAAAGATATCATACTTGGTAGAGGGTCAGGGAAAAATGTCAATGAGCAGCAGCATCGCAGTGGCTGTGACAATGGGCTCAAACGAGCAGTGGCTGCGAGGCTAGTGGAGGACCAGGCAGGGTTTTGTTTTGTTGCACATAAGGTTGTTCGGAGTTAGAACCAACTCAATGACACTTAACAGCAACAGACTTGAAATGTGGATAGTTACAGTTTCTGCATTCTCTCATTGGACACATCACAGCATATCAAGCTTTCCTGAGAAAAATCAGTCAGCTGATGGGATCAACAAATATCACTATCAAGTCTTAGGTGAGTTCATTGCTAAGGTCTCAAATGCCTACCTGTTTGACTCAGATCATCAAAGACTTTGAGATGCTTTCCAGTTCAACC
>NW_022109468.1:0-1259 GCF_000313985.2 Echinops telfairi
CACACACACACACACACACACACACACACACACGACTGGGCACGCACACACACACACACACACTTCATTCATGGGAAACTGTGTGAACGGCAGTTCTACTAAGAGATACATAGGTTGCCCCCCGGATTTGGAGTTGACACAACCGCAATCCCCCCCTTCATGGCCCTCACCATTCCCTACTCCCGAAATCAGGGAGACACAAGGGAAACAACACTGTCATGCTGTCAGCCACTCTTCAGTGGGGGCAAGCACAAAGGGGCTGGCATGATTCTGTGCCCACCACACAGGGGGCAGAGGGTACAGTCCACGGGCGCACCATGAACGTTTAACACATAGCCACCCAACTCCCAAGTGCACGGAAAAGGGCTTCCTCCAGAGGTGCAATGCTCAGGGCACTGCTGTGTGAGCTCAGATGCTACAAACTCTGCTGTCCCTCCAGGGAAGAAAGGCCCGATGAACTCCCTGGGCAAGTCGTAGCAGAGCAGTGCGGTGCGGCCGGGACAAGAGCAGACGCAGTGGGAGGAAAGAGCCGGCTGTAGGCGACCTGTGGGGGCCGTGCATCTAGGAAGGGTACACAGTCCGTCAGTGCTGTGTGGAGGCCCACACCTGTGTATGTATTTGCAGTCGTGGGTGGACCGATGGGACTGGTAGAGCAGTGGTGGTGGTGGTGCTTGTGGGACTGGGGCTGGGTCATATTTTGATTTTAGGGAGCAGACTATATTCCCACGATAGTTGCGTCATGAATGGGAATCCTCAGGCGGCACAAATAGTTGATGTGCTTGGCTGGTAATGAGAATGTTGCTGGTGCAGGTCCACCCAGAGGCACTTCGTAAGAAAGGCCTGGTGATTGACTTCTGAAAAACCAGCCAGGGAACACCCTGTGGAGCGCAGTTCCCCTCGGACACGCATGGCGGCCCCCAGAGTTGGCGTTGACTCAACAGGAAGGGTCTTTTGGTTTGGGTTGTGGTCTTGGGTGTGTCTCATTAGTACGTTGAGAAGAATGGGAATTCCGGAACCCTTCATGGTGCTCAGGTTGACCCTGCACACAGATCAAGAGGCCGTTGTGGGAACAGAACAAGGGCTGAGAGTGGCAATACCGGGAGAGCAGAGAAGGGTGGGGCGGGAAGGGGGAACCGATTACAAGGATCTTCAGATAACCTCCTCCCTGGGGGATGGACAGCGGAGAAGGGGGTGAAGGGAAACGTCAAACAGTGTAAGACATGACAAAATAATAATAATTTATAAATTATCAAGGGTTC
>NW_022109469.1:0-1315 GCF_000313985.2 Echinops telfairi
GTTTTCTTTTGCCACATTCCACTTTGGTTTGGTTTTGCTTTCTGCTTGTAATTCTTATCTTTCTCTTTAAATGCTGTCTCTTTATCTTTTTTTTTTTGTAATAAACCAAGGCAAAGACAATAATTTCTTTCCAAAGAAAATAAATTTGTTTTTTTCTCTAGATGTTTCATTCAATTCCATTAAGACATTATTTAGATGAAAGAGTTATTAAGCTTTTGATTAGTCAGTGACTCAAACAATCTCTGCAATATCTTTGTTGAGGGAATGATTCAAGCACACTCATATTTTTAATGCCCATTCTTTTGACTGTAGATGTGGAACCTGAGTTCATGACTTTTGGAAATATCCTTACTGCCGCCCCAACCCCAGCCTTCACTTTTATAATGTTGTGCTTCCCTGAATAGAAATATGAAATTTTGATTATTTTGGAGGTAGAGGTAGAAATCAATATTTCATTATAAATTGAGAAAATATCACCACATAATTGACATATGTAACATACCCCTTAAGTCAGTACATGTAGACCTTATCTTTCTTTCTCTTTTAAATCATTTTATTAGGGGCTCATACAGCTCTTATCACAATCCATACACACATCAATTGTGTAAAGCGCATTTGTACATCGTTTCTCAAAACATTTTCTCTCCATTTAAACCCCCGACATCAAGTCCTCACATAACAAAATTTTTCATGTTAAACAATATCTTTAATGGTAATTTAAGATTATACTTTAAAAAAAAGTGTTCCGGTGATTACAATTTGATACTGAAGTTTTGGGATAGATATATTGGCAGTAAGAAAAAAAAGTCGCTATGACTGTTTACGTACAACCAAACACTTAATGGGTTCAGGTTCCTTGGTTTGAAGACTTTGGGGTCATGGTTTCCTGGGAAATCCCCATTAATTGACCGAATGTGCTTAATAGTTATGCTCTATATTCGAATTGGTTGGGTAGTGCCTGGGGTCATAAAAGCCAGCAAGGGTCATAAAAGATTGCAAGCAGGCAACCAGCCAGAGGAGGCATGACAATTGGTTTTTATGCACCTGAAACAAAAGAGGAAGCAGGAGAATCCAGAATGGGAGAAGGGTATGGGATGTGTAGCTTCCACAAACAACTCTGCCTCCTTTGCCCGGAGACCAGAAGAATGAGGCCCAGCTGCCATTAGAGCATTTGGATCCAACATTCCACAGAAGAATCCTCATTAGAAGGGCAAATGCAATAGTACTAAGGTGACCAGATTTTAACATGGCTAAAGCGGGACACCATTGATAAAACTCATATCCTGGCAAAATAGCCACATGGCAGCCGAAAACC
>NW_022109470.1:0-1289 GCF_000313985.2 Echinops telfairi
GAGTGGGTATCCAAACCAGCCAGTCACATCCCCCGCTTGACACTACAGATCCTGCGCCCCACAGCTCCTCCGCTGTCCCTCGTTGTTGAGTGCCACCTGCACATGGCCCTCCATGGCCCACCCGCGCATCCAGCGATGGAGTTCATTCTGGCTCATGGTGACCCTGCGGGACGGGGGAGAACTGAGACTGTACACCTTCACCAGAGCAAACAGCTTCAGTTTCCTGCTGTGGGTTCAAACTGCTGACCTCGTGGCGGGCAGCCCAATGCCTAGCCCACGGTGCCACTGGACCTTACATGGTGTGCAGTGTCCCATGAAGCACTGTTGTTTTCGCCACATGCCTTCACCCACGGGTGCTCAATATGTCGGTGACGATCTACTAGTGATCGCAAATATAGTGTGGGTAGATCACATGGCACTAAAAAAATACACTTAAACCTTTCATCAATCCCATCACTTATTGATATACAGCCAGCCAATCAGATGCAATCCTAGGTGTCAAATGCATGTGCAAACAACTGCGTTAAGTGCAGCAAAACTGACGAGCTAAGTTATCGCCAATTTTTAGACCTTTTTTTTTTTTCTCTTAAACGTAAAAAAGGGTATTCAAATGAGTGGGGGAGCTGGACCAACTAAGAAGACAAAAACGTATCACTTTCATACGGAATGGGAGATTTCGACATGACAAGCCGACATTCAGCTGAAGTCCAGAGCCATGAACAGTTCTGGAACTTACTCGCAGAGGCACCTGTGTTCTCTGAGAAAATCTATCAAGATTATCCCCTATGGTGCAGTGGTGGGATTCAGCCAGTTGGCACTGCTTGGGCAGGACAGTACCTACTTTGTTGTTGAATTTGGCAAACCAAGAGCCGGTTACAATGGCTCTTGTCATCAGGGTCCTCTCTACGGTGGGCAGTCGTGCAGCTACCCAATGCGAAGATCACCGATTTCATTCCTTAACCTTTTTTAACGTTCACCTCTGCAAGAGGGTATTATAAGTGCCCAAAGTAAAGTTCATTCCATAGGTATAAAGAATTAGACAGAGCTGTGCTTGTAATAGTGACTTACTCATTTCATAAACCGCTATACTTTGAACGAGATACTACATTTGTATTCCCTTGCATTTGTGACTTCAGTAAACAAACAGAATAGAAAGAGAAAAGGTGACATGCTGTCATTCATTTCAGCTTTGTGTTTGTGGGGAACAGAAGGATTTCTCTTAAGTTGTCTCCCCAAAATATATGCCAGATTTAGCTTGAAAATAATTGTTCACTAGGCAGCGAAAGTAG
>NW_022109471.1:0-1258 GCF_000313985.2 Echinops telfairi
GTCTCTTGCTTTCTGATGGTGTGCAGCTGCCTTAGCCACTTCACTGCTTCAGCTGGCAAGGCTCACTTACTGCAAGACATCCCTGAGGAGAAGCCGCATGGACCAACCCAGATGCAGCCCTGGGTGCTGGAGCAGCCATGTGGAGACCTGCCAGCACTAAGATGCTTACACGTTCACTGATTCAGCTTTCCTATTGCAGTCGGCATCACTGTGTGTTTTGTGAGATGGAGGAGGACTTTGTGGATTGGTGTTGGACTTATGGGCTAATGTTGGACTTGTGGGCTTGGGCAGCACTGGGTTGGGGTGTTTTCTTGATGAGCACTTACCCTTTATATAAAACTCTCTCCTACAAGTATGAGTTTCTGTGGATTTGTTTCTCTAATGTACCCAGACGAACACAATGTCCTTGTAAGATATGATGTTTCACCATTTTTGCTTCATAGGAGCACTCCATTGCTCCTATGTGAACACCAACTTGTGAATTCTTCGTGGAGTCCATGCTGAGAAATGGCATCTGATCTCCAGCAGCTACACAACAGGAATGGAGAACCCTAGTCCACAGCAGCCCTCAGCTGATTCCTACAAGGCAGAGGTCTGGCATGTCTCAGCTCTCTGATCTTCTTTACCTCATTCGGAGACCAGCCTTCCCAGCCATGCACCCGACTTCTCTGCTTGATTCAATAATTCATTGCCATAGCCATCCGGGACCCAAAGATGATTCTAACAATTCTGGGGTTTATTAGGGAAGCTAATGCATTCTAAAATGTTAAAGATATAGATCATCCTTTACAGGCAATACTGTATCAATAACACCACGAAGCGCTCAGCCACTTGCTCTGTCTTTATCTAGGGCAGTGGTTCTCAACCTGCCTAATGCCACAACCCTTTAATACAGTTCCTCATGTTGTGGTGACCCCCAACCATAGAATTATTTCGTTGCGACTTCATAACTGTAAGTTTGCTAGTTATGAATCATAATGTAAATATCTGATATGCAGAATGTATTTTCATTGTTACAAATTGAACATATTTAAGGCATAGTGATTAATCACAAAAACAATATCGTGAAATATTTATTTCTAATTACAAATAAATGAAATTTTGTCTTAAAGCATGGTGCAGCATGAGTAACAGCCTTCATGTCGGGTACTCATATGTGGGCGTATCAGCATGTGGGTGGACCCTCCTGGAGATGATAGAGGAGCGGTGTCTCTGTTCCTAAGACCATCGGAAATATGTGTTTTCCGATGGTCTTAGG
>NW_022109472.1:0-1314 GCF_000313985.2 Echinops telfairi
TCATAGAGGTACTTGATGATGCCCCAGGGGATAACGAACAGCAGGGGGACACCTAGGAGAGAGGGAGAGAGAAGAGGGTCCGGGGCTGGCAGGCTGTGGCACACCAGCGACCTCTCAGGTGGAAGTAGGCTGGTACAGGGACCTGGGAGAGTAGATGGAAAGAATCCCACCTTGACTTCCCCCTGGAGAGCTCCCCCTCCCCCATCATTATGGTTGTTGTACAATTTTCACCAGTTTGCTTCCTCCCTAGGGACAGGCATGCTGTCGCAGCCTGAGTTGGAAGGATACAGACACCTGAGTAGCAGAGGGGCAGGGCCACAGGACAGAGAGAATGGTTGGATGAGGTGAGGCGCAGGTGGGCCCTCCAGTGTCCTCTCCTGCCTTGGTTTGTCCCACACACCCACCTTAGGGGGCAACTTCGGGCACTGGGAATCCCTCCAATCACCCACTCTGCTCCATGTGCACCTGAGACTGGTTGGGGCAGATGCAGTAGAGACACTGGAGCCCTGGTCTGATCCAACTGACTGTCCACAGTGGCCTCCAACAATGCTTTCCACTTGACTGAGATGTACTTGGGGTGGTAGGAAGCCGCTCAGATGGCCCCAAGGAGCCCCAATTTCCAGGATTCACACCCTTGTGTAGTGTACAAAGCCTATGGCAGAAGTGATAGGGCATCACTTCTGAGATCAGGTCATAAGAGATCTGGTGGCTCCGTCTTGAACTCTCTCTCTCAGACCACCGGGTGTGGGGGGAACCAGCTGTTGTGTCATGTGGACACTTGGGGAACCTCTGGACAGGCCCTGTGGTGAGAAGGGAGGTTTCGAGCCAGCAAGGACTTGGAGCTTCTTGCCAACAAGTTCATTGGTGAGCTCAGAAGTGGATTCCCCACCCCTACCCCCCAGTTAAGCTTGAGATGGTAGTAACCCTCTTATCAATCTGGAGCCAGCAGTATTACGCTCTATTGAACTCGGATTTCTGACCCTTGGCCAGTCTGGAAGGCAGAGCAAGACGTCACCCTGTACTCCCTTCCCAGAAGCCTTTGGCACCTAGGCCAGAGACACCTCCCTACTTCAAATACTTGGAACAGGTCGCCCGGAGGGGAGGAAGTCAGAGATCAAGACCCCTCCGAAGCCCAGGGGGCTGCCCAGGAGCAGTGATGAGGGGAGAGCTTGCCCCCTAGGTCAGGCGGGGGAAGGGGGGCAGTGCATAAGCTCAATGCCCGAGATCTCGCTTTACTGTTGAAAGGAGGGGTGGGGGGCCCCCAGCAAAGCAGCGCTGTGTGTCACCTGCACTTGATGTCTGTCTTGCACATGA
>NW_022109473.1:0-1261 GCF_000313985.2 Echinops telfairi
ACTTCTTTGGAAATTACAGCAGAGCTCAGGGCTCTGCCCCCATTTTTTGACCTGCAGTGCCTGTAACGCTGCAGTAAATTGTCTAGACAATGGCCACCTACAGTCCCTCACACGTTCGTCCACGCTCGCCGGTCCTCTCAGCGAGCTCACTTAAGTTCACTGCCACTGAGTCCATTCTGGGTCACTGGGAGCCTATAGGCCAGAAGAGAGCTGTCCTGTGGGTTTCTGCGACTGTAATTCTTTACAGGATTAGGAAGCGTCATCTTTCTCTATTTCTCCTCCCCTTGAATCTGGCTGGGGCCTTGGGAGGGGGAATAAGACAATGCCAGTCACAATTGGCCACTGGAAGCCTGGAAAGCCCTGCCTTTCTTCCCTGGAAGCTCGGAGCCACTATGCTAATGGACACTCTTCTCCTACTGAAGAGACTACCTAGGGAAAGAGAGCTCCCAGCCTTCCGGTGGTCCCCAGGAGTTCTCCAGAGCCCTTCTGGGACTTCCTTGCTCAAGAGGGCTCTCCGCTTCCTGCGTCCTTGTGGAACTGCCCAGCAGAGCCCAGCCAGTACAGTGCATTGTGAAAAATGACCTTACAAAGTCAACCAATCAATCAACAATGTGTAAGACAGTCTGATACACTAGTCAGGAACTACAAAACATTGCCTTTTTTACCACGTGGCAGGTTCTAATGTGGTTGCTGGACATATTAGTTGCATGCAGCCTAATGCATTGAAGCTGCATTTACGTTGTTTTCTCGTGACTGAATCTCTCATTTACACGCACACGCTTGCTGTTGTTGATTGCAGTGCCAAGTCGTGGTGACCTCATGTGCGCAGAGTACAGCTGTTCCATCGGGTTTTCAAGGTTGTCACAGATTGCCAGACCTGTCTGCTGAGGCACCCCAGTGTGGGTCGGAATAGCCAAGAGCAGGGAGGAGTCGAGCTCTTAACGAATCGTACCCCCAAAGACGAGTGCCCCACACGCGTGAGGAATGTTGAGAGTCAGCCAAAATCCATTTGTAATCCTGAATGCTGTTTTTACTGCCTTATTCTCACTAGTTTCCTTATAGACCCTCCTCAAAGTGTCAGCTCAGTGTCAGGGAACTTCTCTCTGATCTTTTTCAGATCGTTTATTACGTATGCCACCGGATTCTGTTAATGCGCCGACAAATCTCTAGCCCTGAGCAATCAACACTAAAATGGATTCACCAGCAACCAAAGAGAGAAAGCACTGCTTTGTGTGTGTGTGTGTGTGTGTGTGTGTGTGCA
>NW_022109474.1:0-1312 GCF_000313985.2 Echinops telfairi
GGAGGTAGAAAACCAAAACAGAAGAAAAAGCTCAGCATATCTTAAAATAAAAGAATTTTAAAAAAATCAAGTCTCAAATTGCAATATTGAAAGATTCTATGGGCAACATATTGAATGACGCAGGAATCAAGAGAAAATGGAAAGAATACACAGTCACTGTACCAAAGAGAACTGATTGACATCCTTCCATCTCAGGAGGTAGCATGTGATCAAGAACCAATGGTTCTTGAAGGAAGAAGCCCAGATTGCACTGACAGCATTAGTCAAAAATAAGGGTCCAGGAGTTGATGGAGCATCAATGGAAATGTTTCAACAAGTTCATGAAGCACTGGAAGCACTTATTCGTCCATGACAAGAAATGTGGAAGATATCTACTTGGACAACGTACTGGAAAAGATCCATATTTGTGCCCATTCCAAAGAAAGATGATCCAACAGAAAGCTCAAATTATAGAGCAGTATCATTGACATCACATGCATGTACAATTTTGCTGAAGATAATCCAACAACAAATTCAGCAGGCCATTGGCAGGGAGCTGCCAGATGCTCAGGCAGGATTCAGACGAGGACACAGAACAAGGGATATCATTGCTGATGTCAGATGGATCTTGACTTACAATGGAGAATGTGCAAAGGCTGTCAACTGTGTGGATCTTACAAGCTATGGATAGCCTTGGGAAGACTAAGAATTTCAGAAAATATCATTACCCTCATATGGAACTTGTGCATGGATCAAAAGACAGTATGCGAGTAGAACAAGCATGGTTTGAAATCAAGTAAAATGTGTCTCAGTGTTGTATCCTTTCATCATACTTATTCAATATGTATGCTGACCAAATAACCAGAGAAGCTAATTAATATGAAGAAGAATGTGGCAGCAGGATAGGAGGAAGGTTTATAATCAACCTGAAATATACAGATAGCACTACTTGGCTTGCTTAAAGCAAGGAAGACTTGAAGCACTTGTTGATAAAGATCAAGGATTGCAGCCTTCAGTATAGATAACAATTAAGTGTGATGAAGACCCACATTTTTAAAACTGGACCAATAAATGGAGACTAGGTTGAAGTGCTAAAGGATTTTGTCCTGCTTGGATCCACAATCAGTGCCCAGGGAGGTAGTAATCAAGAGATGAAATAATACTTGGGTAAAACTGCCACACAAGACCTCTTTAAAGTGTTTAAAAGCAAGGGTATTACTTTGAGGAGCACCGGACACAATATATGGCATTTTCATGCCCCTTATATGCATGTGAAAGTTGGGCACTGGAGAAGAAAAACCTAAGAAGAATTGGCGTATTTCCGTTATGGTTG
>NW_022109475.1:0-1314 GCF_000313985.2 Echinops telfairi
GGCAAGCAATTAATAGGAATTAATTCATTTAGCTCTCATAACAACCCAATGAGGTGGGTGCTATTATCCCCAATTTATAGTAGAGAAAAGTAAGGTAAGGGGAAATCAAACATATCAAGGTCTCACAGATAAGCAGTGATGGTAGAGAGGGGATTACGAATTGGACTGCCAACTGCAAGGTCAGCAGTTTGAAACCACTACCTCCTTTGAGGGAGAAAGAGGAGGCTTTCTACTCCCCAAAAGAATGACCGTCTTGGAAACCCACAGGGGCAATTTCATTCTATAGGGTTGCTATGTGTCAGAATTGACTCTATAGTTTGTGGGTTTTAAAAATACTTCATGTCAGAACCCTAGGTGCAAGGAAACGTGGGGAGTGCAGTTTGGGTTTCCCACCTCTACAGGGCCATTAGAAGGGAACAGGGAAGGGGACTGTGTCAGGTGGCTGCAGTCCCAGGCTCGCCTCCACATATAAACCACAGCGGCCCTGAGTGGCCATTCAATGCATCTAATCTATTTGTCATCTGCTGCCCTCAGATTAGCTCACCACAAAACCCTGGCAAAGCAATACAGACAATATCTAGATTGTATCTAGCACCTCGTCTCTGTTTGAACAGGGCTCAGATGAATTTATTTCCTGTGTTAATTTTACAGATATTTATGTAATTACACTCTCACTGGTTGCTGAGTCGATTCCTGCGTAGGTACCCTCCTGTGTTTCAGAGGACAACTGCCCTCCATACAGGTTTCTGGGCTCTGATCTTTCAGAATTAGATTGTCAAGCCTTTCTTTCAAGGCTCCTCTGGATAGACTTGAGCTATCAACTTTTCATTTCGTAACTGAGAACTTAATTGTTTATGCCCCCCCCAGGAACTCCAGATATAAATTACAAACAACTTAACATTTAATGTTTCAATTAGTTCTTATGATATAGCCCTATTTGATATTCACCCTCATGAAGAAGTCACTGAAGATGTGGGTTCTATAGCAAAGTGTGGTGAAGAAATCAGATGGTTCTTGGCTAGAAGAAAGAATAGCATCTGTGGTCTTAAAGACTTGTCTTAAAACAAGCCACCATAGGGAGGTGCCAACTAAATCCTTGGAAGGAGCATACCAGCCTGTGTGATCCAAGGATTGTACATAATAAAACCCAAATCCAGAGGAGGGAATTATATCAGAGCTTAGGTTCTGAACCCTTGCTTTGATAGGTTTTATATAAAATTGAATTTGTATGAATGTGCTTGACACAATGGATGGATGGATGGGTGGATGGATGGAGGGATGGATGGATGGACTGTGATAAGAGCTGTACAAACC
>NW_022109476.1:0-1314 GCF_000313985.2 Echinops telfairi
AGTGCATATTTTGAGCTCTAGAGGTGAAATCGTCTCTTGAATTTCTCAGAGACCACACTGCTTAGTCAAAATGGCTGACAGAAAACCTGACACTGGCTTAATTCAGTCAGAGGCCTAAGGCCATACTTCTCATCAATGGACTAGTTCAGATAAGGATTAAGATAAGTTTAGATAAGGATAGAATTTGATTGTTTTAAGATTAAGTTTAGGATCTGACAGTTACATAATCTGTCATTATATCAATAACAATAGGCAGAAGGAAATAGTATAAACCATTACTGTTTCCTTATGTCTATTGTTATTGATATAATGATTAATAGAAATGATTATTGGGAAGTGAAAATAGAGAGCTTGTAAGATTACTTGATGGACTGGTGAAAGGAGAAGGATGAGGAGAAGGGAAAGGAAATGCCCTCTGGGACTGATGTGTTCATTGGTATTAAAGGTGCCATCTCTGTTCTCTGTGGAATAGGAATTACCAAATGCAAAGACTGTTAATAACATGGTGCTAATAAACATAATTTTGCTTCATTGCATATTGTGTTAGTCTGGGTTGACTAGAGAAACAAATTCATAGACAGAGTCCTACAGCTGGAAGAGCCACATGGAAACCCACGCCATTGTTGAAATGCTTCCACTGCCACTGAAGCCACATTAAATTGGCATTTAAATGAGTTAGGACAGGTCTGCTAAGTATTGAGTGCTCAGGACATTTGATGGTGAAGAGACTTGCCCAGGGGGCTGTCTATAGATTAAAGAAGTAAAAAGGAACTCTCACCTCTAGGACTGAACTGTTAAAGGGAGCCTATGGCCAGGCTGAAATACTTGCTACGTAGGTGACTACCTGGATCCACTTGTTGGGTGAAAGTGAAAGAAAAGCAGCAATAAAGAGATGGGTTAAGTCTGGCCACTGACACCAATGGACCTGGTTCACTGGGACTAGAGCAGAAGATGAGAGCAGATTGACTGGTCTGAAGATCATGACCTAGCACAATGGGGTTAGGCTTGTTTCTCATGGTCTAAAGGCAAGGTGAACAATGGACACCTGGTGAGGATAAGCAAGGCAGCCCACATTGAATTGACCAGAACTTGACCAGATGAAGAGAAGAATTTTGAACCTGTGAACTGGTGCATATTACTACTGACTTTGTGGACAGCCTCGCCTGATTGGTCTTTACTTATGGATGCAGATTTCACAAGGTTCCAACTGGAGTGAGGTTTCTTCACATCAAAGATTAAAATTGTCCTCAGAGCACTGGGTTGATCTAAGTGGGCAGTATAGAAACTGTATATCCAAAATGGGGAAGATAAAGG
>NW_022109477.1:0-1314 GCF_000313985.2 Echinops telfairi
GAGAGTACAGATACCAGGAGGATTAGGGGAAGGTGGGAGGAGAAAGGGGGAATTGATCACAAGGATCAACCAAAACCCCCTCCCAGGGGGACAAATAATAGAAAAATGGGTGAGGGGTGATGGAGGACAATGTAAGATATGGAAAAAATAATCTTTAACCTATCAAGGGTTCGTGAGGAAGGGCGGGCGGGGGGAGAGGGGGAAGAAATGGGGAGCTGATATCAGGGGCTCAAGTGGGAAGTGAATGCTTTGAAGATGATGATGATGGCATATGTGCAACTGTACTTGACACACTGGAGGAATGTATGGATTGTGATGAGTTGTAAGAGCGCCCAATTAAAAATAAAAAGAATTAGTGTGATGCAATACAAGCAAAATAAAATAAATGACCGTGTTAATAAACAATTCATGTGAATTATTAACCAGCAGTGTCACGTTGGACTGGAATCCATAAAGTCAGCAGTTCTAAACCACCAGCTGCATAGAGGGTGAAGAACCAGACTTTCTACTCCCATAAAGAGTTGCAGTATCGAAAACTCACAGGGGCACTTTTACTCTTTCCTATGGGGTTGCTATGAGTTGGAATCAACTTCATTATAGTTGAGTGAGAGTAATTTAATTTTATATTTATTTAGAAATTAGCTTTTCATTTAGAAATTGATATTTATTTAGGAATATATACACTTATTTAGAAATTTTTAGATGAAAATATTTAGGAAGATAAAATTTGAAGGAAGACAAAATGAATTAGGAAAAATAAAACATGCATTGTTGAGAAGGATTAGAGGTAGAAAATAATATTTTAGTTTTCTCTATCTATGTTAAGAATAAAGTTAACCAAAGAACAAACTAGGAACAAATCATTTCCAACACTTGCTGCGCGCGTTGTAGGCTAACCAGACAAACTTCTTGATCGGGGCTGTGGACCAAGTAAGGTTCATTGTGCGAAAAATGCTGCGTGGTGTTAAATCCCCTTAGAATCATGTAGCATCAAAGACTCTCTCTGACATCTTTTATCAAAGAAACAGTTGATTTCTTGCAAAAATATGACTTTTTTTTACTTAGTTTACTTTTGAAGATAAATAGAAAAGCAGCTTAGTTTATTTATTTATTTTTTCAGAAATTAATTCGTATCATTCATACAATTTAATGTAATTTGAGTTTCACTTATTTTTGTTTAAGTAAAAATGGTATGTAATCAACTCCTGACTTTGTATCGTCTTTTAAAATATCACCGTTGTTGGAAGAATGATTTAATGAATGCATCTTTTTCTCAATTTTCAGTCATACTTTATCTAAATTTAAGATCCAATG
>NW_022109478.1:0-1314 GCF_000313985.2 Echinops telfairi
AAATAACGAATTCAAGCAACACTTCTGGGACAGAACTGTCAGAATTAGGTAATCAATTTGATACTGTAATTGAAGGAGAGGAAGATTGAAAAAGTTTCCATTTTGTCAGTTATGATGCTGGTAATGCCATTAGCTGAGATAGTATCAAAAGAAGCTACGTTTTGAAAAGTTCATAAGGAAAATGGTTTTGGCATGTTGAGTTTAGTGAATGGGAAATACTCATAACTTATACTGAGAACTCATGAATCTCATATCAGATCTGTTTGCTGAAGAAGGTAATATAACAAGTAATAGCTGACATTCATTTCTGAAATCTTTTATTAAGCACAGACTGTGGTGCTAAGCACTTTGCTGGGCTAGGAACAGCAAGAAGAACAAGACGATCCTTTACCACGTGAACCATTGCACCCAGAGACACACAAGCAAGAATTACAGCCTGATGTGCATAACAAATGGATAAGAATATACAAAGCATATCAGATCAATAATGGAAAAGACGTGGTTCTGGTGAATAAGTTAAATAGAGAGGTAAGTATTTTCAATGGGAACATCAGAGAGGACCTAGATAGATGAGCAGGACTTCATGAAACAAATAACAGGGGACAGGGCCCTATGGACAACAGGAACGTGTGGGCAAAGTCTAAGAATTAAAATCCATGCTATACTCAAGACGCTGGCAGAAGACAAGTACGGCTAGAACACAAAGGGCTGGAGATGAAGTAGCACATGAAAAGGCAAAGACAGAAAGGGAAGGGGGGTGTGGAAAGGGGGAACCGATTACAAGGATCTACATATAACCTCCTCTCTGGCGGATGGTCAACAGACAAGTGGGTGAAGGGAAACGCTGGGCAGTGTAAGATATGATAAAATAATAACTTATAAATTATCAAGGGTTCATGGGGGAGGGGGGAGCAGGGAGGGGAGGGGGGAAGGAAAATGAGGAGCTGATTCTAGGAGCCCAAGCAGAAAGCAAGAGTTTTGAGAATGATGGGGGCAATGAATGTATAAGTGGCTTTACACAATTGATGTGTGTGTGGATTGTGATGAGAGTTGTATGAGCCCCAATAAAATGATTAAAAAAAAAAAAAGCAAGTATGGTGAGAGTGGTGATACCAGGAGGGTGGAGCAAAAGTGGGGTGGAAAGGGGGAACCGATTACAGGGATCTACATATAATCTCCTCCCTGGGGGACGGACAACAGAAAAGTGGGTGAAGGGAGACATCGGGACAGTGCAAGACATGACAAAATAATAATTTATAAATTAATAACATAAATTATCAAGGGCTCATAAGGGAGGGAGGAGCAGGAAGGGAG
>NW_022109479.1:0-1301 GCF_000313985.2 Echinops telfairi
AGATTAATTGAATATTGAGAAAACATCCCAGTCAAGTCCAGATCACATCCACAAGTCTGATATTAGCCTATTTGTCTGATACCAATCTATAAATTCTTCTTCAGACTCATGAAGCACATGCGATAACGCCAAATGCAGGAAGATCACAGGCCAGTGGGGGAAGGAGGAGGAGTCTTATGGATCCAGTGGCAGTGTAAGCATCTCAGCTCTGGTGTGGGTCTCCATGTGACTTCTCCAGTTCCAGGGCTCTAGTGTGGCCTCATGTGTCTTGTCATAGGGAATACGAAGCAGAGAGTGCCTGTCCCACCTCCAGGGAGGAAGATAGGAGTTCCCAGAATCCTCAGGAGAAGGCCATAACCATAGAGAGGCCTCATTGGCTATAACCTGATCGACAAGCTAGGCTCTAACCCTTTGCAAGTTGACAGGAGATTATCTAACTGCCACACTTAGGCACTCCCTGGTGAAGGAGGGGCTTGGAGTTAGAACCCTATCACATGTGCTGCCGTGTTTATTTTAATTTTAGATTGACAAAAATTGGATAGAATTTGTATATGCTCTCTAATATGCTCATCACTATGCATTGTTACGTAAATTAAATCCCGGCTGGTGATTTTTGGTTAGAAGAGCAAAAGGATTGTTGTTGTGACAGAGGGGACCTGTGGTAGTTATATAATTGTCAATTTAAGGATGAAGCATGTAGGGGTAGAGTCTAGCCTGTCAATCAGGTCATAGCCAATGAGGCTTCTGTGTGTGCATAGCCTTCTCCTAAGGATTCTGGAAGTTCTGGTATTTCTTCTTTGGAGGTGGGAGACTCTCTGCTCACATGCTGGGAGACATAGCAGCTGACAAGACACATGAACCCACCCTGATGCAGCCCTAGGTGCTGGAGAAGCCATGCAGAAATCCCTGCCAGCGCTGAGATGTTTCTAATGCCACTGGATCCAAAGACTTTCTACCCACTGGCCTGTGATCTTCTACATTCAGGGTCATTGCCTGTGTTTCCTGAGTCTGAAGAGGACTTTATAGATTGCTGTCGGGCATATGAACTAATATCGTACTTAAGGACTTGATCTGGACTGGGCTGGGATGTTTTCTCAATGTTCAATTGTTCTTGTATATAAATCTCTTTCTTATACACGTGTGTCCATGGATTTGTTTCTTTAGTCTACCCAGACTAACACAGGACCTGAGTCCACTGATGGCATATACTCGTGTTTAAACTGAGTTTTTCAGAATATTTTAATGCAGTTTTTGTGGTAAAATTAGGTTCCTCTGCTGGTATTCGGGTTGGCTTATACTCG
>NW_022109480.1:0-1313 GCF_000313985.2 Echinops telfairi
TTACAAGCTCACTGATTCGACTTTCCTCCTGCAGTCAGTGTCATTGCGTGTATTTTGTGAGATGGAGGAGGACTTTGTGGATTGGTGTTGGACATATGGGCTGATATTGGACTTGTGGGCTTAGAGAGCACTGGGTTGGGATGTTTTCTTGATGTGCACTTAACCTTTATATAAAACTCTCTCTTATATATATGAGCTTCTGTGGATTTGTTTCTCTAATGTACCCAGACAAACACAATTCAGATGCACCTTAGTCCTCAAAGTAACATCCTTGCTTTTCAATACTCTAAAGAGGTTTTGTGCACCAGATTTATCTAATGCAATATTTCCTTTGATCACTTGATTGCTGCTTCCATGAGCATTGATTTTTGGATTCAATAAAGCAAACTTTTTGACAAATTCAATTTCTCATTTATCATGATGACACCTATTTTGAGGATTTTGGTTTTCTGTCCATTGAGTCACAGCCCATACTGAAGGCTCTCATCTTTGCTCTCCGTCAGCAAGTGCCTCAAGCCCACTTCACTTTCAGCAAGAAAGTTTGTGCTAAAAAATAAATAAATAAATAAATTAATTAATTAATTTAAAAAAAAAGAAAGTTTGTGTTGTCTGCATATCACTGATTGCTAATAAGCCTTCCTCCGATCCTGATGCCACATTCTTCCTCCTATAAGCTAGATTCCCTGATTATTTACTCAGCATAAATTGAATAAATATGGTGAAAAGGTACAACACTGATATATACCTTTCCTGATTTCTAACCATACAGTATTCCCTTGTCTGTTCTCACAACTCCCTATTGATTCATGTGAAAGCTCACATGAGCACAATGAAGTGTTCTGGAATTCCTATTTTTCTCAAGGTTATCGACAGTTTATTATAGTCCAACAGTAAAGTGTCTTTGCATACTGAATACAACACAAGTAAACTTCTTCCTGGTATTCTCTGCTTTGAGCCAAGTTCCACCTGACACCATCAATGATATCCCTTATTCCATTTCCATTTCTGAACCTGGCCTGAACCTCTAGCAGTTACCTTTCAATGCACTGCTGCAAACATCACTGGATGATCTTCAGCAAAATGTTGCTTGTGTGCGCTATAAATGATGTTGTTCTGTAGTTGGATCACCTTTCTTTGAAATGAGTACAAAAGGGACCTCTTCCAGGTTCTTGGCCAATTCACTTTTAAAAAAAGTTCTTGTTGTAGACAGTGAGTGATTCCAGTGCTTCAACGCCCTGTTGAAACATTTCCATTGTTATTCTATCATTTCCTGGAGTTGTTGCTTTCAGTGCATCTTGAACTTCTTCCTTCAG
>NW_022109481.1:0-1285 GCF_000313985.2 Echinops telfairi
GAGAAAAATGAGGCTGTCTGGGCCCATAGTGATCTACAGCCTCGAAAACCCAAGGAGGCAGAGTCTGCTCAGTGGCAGTGGGCTTGGGGTGAGGCATTGGGTTGCAGGGGACGCCAGCACTGTCGGGGCCTGTTTCCTTGGGGAGCCTCCGTTTTCTGCAGGGTTGTCCCCACCCCTGCTCGCCAGCATCCGCTGTCCCCTCCCCTCCTTCAACTGACCTCACTACCATCGTGTCCAAGCCAACTCAGAGAGACCCTGCAGGACACAGGGCAGAACTGCCGTGTGGGTTTCGAGACTGTAACTCTTGACTGGATTGTAGAAAGCCTGGTCTTTCTCCTGTGGTGATGCTGGTGGTTTTGAATTACCAACCTTGAAGTTCGCAGCCCCACTTGTCACCAGGCGCCTCTTTAGGCACAAGGCTCTGGCTTCGGAGAAGCAGGTTCAGCAGATCAACACTTGGGCCTTCTTGGAGACTCACCCTTCTCTTTAGCCTTAGCTCCCGAGTCTGGCTGGTTCTCTGGAGAAGCGGAACCATGGATGCTTATACGTGTCTGTCGACAGAAAGAGATTTAGCTCAAGCAATGGCTTAGAAGTAGGGAAGTCCAGTCCGGGTCAAGTCCATGGGCCAGAGGCTTCTGCTGGCTCCTGTAGCACAGGCGCTGGCAAACAGGAAGCAGGAATAGGAAGCAGGGAGAGCACAGGCTGGTGGATGCTGAGCTGAATGAATCCGAGGTTGGTGTTCACTGATGGCTCCTGGGACCAGCAGGCAATATCACAGGAGGTCCAAGGACCAGACACAGGACCAGAATCCAACAGTAGGGGTGAGCTAGTTTCCACACAGTCTGTGCTCAGGGTCAGCCACACCCCAAAGGAAACCTCCCCCGGTCGTGATCGTATGGAGGCTGTGACCAGATTAACTGGCTGTTTCCCAGAAGGGCCCATCATGGAGTTGGCCACACCGTGGTAGAGCCTATCACGGGTGAATCCTGGACCAGCCAAGTTCATGTAAAACCTCACGATCACAGCTGCTTTAGACCTTTGACTTTTCTCTGTGTAGCCCTGGTGGTGTCGGAGTTAGATGTCAGGCTGCAATCCGCGTGGTCGGCAGTTCAAAACCACCAGCATCTCCCCTTGGGAGAACGACTGGGCTTGCTGCGCCCGGAAACAGTTACTGCCTCGGAAACTCACAGGGTTCCCTAGGAGTCAGCATTGACTCGATGGCAGTGAGTTTGGTTTGGGCTTTGACCTTCCCCTGGGGGCTGCTGGGGTTGGTGTGGCTGCTGGG
>NW_022109482.1:0-1313 GCF_000313985.2 Echinops telfairi
CCCCCCCCCCAGTGCCACCAATCCAGCTGCTCACCTCAAAGTCTCCAGTCTATCGAGGGCACAGCTGCCAGCTGGGGACCTTCTCCACTCAGATTGTGCAAGACGGTGCCACAAGCCAAATCCCCCCACCATCGCACTAGCTGCCCATCACAAGACTGTCCTGCTGCCACAGGCCAAGGTGACAGCCAACCAAGCCCTCCCGAAGGGGAGGGCAGAGATGCCACGTGAAAAACACCTTCATGGCAAGAAGGCCAAGGTGCATGGCCAGTGGTGGGCAAAGCTTCACTGGTGTGGGCAAGCCCCCCACATTGCCATGGGCCAAACTGCCCTTCAGCAAACCCTCTCCTTGAAGGGGGGCACCACTGACTTACAGCAAAATGCACCCACACCTAAGGTTACTGGTGACGCATAGTGAAACCTCCCGCATCTGAAAGCACCGATGAGACCAAGCATGCATCCCCGTCACAGAGGGCAACACTACTAACGAGGACGCATATCAGCTGGGAACAATTTACAAGTGCTCCCTCCCACGCCTCCCCACTGGCCCTCACTCCAATCACACAAAGGAAAGTCTCTCCATCCTGGTGGCTCGGCGGACTCTGACAAAATCTACCCACATCTGTGCCACTTGGCCATTCCTCCCCATCACCGGGGACACGCCTGCCAGATGTGAAGCACCTCAGCTGGGGCCATCCCCCCAAAGTTCCGCCCTCCAACATCGCTGTACCACCTCCACCTAGCTGCCTTTCTGTCAGGCGCTGAGGACACTCAGGAAGCCGCCTGGCCATCATAAGCACAGCCGCCAGCACATGTGAACATCCTGCTGTTTGCCTCTCCCAAACCTCCCCGCCCTCCCAGCCCTACCTGCCCACAGCAACACCGCCCTGTCACCGAGGGAGCAAATAAAGAACTGGATTTTTCATCAAGCTGTCGAAGCTACCTAATGTGTATGTATAAACGTCACCTTTTGTATGTATAGATGTCCTTTTTCTTGCCTCAAAATATGCATGCTTAAGTTGTCCCTCTCAATGTAACCGATGGAGTGGACAGTTGTTCTTTGAAGTGAGAGGTCAGCAGGTACTGGGAAGGGCCTGAAGGCTGACATCGTCACTTGGCAACAAACATGCACTTCAAGGATGCATTTCTTCTCATTTTTTAGGACAGGCCGCCTCTAAGGACTTTCTAATACAGTTTCCTCAGCTCCCTGTTGAGCTTGAGGAAATGAGTTCGAGCTGGTTTGGATCTAATGACAGTGGAGGCCTCAAGCCAAATCCACTGCCATGGCGTCAATTCTGATGCGGAGGTGCCCGGTA
>NW_022109483.1:0-1313 GCF_000313985.2 Echinops telfairi
ATGCCTAACCAAACTCACTGCCATTGAGTCGATTCCTATAGGGCAGGGTGTAACTCCCCCTGTGGGTTTCCAAGGCTGCCAGTCTTTATGGGAGTAGTTAGCCACATCTTTCTCCTTCAGTGCGGTTGGTGGGTTTGAACTTCCAACCCTGTGGGGAGCCGCCTGGAGACCAAGGCCACCAGTGAAACAATTCTGACTGCATTAAAACCTCGAGTCACAAAGCACCCCCAGAAAGTCTGCACGTGGTCTTCTCGGGCCACAGGCAGATGCCCGTCTGTGCACCCACAGCCTCACAGGTGGTCCAGGAGACCCCTGGCCCATCCGTCCTCGCAGCCATGAAGCTCTCTGGGACCCTCAGTACAGATCAGGTTCCACCCACAGCACCGTGAAGACAAGGCTGGCCTGGGCCTCCCGGGCCAGCTGGTCAGAACTCAGGCCATCAGAGGCAGAGGTCACATACAAGTCCGAGTACTCGGGACCCCTGAAGCAGCAAGACGCGACGCTGGACACAGGCATGGCCACTGCAGCACGGTCCTTGGGGGCAGAGCAGGGGTGCCCATCACCTGCAGGTTCTGTGATGGCCACCCTCGCTGCCTGCCCTGCTCCTCAGACAGCCCACTGTTCATGGGCGGGGAGGTGCAAATCATGAGAGGTGGCCATGCCCACTGTCCAAAGCGGGGTCCCTGCGGTGGGGCCAACACTCTCAAGAACACCCCCTTACCTCAGGAGGTGATGCCCCTTCACTCTCCTCAGACCCCTCCTCCCAACAGGACTCGGCCCTGCTGTTTCCCAACCCTGGACAAGAGTAAGGGTTGACCTGACACCCCACACCCTCTGGACTCCCCATTAGAACCACCCCATCATCAGTGTCTCCCACATTCACCCTTCTGCTTCCCGGTACACTCCCCCTTCTGGTCCCACCCCCACCTCTCCTTCAAGCAGTGAACAGTGGGTGGGGGATGGGGGTGAGGGGGAGCGTTCCCTGCTTTGTGACACTGCCACCTGGGTCCCAGAATCGTCCTCCGAAGTCTGTCTGCAGACCCGGCTCTAACTAAGCTCCAGTGACCTCCCTTCTGCCCCTCCCCTTCTCTCACCCCCCTCCTGGCCCGCTGACCAAAGCTACTTCCTGTTACCGGCCTCTCTCCCACCACAACCTCACTCACACGTCCACACACTGGGTACTCCCAGACTTGGGATGCAGGCGTAGCACCTGCCCTGTCCACACAGAACACCCACACCCATCTCTAGCTGAATGTCCACCTCTCTCAGGTGCAGAGCAGAGCTCCCATCCACTGTCTGTAGGTCATGCCACA
>NW_022109484.1:0-1313 GCF_000313985.2 Echinops telfairi
GAGCGGAGGGACAGTTCTTGATGTGAATGTCCTGAGCAACTTTTTTGGTCTTTTACTCCAGCCTCACACTCCCCCTCACCCCCCACCCCCACCCCACCCCGGCCCTAGGTGGGGCGGCGGGAATTCTCACCGGCTCCAATCTCCATTTTCTCCCACCTGTAAGTAGGAGAATCCCACAGGCCCTCTATCCAGCTTCCACCAGTGTGGGCACATAAAACAGTCAGACGCCTGCCCTCTTCCCACTGTATTTATTCCAAGAGCCACTCTCCTCCCAACCGTGGGTCTGGGGGAGCGGGTGGGGGAATGGCTGAAGTTGGAGTTCTAGGTAGCAGATGCCAAGACGGAGAAACAGTGGGGAGCTGAGGGGGATGATGAAGCCGGTGTGGATGTCCTGTGGGTCAGAGTGGACCCATGCTGAGGGGAGGGGTGGAAGGAGCGCATCAGTTGTCCCTGATGGTCTTCTGAATCCAGTCCACATAATTGCAAACCTTGGTGTAGACTCCTGGAATACCTTTTTGCCCGCAAGGCCCTACAGACCCCCAGGATACTAGACCCTGCAGGACTCCCCCGCAAACCAGGGGGCCCCCTGAGTCACCCTGGAGAGAAGGAGAAGAAACATTTCCTGGGTTAGGGAGAAACTGGGCTCCCCATTCCCTCCCCATCCTGGACCATAAGGACAGTGACTTCATGGCTGACTGGTGGGGGAGAGGGTCAGGTGGAGGGGGGGCAGCAAACAGATAGGTAGGTCCTTTAAGGACAATGACAAAAATTCTGTCAAACTCATGACCATTGAGTCAATACTGACTGCTGGAGACCCTACAGGACAGGGTAGAACCGCCCCTGTGAGTTTCCGAAACTCACTCTTTATGGAGTAGAAAGCTCTTTCTCCGGAGGAGTGGCTGGGGGTTTCAAACTGCTGACTTTGCAAGAAGGAGCCAGGGACTCCAGAAAAAATTATCCTAGGGACAATGGCTGGGCCTCTGAGAGACGAAAAGACTCTCTCTAATGACCAGTTCTAGGAGAAGAGGGAGGGGTCTCCTAAGGACAATGGCCGGGAACGTTGCTCAACGAAAGAGGAGCACATTATCTCCAGTGACTAATTCCAGGAAGGGAGGGTTGGCCTGCTTTCTAAGGCAGAGGACTGTTTCGCAGACAATAGCTGGAGTCCTGGCCAATGAGGGAAGAGCAGTAGGGCCCAGTGCATTTGTTGACCAATCCTAGGGGAGGAGGGCGGGACAACTTAAAGATTAGACAGCAAGCAGGTTCTTTCTGCAGGATGATGACTAGTGTTCAGGCCAATGAGTTGAGGCTCC
>NW_022109485.1:0-1260 GCF_000313985.2 Echinops telfairi
TCATGTTCAGTCTTCATTTGGGTTTCAGTGATTCCTCTCAGTTACATTGCCCATGATCAAGCCCTACTGGCCTCCTACACCCTCCTCGCCATCGATTTTTGGATCACTTGTTCCCTTGTCCCTGGGTTTGTTAACAGCCACTTCCTGTTTTATTTAACTATTGACACATGGATTCCAATTCATTGCCATTAATTTACTGAAACATTATTGTATATTCTACCGTTTTCTATCATTTAAAAAAAAAATGTATTGCTTATCACATTGCCAGCTTACATGGCCAGTGTTGTATGTGAATTATGACTCCTATCTACCCCAGTTACCATTTGAACACTGCCTAATGTACACCATTCTCATAATCATTGCTGTGGTTGAGTCCATAGTTGCAGTCATTATGTCAGTCCATTATGTTCAGGATTTTCTTTTTTACTGGCCCACTCTACCTTACCAAGCTTGATGTCCACAGGAACTGGCCTCTCCTGATGACTTTGTCCAAAGTACTTAGATGAAGTCTGGCCATCTTGCCTGCTGAGGAGCTTCTTCCAAGAGTTTGTTTTTCGTCCAGTTCATGGTATCTTTTGTATTCTTAGCCATCAACATAATTCAGTTCTATTACTTCTTTTATGGGTCTTCCTTTTTCATTGTCCAGTTTTTACATGTATGTGAAGCATTTGAAAATACCATGGTTTGAGTCATTTGTACCTTAATAATTAAAGCAACATCTATCTTTGTTTTTGGATGCTTTCAAAGGTCTTTTGCAATAGATGAACTTGAATTGTTCATTCAAGTAAAGTGAAATCTTTAACACGTAAGTCTTTCTGCACTTTATCATGTTGCTTATTTGTCCAATTGTGAGGATTTTTGTTGTTTACAAGTTGAAAATATGGTGAAAGACTCACTGAGGCCCAGCAGACCTGAGTTTATAGCAGGAAGTGTCCCTTTGTTCGGTTCGGATGGCAGCTGTCTCTTGGTCTATGTGCAGGTTCCACATGGAAATAATTAAGTGTTCATATGGCCATTACATACTGTAATCATTTTTTAACCCTCATTTACTCAATTATGCAAGTATAACCTTTTAATGCTCACCATCAATCTTTATGTTGTCTGTGGTTATTTGGCTTCTATTTTTATCTAGTTGGTTCCTTAGGAAGGGCTTCTGAAAATAATGCTCTCTGAGCCAGTCAGGGTGCGATGTAGCAATGATGAGAAATACAACTTTCCTCTAGTTCCTAAATGTTTCCTCCCTGCTCCCACTACCATGAC
>NW_022109486.1:0-1277 GCF_000313985.2 Echinops telfairi
TTTCCTCCTGCAGTCGGCATTATTGCGTCTGTTTTGTGAGATGGAGGAGGACTTTGTGGACTGGTGTTGGACATATGGGTTAATGGGTTAATATTGGACTTGCGGGCTTGGGCAGCACTGGGTTAGGATAATTTCTTGATGCACACTTAATCTTTATATAAAACTCTCTCTTATATGTGAGTTTCTGTGGATTTGTTTTTCTAAAGCACCCAGACTAACACACCATCCATTATGAAGCAGTATTTTTATTTATAGTGTCCAGTTTCTTGGGTTCTTTGCTCAGCATACAAATTGAAGTCTGATGAAAAGATACAACCTTCACACACAGATTTTCTGATTTTAAACCATGTAGTGTTCCCTTGTTTGGTTCCAAAAAACTGTATTGGGTCTATATAAAGTTTCCACAGGAACATAATATAATATTCTGGAATTCCCATTCTTTTCAATGTTATCCATAATTTATGACCCAAATGCCTTTGCGTAATCAATAAAACAAAAATAAACATCTTTCAGGTATTTTCACTTTTTAGCCAACCTCCATTTGACATCACCAACGATATCCTTTATGCCAATAACTCTTTTGAATCCAACTTTAGTTTCTGGCGGGCCCCCTGTCGATTTACTGCTACAACCATTGTTGGATGACCATCAGCAATAATTTATTTACATGTGACATTGATGATAGTGTTCTATAATATCCACATTTGGTTCTTCACTATCTACCGTTTTTTGGAGTGGGCACGAATGTATATCGCTTCCATTCCGTTGGCTGAGTAGTCCTCTTCCAAATTTCGTGGTATAGATGAAGGTTTCCAGGGCTTCATCATCTGTTGAAACTTTCCAAACTGCATCAACTCCTGGAGTCGTTTTCACTAAGGTCTTCAGCATAACTTGGACTTTTTTATACCAATAGCAGTGGTCCTTGATCATATTGTATCTCTTGAAGTGCTTGAGTGCCAAGCAGTTATTTTTGGTACAGTGATTCTCTGTATTCAGTCCATCATCTTTGCTACTTCCAGCATCATTCAATAGTTTGCCCATAGGATCCTTTAGTATTAGAGCGTGAGGCTTGGGTTTGCTTAAGTTCTTTCAGCTTGAGATATGCTGTGTTCTCTTTCTGTTTGTTTTCTAACTCCAGGTCTTGGCCCATTGTATTAAAATACATTACTTTGTCTCTTTGAGCTGCCCTTTGGAATTTTCAATTCAATACTTTTCCTTCATAATTTCTTCTATTTGATTCAGCTGTGCTACTTCCGAGATGTTTCAGAGTCTCTTCT
>NW_022109487.1:0-1312 GCF_000313985.2 Echinops telfairi
TTCATACATACATCATTTGTGTCCAGCACATTCGTACATATGTTGCCATCATCATTCTCAAAACACCTGCTTTCTACTTGATCCCTTGGTATCAGTTCCTCATTCTTTCCCTTTCACTCCCCCCTCCCCCTGAACCCTTGATAATTTATAAATTATTATTATTTTATCATATCTTACACCATCCGACGTCTCCCTCACCCACTTCTCCGCTGTCTGTCCCCCAGGGAGGAGGCCATATGTAGACCTTGTCATCTGTTCCCCCTTTCTCCCTCACCGTCCCTCCACCCTCCCGATATCGCCACTCTTTCCACTGGTCCTGAGGGGTTCTTCTATCCTGGATTCCCTGTGTTTACAGTTCCTATGTGTGCCAGTGTGCATCCTGCGGTCCAGCCGGATATGTAAGGTAGAATTGGGATCATGATAGTGAGGTGGGGAGGAAGCATTTAAGAACTAGAGGAAAATTGTATATTATCACATTTTTACGCAAATGTGTACGCATTCTTTCTTTTTGCAAACTTCACAGCCCTCTCATGCATTAGTTTCCTATTCATGCTATTGGTCTGTGAATGTTTACATGAGAATGTTACATGTGAAAATTCCGTAAACAGAAGGAAATTGGCAAGCGATGTCTTGGAACTTCAGAAAAACATAAAAAAACATCACTTAAAAAATGAAACTCACTGTCATGGAGTTGATCCAGCCTCGTGGCAACCTTACAGAACCGAATAGAATAATAGCTCCTTAGGGTTTCCACCAGTATAACACTTTATCGACTCACCTCTCTCCTGCAAAAGAACCTCATAAAGGATACGAACTGGGATAAATGGAATTTCATTGTAGTTCCTTAAAAACATGTGTTGACATCCTAATGTTTATATTTGTGAAAGGAGCACCTAGGTGGCTTGGTGGTGAAGTGCTCAGCTGGAGACCTAAGGTTGATGGTACGAACCCAGCTACTCCAAGGGAGAAAGGTATGATACTTTGCTTCTGTAAGGACTACAGCCTAGGAAACCATATAGGGCCCCTCTGCTCTGTCCTATAGGGTCGCTCTGAGTCAGAATTGACTTGACAGCAACCAGTCTGGTTTTCCATCTGGAATACTTGTAAATATAACCCTGTGTGGCAATTAGTGTTATGTGAGTGAGGTTCTATTACAGTGGGGTAGAGTAGGGTAGGGTGGATCCTAAACCGATTTGATTCTGAGTTATGAAAAGAGCCAATTGCAGGTCTGTCTAGATAGGACAGACTGGATGAACAATCTGGAGGAGAAAACAACGGGACTGACAGTTCCGGGGGGACATGGGAGAGGGGG
>NW_022109488.1:0-1311 GCF_000313985.2 Echinops telfairi
GGCTCACACAACTCTTATCACAATCCATATATACATCAATTGTGTCAAGCACATTTGTACATATGTTGCCATCATCATTCTCAAAACACCTGCTTTCTACTTGAGCCCTTGGTATCAGCTCCTCATTTTCCCCCTCCCTCACCAGTCCCCCCTTCCCCCTGGACCCTTGATAATTTAGAAATTATTACTATTTTGTCATATCTTACACCATATTTAATACCACCATTGTTGTAAGGAAAAACAAAGAAGAAATGTGGTTTATTTCTTTGATGATTATAAGGAGGCTAAGGGATGGGGGTGGGAGCAGGGTGAGGGGAGGGAGGCGGGGTGACCAAAGACAAACCCCAGATACGGAGAATTTAATAGGGTGAAAAAACTCTGGTCCTCCTGGGATCTGCTGTTGGATCCCCGCCCTGCGCACCCAGAGCTGAGCGCTGCCCTTGCTGCGACTGCCCCCCGCAGGAGCTCTGGGACCAAGCAGCCTGAACGCAATCCGGCCGCCAGGCTCCTCCGGGTACATCAGCTTCGTGGGCTTAATTTAGGTGGCTTCACCCTTCTCACGGGTGACATGTCACCCACTGCTTGCAGCCTCAGTTCTTTGCCCGTCAACAGGTACCGGACAGCTGCAGAGATGAAGTTATGCAGGTGCTCCAGGGCCACTCAGATTTGCCCCGCTGTGAACAGAGCTCCCTGGGGCCTTTGGGTGGGGAGTGCAAGTTAGGCATCTCACAAGCGCCCCTTCCACGCGAACCTCAGTTCAAAAGCACGGCGTGCAAAGGAAAACGTGCGCCCCCCGGCTTTTATATTTTAAAACTCCAATGAACAAGCACACACTTCTCTAAGATCCCGGCTAACTGGAAGGTTGGCAGTTCAAACCCACCAGCGATCGTGAAGATTTATAATCTCGGAAATCCTGTGTAGAGTCGCCCTGGGTCAGACACTACTCGTTTGGCTGTGGTTTGCTAATGTTTTGGTTTTGTTTGGGGACGGGGGCGTCGTTTGAGGGTCACCTAAGGGGGCCCTGTGATCCTCCGATGAAATGGGACTAACGTGCGCATCTCGCCCGACGCGAATGTCAGCGCTCCTTTCCCGTCCGCAAAGCGCTCCGAGCCGTTGGAAGCTGGGCTTGCTCGGTTCGTCCCCGGAGCGGGGTGCAGGGGCGGCACGACGTCCCCGGCGGACCGGAGCGCCCCCTTCCGCCGCCCAGACTCCCCGTGGGCCTCCCAGGATGCTCCGCGCCGACCGCGGCCCGCGATTGGCTGCGCCGCCCCACGTGATCCCCGCTGGCGGCCGCGGTTGCCGGGGTGACGG
>NW_022109489.1:0-1312 GCF_000313985.2 Echinops telfairi
TTGCTGGTGAAGATCAAAGATTACAGCCTTCAATATGAATTACAAGTCAATGTAAAGAATATGCAAATCCTCACAACTGGACCAATAAGTAGCATTATTTTAAATGGAGAAAACATTGAAGTTAACAAGGCTTTGTCTTGCTTGGATCCACAACCAATACTCCTGAAAGCAGAAGTCAACAGATCAAAAGATGTACTGCATTGGTTAAATATGCTTCACAAGGCCACTTTAAAGTGTTGAAAAGCAGGATATTACTTTGAGAACTAAGGTATGCCCACCTCAAGCCATAGTATTTTCAAGTGCTTCACATGCATTTGAAAGATGGACATTGAATAATGAAGACCAAAGAACAACTGGTACATTTGGATTATTGTGCTGCTGAAGAATATAAGAAATATCATGGGCTGCCAAAAGACCAGACAAGTCTGTCTTGGAAGAAGTACAACCAGAATGCTCCTTACAGGCAAGGATGGTAAGACTCCACCTCACATACTTTGGGTAAGTTATCAGGAAAGACAAACCCCTAGAGAAGAACAACATGCTTGGTAAAAGAGAGGGCCATGGAAAAAAGAGGAAGGCCCTCTACAAGATGAAATGACACAGTGATTGCAGCAAAGGACTCAAACACAAGAGCAATTGTGAGGATGGTGCAGGGCACGGCAGTGTTTTGTTCTGTCGTATATAAAATTGTGATGAGTCAGAACTAACTACCAGGTATACTCAAGTATAAGCCAACCCGAGGATCAGTCATGACACCTAATTTTACAACAAAATGTGCACTAAAAATGTGCTGAAAAACTCGGCTTATACTCAAGTATATATGGTGGATAGCATGTTAACAACAACAAACGAAACAATAGAGAACTGGTGGAAGATCTTAGAGGTTCTGAAAAAACAACAACTAGGGATTGAATACTTTAGGTTTTGGGAATCAGTAAGGATTTCAGACAGAGTGCATCAAAGAAGTAACATGATCAGATTTACATTTGATAACTATGACACTGTGGTTGATAGAAAAGCTTCCGTTCATTTTTGAAAGTTCTTGAACTAAATCAATGAAGACATGAAATTTTAGACATGACTTTGAAATACCCAAATTGAGATAACAAGTGCAGATGTCTAGAAGAACGTTGAATCTCTGTGGATGGAGGTCAGAAGAGAAGCCTGGCAGAGAAACTGATAAAAGCTACACACTAAAGATGATCCAGAAGGGGATGAAGATTCTAAGGAAGAGTGAGAAGACTTCCCAAGTCACCATCCTGAGGAATACAACATGTAAAGGCTGGAGAAAGAATGGGTATTCTTGTATGGC
>NW_022109490.1:0-1312 GCF_000313985.2 Echinops telfairi
GCTAAAAAGATCTCAAGCAAGCAGTCAATGATTATAGCCCAGACTCACATTTTGTAATTAGCATGATAAAGGCTCTAGCAGGGTCCGAGAGCTGGACCCCTACAGACTGGAGAGCTTTAACGAAAATATGTCTTTTCTCTTCAGAATATTTGCAATAGCTTATGCTGTGGACGGAAACAGTTCTATTAAGGACTGTCAAGAATGCTGAGAATGGGATAGATATAGGAATTCATCAATTGCTAGGGGATGAGAATTATATCACAGTTGAGTCCCAACTACAATTCACAGAACAGACAATAGAACAGATACATGAGGTTTGCTTAAGTGCCTGGGAAAAGATAATTCCATCAGAAGAGAGAAAGCCGAGTTACACAGCTATAAGACAGCAGAATGATGAGCCTTATACTGACTTTGTGTCCCGACTGGAAGATGCTATTTCCAAGTGTGTAAAGAATGTCCAGGCAGTAAGAGACTTAGTGCATAAGCAATCTTATTATTTCGTTAATAAGCACTGTAAAAATGCCTTGTGGCGCTATAGGGAACATGGCACACTGTTAGATTATCTCAGGATATGCAGGAATGTAGAGACAGAGGAATACAAGGCCAACCTCATGGCAGCTGCATTGGCAAATTATATCAGACCTGGAAAAAAGTGCTTTAGTTGTGGGAAAACAGGTCATCTTCAAAAAGAGTGTAGGAAAAGCAAACTACGGCCTGAGCCAAAGCATGGGCCAGGGCCACCTAATTCGGGTGTAAAAGACCCTAAACTTTGTCCATGCTGTAGAAAGGGAACTCATTGGGTGAGCCAATGTCGCTTGATATTCGACAGTGACGGGTTTCCATTAGCCAAGGCTACCCGGCGGGAAAAGGGTGGAAGGCGCTTGATCCAAATCCCGCCTAACAAAGCTCAGAAGGCAAGGCCTCTGCCTAACCCAGCAAGAGAATCTTTGAATGGCAGAAATCGCAGGTATCAGCCAGTCTCACAGCAGGAGACCAGACCTAGCCAAACTTGCAGAACCACAGCCTCTGTTATCACTGCAGTTGGTTTAACTAACCAAGAGAAGGCTCAGAAGCCCTCACAGCAGCTTGTCGATTCTAAAACGCAGGAAACTGTTTTTGAAAGAGTAATACAACTTCTATCAGGAAGATTTAACCTAAATAGTCAAGGAATTAAAATTGATACTGGAGTTAATCAGAGTTTCAAGGAAAAACCTAAAGCTGTGATTAAATTGGAAATTATTAAGAACGGTAATCGGGGTCCACTACCTAAAAGAACTATAGAATGTTTATTAGCAAAGTCCAATGTAAATTC
>NW_022109491.1:0-1090 GCF_000313985.2 Echinops telfairi
TTATCTTTTTTTTTTATTATTATTTTTTTTTATTCAATCTGTACTTATTATCGCTGTACAATTGCGCCTACCAAACCTGTGATGTTTTGTGGGGTTCCCTCTTACCCTTAACCCCACAAGCATGGTTGTGAGAGTAGCACAGGAGAAGGCAGTGTCTAATTGTGTTACACACAGGGCCACCGTAAGTTGGAACCAAAGTGCTAGGACACAACAGCAAGTAGTGTGAGAATTTAAATATCTGGATCATCCTCATGTCTGTTTCTATTGTGTTCTCCAATCCCTCACCATTGTTTATTTTGGTATGCCTGGTAGTTTTTGATCAAATGCCAGTTCACAATTAATAAACCCTTCTATATAAATGCATATGTGTATATGCCTTTTTCTCTCTAGATATGTATCCTTTTTTCACAGAGAGAATTTACTTTTGTAACTCGATAAGCTATTGGACTCTTCTAGGCTCAGCCCAGACTTCGGTAGGACTGCTATATTTCAGTTGAGTACTTTCCCTGGGATACAACTCTCAGAAATTGTGACTCAGACGTAGTTATTGTTAAGTTCCCTGGAGTCCGTTCTGAAGCTCGGTGTACAAAAGAATGTACACAGAACGAACCACTGCCCAGTCCCGGGCCGTCCTCCTCACTGTTCTTACGTTTGCCTGCTTCCGCTTCACAGTCCTTGAACTGAGGATTGGCTTGGAAAGCACCTTAAACTGGAAGCCAGGCCCGAGTGAAAATCCTGACTAGGGACTGTACTCCGAGATACTCCTGAAACCTGAGACATGCTGACCCCGAGCAGCAGCCCAGATGAAAGTGCAATGACTCATGGGACCCAAGGACAGACTGAGTATCTGATTAGACAGTTGCTGGACCATCTGCAGAGGGGCAACCCCCTCCCTTTTGAAAGTGCCATAAAAGAGCTAGAATGTAGTATAAAGTTTGGGGGCAACCAGCCCCCCCACCCATGGGTTCAGTAAGCGCAATTGTATGGTTGAGATGGATATGTATTATATTAAGGTGTGGGGAACAGAAGGAATTCTCTTAAGTTGTCTCCCCAAAATATGTACCAAACTTAGCTGCTTAAGAGTGACTCT
>NW_022109491.1:2260-3286 GCF_000313985.2 Echinops telfairi
AGGTGAAGACATACTTCACAGGAAGGGGTTGAACTATAGGTTATACAGCAATGAGAGGGTGTGGACTAGGGACATACAGGCAATAGGAAGGGGAGGGATTGGGGGTATACATGTGACAAGATGAGCTGACCCTAGAATTAGGATGGTAGTTTAACTTCAGTTGTCACAGAGCCTGGTTCCTGGCTCAACTGATAGAGACCATTATCAGTAGGGTGTGAACTCCTCCTACAGGAGCCTGTCCATTGTCCCCAGCAGCAGGGAGTAGGCCCTCCCCTGTGGTGTGGGGAGGCAGCAGTCTGCCTCCAGGGAGGATGTCTGTAAGCTGACCTCCCCACACACTGGAAGAGTTCCCTAGACAACTTCCTCATCTCAACTGGGAGGAGGACCTGCTTCCCTCCGGGAGCAAAGTGCCTCTCAACCATGCTTAAGGTGGCCCCTGCTCACCTTTCCAGAAGGACCCACTGTATTCCTGTTGAAGTGACTCTTTGCTTTAACGAAACTGTGGCTTACACTCAGGGTGCCATATAGCACCGATGAAACACAACTTTCCTCTAGTTCTTTAATGCTTCCTCTCTCCCCCACCCCACCCGCCTATCATGATCCCAATTCTACCTTACAAATCGGAGCAGAGCATGTACATGTGTACAGATCAGAGCTGGAAAGACAGGGAATCTAAGACAGATAAACCCCTCAGGACCAGTAATGAGAGTAGAGATACTCAGAGGGTAAGGGGAAGGTGAGGGAGGAGGGGTGTAGTATTAAATTAAAAATGACGTGGGGGAGTGGGGTGCCAGCCCCACCCGCTGCTTGAACTCACTGGTACAGTGATACTACTTCTGGGTTCAATAAGTACAATTGTACAGTTGAGATACATAAGCATTATATTAGAGTCATCAAGAGCATGAGAGATAATACAATAATACAGTCAGACATATTACAAGGTAGCATTGCTCACCTCCGCCCCGCTTGGTGGTCCTCGTGGGGGGAACCCAGCTGCCAGAGCAGGAGGCGCCTCCCTCGAGGAAG
>NW_022109491.1:3496-4346 GCF_000313985.2 Echinops telfairi
AGGGAACAATAACAGAAAGGAATGGGCCCTGTTTGGGGTGAGTCAGACTATACAGTCTGGCCGCTCTAGATGACTGATGTTAAGGAGAATAACCTCTGACCTATTTTCACTGCCTAATGAACAGTCATTCTCAAGGTAAGTCTGGCATATATTTTGGGGAGACAACTTAAGAGAAATCCTTCTGTTCCTCACCGAGGGGAGAACCCACCACAATGATCTACATATAACCCCCTCCCTGGAGGACGGACAACAGAAAAGTGGGTGAAGGGAGACATCGGCCAGTGTAGGACATGGAAAAATAATAGTAACTTATAAATTAGCAAGGGTTCGTGAGGGAGGGGGGTGGGCGATGAGCTGATACCAAGAGCTCAAGTAGAAAGAAAATGTTTTGAGAATGATGATGGTAACAAATGTACACATTTGCTTGACACAATAGATGTATGTATGGATTGTGATAAGGGTTTATGAGCCCCAATAAAATGATTTTAAAAAGGGAAAAAAAGACAAAAGTCACATCTTGCTTAGCTTGTTTGTTAGGGCCTTTGAAGTGATGCAAACAAAAGTTACAGAAGCAAGAATATCAAGATTAATTAGAACATCCTGGTTCAGGGCATGCAAGGTACATTCGGGAACAATGACCCTTGGGCTTTACAAGAAGGGGGGGAAGGGAGACAGGTCACCTACCAGGCAACAAAATGGAGTTCCTTTGGCTAGTCTGTCTCATTAATACTCCCTGAATGCATACACACACACAACTACACAAGGACTTCCCAGGGAGAAGCAAAAATTCTATTCTAAGTACTTTAATATCAAATAAACAGATTTTCAGGTGTGTCATCATTTCATTACT
>NW_022109491.1:5198-6901 GCF_000313985.2 Echinops telfairi
TCAGCTAGCTCTGGTCAGCTCCGCATGGGTGGGGGAGACTCAAGGTCACTTGTTGCTTGAAGCCAGCCTGGTATTGATCTGGCCATACACAAACTACACCACTTTATTAAAACTACAGACTCAGCCTTTTAAGACAGCTAGCTGGGCCAAGCAAGAAGGCTAGCTAGCACCTAGGAAAAAAATCTTCATCAAGGGCAGGAGACAGGCTTTGTACAGTAGACAGGTAGTTACATTCTTTGATTATCAGGCAGGGTATTGGGAGAGGGTCAGGAAGGGACTCTGGGAAATGAGTCAGGGTCCATTCAGATTTACTACATTCCTGGTTTACAGGGCACACATGTGACCCTGAGGGGAAAGAGGGAGGTCCTCAGGGTGTGTCACGGTTCCTCAGGTGGTTGGGAGGGGCTTATGTGGCATGGGTGTTTGTGGATGAAGCAGGCTATCTGGTGGGGCTGGGAATGGAAGGCTGAGGTTATACAGGATAGCAATTTTAACAAAATGGAGTTCTAGCTAAGCTGGGTGACGACACTGTAGCGTGCACATTGACTTTTTGGCAGTGAGTTTGGTATTTTGATTTTGAATCTAACACATATGTTTATAACTGGCAGAGTTTTTAAAAGATACTTCTTGATTTTAGTTTAAAAATCAAATTCATTCTTTGAATAGGTCTAACTACCAGATAAAGGATCGATTAAATTTACCAAATTGTGGGATGCGAAAGGGTTTTTCCCCAGGTTGTATCTCCCCAAAATAATGGCAAACCTAAGAAGCTGCGTGCTACACATGGTAAGACTGGACACTTGGAGTCAATGTAAGCTGCTTCGAGGTTATTTTCGCTGAGGGTTATCATCCATCTAGAGCAATCAGACTGCATAGTCTGTCCCACCCTAAGTAGGACCCACTCCCTTCTGATGAAGGGAGTGGATAGTTTCCCTGTAGGAGAGCACAGACCCAAGGTCAAGCCAACTCAAGGCTGCCCAAGGTAAGGCTGCCATCTTGAATCTAGGGACTGCCCATCTTGGCACATGTGTACCCCTACTCCCTCCCCTTCCTATCACGTATACACCCCTAGCTCATCCCCTTCCAATGATGCATATGCCTATTGTACAACCTGTCCTGTGACTTATGTGGTTACCTGCAATCAAGGGGGCTTGCACTCCCCTAAGCATAGGCTCTCTACTCCCTCCTCCTCCTGCTCTCTGCTCAGAACTGGCTGATGAGATCATGGTCATCCCAAAGGGAGCATGCTACCATAAAATGTGTCTATTTTATTCTCCCTCCTCTCTCTCCTATTCCCTAAGACTTTACAATAATCTTCACATATTATAACCTTACAATTGCTCCCACGTAGAGGCTGGTCTACTCTCACACCAAATTCCACAGACTATGTATTTATTGCATATTTATAACAATCTTCTATTTTCTATGAGCACGATGATAGTTTGTTACTGGAGGAACATAATCACAGGAAAGCACTGGAGGTGAGGGTGAAACTCGACGGAGACGGTGAGAGTGGGCTTTGTCCTCCCAGCCGGTTTCCCTTCAGTCAAGGGCAGGCCGACCTGGGGCTTCCCCAGCAGGGACTAGGTTCCAGGACCCTGACGCAGCGCCCTGGGTTCTACTCCAGGAGACAGTTTGGTGGAAACCACGCTTCCCACCGGCGCTAGGGGGCGCCCGCGCCAGGCCTTCGACGTCATCACGCG
>NW_022109491.1:7680-10074 GCF_000313985.2 Echinops telfairi
GCATTTTTTTAAAATCAATTTATTGGGGCTCATAAAATTCATCACAATACATAGATCAATTGTGTAGAGCACATCTATACATTTGTTGCCCTCATCATTCCCAAAATTCGCTTGCCTCTTGGTTCCCCGGAATCAGCTCATTTTCCTTCCCCCCCTCCCCCTCCCTTCCTCTGCCTCCCTCCCCCATGCATGATAATTTATAAATTATTATATTGGCGTTGCATTTTTTAGACCATCACAGAAACCTACTTTTGGGGTCCTATTCTGTCGGTGTAATATCCCGTAGGCGCGTGAGAGATCGTGCCATCTCCGCATGCTGTTCCTAGAGATTTTAGAGGTGGGGAAGATTTTGAGGGCTGTTAGAAGGGCTGGCTGAGCCTTCTTGGGACTCTGATCCAGTTCCTTGAGTCCATGTGAGAAACCTGAACGACGTCCCCAAATTCAAGCATGTTCTCTCCGGGAAACAATCAGGGATACTTTTTGTCATCGCATTGGGACACCTCATTTTGCTACTATTGAGATAGGTTAGCAGGACTGGCAAGTTCCATTTGAAACCAAAAACTAAACTCCGTTCATCCCCACCCAAGGAACCCGGTGACAGAGTGAGTGATACTGTGGGCTGCCAACCCCAAGACCAGCAAGAGAAACCTGGTGGTTTCACTTCCCATGAGAAAGATGAGGCTTTCTCCCGTGAGATTAGTCTAGGAAACCCACTGGGGTAACTCAGGTCTACCCTTTGAAAAATCTGCCTAATTCCCAGTTCCAGTTTATATAGGAAAGAAAGCTGCCATCTATGCAAGTGATACACATTTTGGCCCACAGAGTTTCCCCTTGAAGTCCAGAGCACACAATTTGTTTGCAGGAGGTGGCCACTGCCTCTAGAGATGGTAATTGTGGTATGCATTGTGATGCAAAGGTCACAGTTGGATTGGTTTGGAGAGAATATTCTTCTATGGCAGTGATTTACAGGAGTGGTTCTCCCCCCCACAAGACCTCTGGGGAGCTGTGACTTATCTCTGGGTGGTTTGGAACTCACCAAATGCTCTGCTTGCAGGAAAAGATGAGGCTGTGTGCTTCCATGAGGGTTCCAATCCTAGAAATCTTGTAAGGTAGTTGCAGTCTGTCGGATAGTTGGAATTGATAGAATAAGGCCTTGTAATCAGTCAGGAGAATCAAGATGCCATTTCAAAAATCTGACTCCTTTCAAAATGCTGGGATTTGTGGTGAAAATATAAATATTTAACCAGGTCTGTGACCAAAGAAGCCCTGGTGGTCTAGTGTTTAATAGTTAGACTGCTAACCACAGGGTCAGCAGTTCAAAACCAACCACCTGCCTCTCCAAGGGAGAAAGACAGGGCTTTCTACCCCCAGAACGAACTACATACTCAGAAACTCCCAGAAGCAGTTCGACTTTGTCCTGTAGGATGGCTTTGAGTCAGAATGGACTCTATAGCTGTAAGTTTTATGTGACAAAGGCACCTGACCTTCAGACTAGAAATGAGCAGTAAACAAATGTAGATACAAACCAACAAAAACAGCTGTGGTGTGAAACTGTGAGTCAGAATCAGCTCTTTGGAGTGGAGATTTTTGTAGTGTCTGGACCAGGCCCATGCTGTGCTTCAAATGCTCCCTTCCAGGATAGACAAGTCTCCCAGGGGGGCAGGGCCAGGGTGTAGTGATAGACTGATTCAGTGGACTTCCTCCAACAATTTCCAACCCCAAGTATATTCGCAGCCCAGCAGCTATGCCTGTGGGTGAAACGGAGCCCATTCCTGTGGAGTTGATGACAGTGCATGCAGAGCCTCCATGCCGAGCAGAGTAGACGTGTGCCCCATAGGATTTTCCCTGGCTAGTTATTTTAGAGTAAGATTGCCAGACTTTTCTTCCAAGTTCGTTAATTCTTGATGGGAAAAGCAGCTCATTCTGTGGGAAGTTGTCTCTCTGAAGGCTCCTTGGACTTGTAATCTCCTTTCCATCACAGTCTTTTTATTTTTTTTAGTTCAAGGATTGTTTGTTGGCCTTTATTATTTTTTTTAATGTTTTCTATGTATTAATTTTTTTAAGTCTTTGATATATATATTTTTAATCATTTTATTAGGGGCTCATACATCACAATCCATACATACCTCAATTGTGTAAAGCGCATTTGTACATTCATTGCCCTCATCATTCTCAAAACATTTCCTCTCCACTTAAGGTTTGTTGGTCTTTAGGAGTGTTTTCCAGTCCAGTCTGTTGGGGCACCATGCCCTGGCCCCAAAATCCACCTTAAGCATTCCCTGGGGACCTCGCCGTTCCATTCTCTTGCTGTTCTGTTGCACCCCCTTAGTGTTTTGCCTCGGTGTGGCAGGATCAGATCGGGTGCAATTCCCACACTGTGTCTCCGGTGTTGTC
>NW_022109491.1:11280-12841 GCF_000313985.2 Echinops telfairi
CCTCTACGTCCAGGATACACATGGGGATAGTATTCATAATAAAGGTCTGGCTGATCAAGATTTCCGAAGGGTTCAAATTCCACTTCAGCATTCTGGAAAAGGCTCAACTTTACCAGTAGTGCCAGTCTCACAAACCAGAGCTGCAGTGAATCTGTTGTGTGACTGGTAGGCAGCCCATTCTTGCCATAGCCTTGACCATGGGCTGTAAGGAGGCGTCCGCATAGGTCAACTGCTGCCCTCTAGTTTTTGCTGTTCTGACCCCATCACAGTCTTTCTTTTGGAAACGGACTCCTCTTGTAAGATCTCCAAATTGTCACATTGGGATTTAGTGATCCAAAGCACTGGGAAGTCATTTAAAGACCTAAATGCATGTGAAGGCATTGCACAGAGTCAGCGTTCCCAAGTAGTCCAGTCTTTTAGAAACCAAATGCTTTTAGATTTTAGGCTCTAATGCAAATACCATGGACTTGCCTTCTGATTCAGCATTTCATAGTCAGTCTTGTTTCATGAATCTCTTCTTACCCTTGTATGTGAGCACACATTGAGAACTGTCACACCCCACAGGGATCATTCACTACTGGCATTGTCAGTGACCTCACTGCCTATAAATGCATCTTTTAGCTGGACTTCAAATGTAGGGACCCCAATTTATGATAAGAACTAACTTTTAAATAATGGAGATGATTTAATTGAGGCAGAATTCCCATATCATTCACTACCATAGTTCAAGTATATTGAAAAGAGTTGCATAATTATCACTACAATCAGTTCTAAAGCATTTTTTTCCCTATATTCATTATTAGCTCACCATTTCCCTCCAGTTCCCCCTCCTGTACCCCAAATAAGTATTACTCTCATTACTATCTATATATTTACCCATCCCGATTTTCATATACTGGAAAGCGTATAAAATAAAAAGCAAACAAACAAACAAAGCCATCAGAAAAAGACCAACAACAATATCAAAATAAGCCATAGGAAGAAAACCTCAATTGAGATAAAAGCAGGAAATATTAAACACTAGAACAATTGTAAAATAGGTCAATCAAATGATCAGATGTTAAATTTTAACCTAATTAGATCTGCCATAATCGAGTTTACAATACTGTTAATAGCAAGGATATGCACACTGCTATACTATGATTGGAAGGGAATCACCAAAGGCTTGTGATTCCCTGTGCCCTGGCCTCCAACCGTCATCCACAACTTCTGAAAATTGACTATTAACAGTTTAACCTCTGATACTGTTTCCTCCTTATGATTTGGATTTTATTATTATTACTTTTTTATTTTAGTAAATAATTTTATTGGGGAATCTTACAGCTCATGACAATCCATACATCAATTGTATCAAGCACATTTGTACATATGTTGCTGACCTAGAGGATGTATGAAAGAGCTCAACCCTTGATGAGGAAGGTTTTGGGTGATCAAAGAACACCTGGGGGCACACCACTGGTGCTGGAAGGAGTTCTTTTTGTGTACTATTTGCCGGGGACACTGCTCATCTACCTCTGGTTTTTCTGGTCTGAACAAGCAGATGATGCCACATGAGGGTGGC
>NW_022109491.1:12941-31451 GCF_000313985.2 Echinops telfairi
TGATAAAAACAGAACATGAGTGACCAATCAGGAGTATTCCAACTCTCAGTCAACATATGTGTGCATCGCAGTGGATTAGGTCAGCTCCCGGGGGTTTTCAGGCCTATGGCCCTCAAGATGCAGATTGCCAGGAAATCACTAGCCTCCTAAACGAACCATCACCCTTTCATCTGGTAGTTGAATGCATAACTCCATGTGCGTGCGTGCGTGTGTGTGTGAGAGAGATTGATTGAGAGTTCATTTTCCTGTGGTAAGATACTCCACCAGGGAGATACTGTGTCATAAGAGAAGGCAGCACTGTCCAGGAAGCTTCACTCATTGCTGTTGATAGAAAATTCTCTTTCCTGCAGAAACAAAGTCAGAAATGTCCCCCTGTTCCTCCTGCCTCCTGGATTTCTCCTGTCAGCATGTGCCTAAGATCTGCCTGGACTTGTGTGCAGAGCATCAGGATTCTGATCAGAACTTAAGGAGTGAAAACACAGAAGAGCAGGAGAGAGAAGTCTTCAAACCCCTGTGTGGGAGCACAAGGGAGAGAGAGACCGCAAGTGCATTCTTCAGCCCAACTGGGGGATGGCCAGCAAGCCCCAGAGAAGGCAACACGGTGGTGGGAATGGAGGCCCATTCAGCCAAAAGAGAAAAAATCTATGTGGAAACAAGCAAGGGTGTGAAGGGATTAGAAACCTCAAGATTTGGAATAATCATTTGTAGAGAGGATGAGCCAGACAGTAGCCTGAAAACAAAGTTCAGAAACCAGAGGGTGCCTTCCCAGGAGAAGCCACATTTATACAGTGAGTGTTTCCAAGGCTTTACCCAGAAATCCTTTTTCCTTAGGCAACAGAGGACACATTCATGTGAGAAAGGTTATGTGTGTAAGGAGTGTGGGCGAGCCTTTCCCTGCAAATCACATCTCATCTCACACCAGAGAATACACACAGGTGAGAGACCATATATATGTAAGGAGTGTGGGAAAGGCTTTATCAGAAAGTCAGGTCTCTTAACACATCAGAAGAAACATTCCAGTGAGAAACCTTATCTGTGTAAGGAGTGTGGGCGAGCCTTTCCCTACAAATCACATATCATCTCACACCAGAGAATACACACAGGTGAGAGACCCTATGTATGTAAGGAGTGTGGGAAAGGCTGTATCAGAAAGTCAGGTCTCATCTCACATCAGAGGGTACACTCAGGTGAGAATCCTTTACAGTCAGGTAAGAAACGTAATCTGTGTAAGGAATGTGGGCGAGTCTTTCCCTGCAGAGCAGTTCTCATCATACACCAGAGAATGCACACAGGTGAGAGGCCCTATGTATGTAAGGAGTGTGGGCGAGGCTTTATCAGAAGGGCAAGTCTCAACAGACATCAGAGGATACACTCAGATGAGAAACCTTTTCAGTGTAAGGAATGTGGGCGAGGCTTTTCCTCCAAATCACATCTTACCTCACACCAGTGGACACACACACAGAAGAAGCCACATGTGTGTAAGGAATGTGGGCGAGGCTTTTCCACCAGATCTTATCTCATCATGCATCAGAACATACACACAGGGGAGTATCTACATGTGTGTCAGGAGTGTGGGCGAGGCTTCATTACAAAGTCACATCTCATCAAACACCAGATGGTACACACAGGGGAGAAACCACATGTGTGTCAGGAGTGTGGGCGAGGCTTTTCCTGCAAATCATCTCTCAAAGAACATCAGAGCGTACACACGGGGGAGAAACCACACGTGTGTCAGGAGTGTGGACGAGGGTTTCTTAGGAAGTCACATCTCATCAAACACCAGACAATACACGCAGGGGAGAAGCCAAGTGCATAAGGAGTGTGGGCGAGGCTTTGTTAGAAAGTCACATCTCAGACACCAAACTACACACTAAGGTGAGAAAATATACATGTGTGTAAGGAGTGTGGGCAACGTTTTAGCCCAAAGTCACATCTCATACACTAGAAGACACACTTGGATGAGAAATTTTATAAATGCAGAGAACGTGCGCGACGCTTATGGTACAAGTAATACTCACTGTATATCAGAGGGTACACTTGGAGAAGCCACATGTGATTCTTCACACTCAGGAGACAAGCAGTGTGTCAGTAAGTGTGGGCAGGGTCTGTAGCCTTTTTGGTTATTCCTTACTATTGTTCATTTTGATATTGTAATCAGGATATTAAAATTAATCCTAACCATTTGTGTTTTATTAACCAGGATGTTATAATCATTCCTGCTATTGTGGGTTTTCTTGTACCAGATGTACCCTACTTTGATCTAAGGAATGTTAACATTTATTTTGCTAATCTGGCTTCTGTCATCCAAGCTCCCTTTATAGGAAAGCCCCTGATAAATTATCTTTGTGGTCTTTGCCCATATGTAATTGTTAGTGTTTTCACTGCTATTAAGGGACACACCTTCAGTTTCTGAGTAGCCCAGCTAGCTGAATAAAGACTTCTAAAGGTCAAGGCATTGTAGTGGCTGCCATTCCTTTGAACCTGCAATAGTAAGTATAAAAACAATAATATACAGATAAAAATACAATCAATGCGTAAAAAGGAAAAGACCCTCCCAGCAACACTCAAAAAACCAGGGAAGACATTGCTGTCATGGGAACCGTGGAGATGCTTGCACACAGAACAGATTCAGGTAGCATGTCTAGGGTGGTTAATGGCCAAGTATCAAAGTTGATCCAGCACAACCAAGATTACGATGGCGCGGGGTACACGTAAAAAAAAAGATTACAATGGTCTGCATGATAGTAAGGCTGTTACCTGTGGCGAGAGTGGATCTGTCAGTGGCTCAGTCTGACTAGATACTCTGCAGATGGGTTTGGGGATCTGTGGTAAGCTGAACCTGGAAGAGACTGTATGTGGACAAACTCAACTTTCATGTGTTAAGGAGTTTGGGAGGCCAGGGCTCCTTTCCAGGGAGATTTCACCTTGGGAAATGCATTCCAGTCACATTCTCCTAAGTAAAAATTATTCACCACGATGTCCCCCCAGAATCCAATTTTAAGGTGCTCCTTGCAAGCACATGGCTGCAACTATGTGATCTTGATGGTTAACTCCTTGAAGGCTATCTGCCTAAAGCTTATCTGCCATCAAGAGCAGTCCAGACCATCTAACACCAAGTATGACAGACTCCCTTCAGATGAGGATCATAGATTATTCCCCTGGACATGAACTCAGAGACACCCAAGGTCAAGCCAGCTCCAGGAGCACTAAGGTTAGAGCACATCTTGTTATGTATGCCCCTTCCTGTCACATGGATCGCTCCAGAGCCTGCCCTTCCTGGGTGTATACTCTTAGCTTCTCCCACACATGTCTTCCTGATTAAGTACAATCCAGACACATGTCTTCCTGATTAAGCCACATGTGTGAAGCGAGTGTGGGTGAAGCTACCCAGAAAGCCTCATACATCAGAGGATCTGTTAGGTAGTTAGCATAGGGACTGGGGTGTCCATTATGCATGCTCAGAGGTTTGAGCTTCCAGGCAGGAAGGGGCATTACAGCTGGATTGGCCCATCTGGACCAGGTGAATTTAATTCAGCCAGTGGGGTCGACCACATCTCCCAATGGGGGTCCTGAAAATCCAGAAGTGTGCTCTGGCCCAGTCTCTTCCAGTAGCTCCAACATGGTGCAGTGCGGCCTGGCTGCGGTCCTTGAGCAGCCAAGCAGTGGTCCCGGAGCTACAGGCCCGAGCAACCTTGCCGCGGACTCTGTGGCTTGTGTTCCATTGGCTGTAATGATGGAACCTTCTAACCTTTACAAAACTCACTTGGATCACAAACCTGGCTTCGTCGTGAATTCTTTCTTGCACAAAGCCAAGAATTGAGGTATATCTCTCCCACTAGAGATCTAACAGATTCACTGAGGAAAGTCCCACATGTGCAGTGGGTGTGGATGGGCCTTTCTCCAGAAGTCATCTCTAATCACACAGCACAGGGCGCACTCAGGAGAGAAGCCATGTGTGCGGAGTGTGGGTGAGGCTTTTGCCAACAGCCAACTCTCACCACACACCAGGAGATCACATTCAGGAGAGGAAACCTTACATGTGCCCAGAGGGTGAGCAAGGCTTTTTACCACACATAAATCTCATCACACTCCAGATGACACACTGACCGGAAAAGCCATAGCAAGGAGTGTGGCTCAAGGTTTAGGTACAAGTCACATCTCATCAAACACCAGAGGACAGCCTCAGGTGAGAAACCTTATAACTGCCTGGAGTGTGGCCGAGATTTTATTTGCAAATGAAATCTTCCTACACCAGAGGACACGGGAGAGAAATGACATGTGGGCAAGTAGTGGGGTGGAGGCTTTAGTCTTATGTCACATCTCATGACACACCCAAGGGGAGAACTAGGAGAAACCTTACATCTGCCTGGAATGTTGACAAGCCTTTCACCTGGAATCAGTACTTACGCACCAGAGCACTGCTCATGTGAGAAACCTTTCATGTGCCTCCAGTAAATCAAGGCTTTGCAAGCACTTCAGGCTTGCTTCTGCACCAAATGACACAATTGGGAGAAGCCACATGCATGCAGGGAATGTAGACAAGGGTTCACCCAGGCCACCTTCCTCCCAAAGGGACACATACTTTAAAAGTCACATATGTGTAAGGTGTGGAATCAAGATCTTATCTACAATCCATACTTCATCATTGATGAGAAGGCACACTCAATCTTATGTTTGTAGTGAGTGTAACCAAGGCTTTACTCCACATTGCTCTTTCTCAAGCACCAGATTACCGTGAATAGAAGCTGCATGTGTACAGGGACAAAGCTCAGATGTGGAGGGAGACACATTTCCATATACCTCAGAGAACATTGTTTTTAAGGGGAGAAGCAGTGGGCAGGTGGAGTGAAGGTGCTTTCACAATAGTT
This sequence comes from Echinops telfairi, assembly GCF_000313985.2. Classification (NCBI taxonomy): domain Eukaryota; kingdom Metazoa; phylum Chordata; class Mammalia; order Afrosoricida; family Tenrecidae; genus Echinops; species Echinops telfairi. The sequence goes on from NW_022109491.1 coordinate 17,810, forward strand.
TACATCTCTTCTTGCACCAGAAGACACAAGGGGAGAAGAGCCAGGAGGGAGGGCAGGGTCTGTCTCCGGAACAGGGAGGTTCCCTGGCGCAGGCCTTAGGCTTTAACTGGCAGGCAGGGACCTAGGATCAGAGACACAACGGAAGCCGAGGGGGGGGAGGGGGGCCTGGCTTTAGGGCAGGTAAAATGGAGGTTGGTCAGGCCTTTGTTCATGGTGAGAGGAAGGGGAAGCAGAAAATTTTAGAGAAAGCACTGCAGGGCCACAGACGCAAAACACTCAAACAGGTAGAAAAGGTTCAGACACACCTGCGTTCCAGTCCAGGCAGAAGGTGCAGTGATTGCTCGGGTTAGTGGTAGGAGTCCTGTTATCAGCAGGAATCCCAGGAGGTAAGCTCAGAGACAGAAGGCTGGAGGCCACATTAAAGAAGACTGACACAGAGAAAAGGTGGACATGAGAAACGAGAGACTGGCCTTCTCTTAGCACCCCTTTTGGGGAAAGGCAGTTATTTCCAGCCCCTCTTGGTACCAGGGTTGCAGAATAAACCCCTGTAGGGGAGCCACATTCAGCTCCCTACCATACTTGCTTTTCAGGGCTTTCAGCTAGTTAGCCTCCCGCGGACCCGATGTTCCCGTATGAGTTTGCTGGTGCTCGGTGTCCAGAGCGACAAACAAACGAGACAGAACAAACATACACAGAGAGATACTGACCAGAAGTCACTCATTCAGACAGGCTCCGGGGGTTCAAGAGGAGAGGATGTGTGGGCCCATGTCCCTACCTCTCCTGGGTTTCAGGCACCAAATGTAAAGGTGAAACTGAGGTACAGGGAGGAAGACAGACATAACTGACAGGCTAAGGGACAGCAGAAACAGAAACAGCTTTATTAGGATCGGAGACCTAGGCCAACAGGTCAGGAATGTATGGCAATTAGCATATGGGGTCTGGAAACTCAGAAATGCTTGTCCAGTCCTTGAGGCTTTCTTTGAACCCTCAACATCTGGTTGCACTAGTTATCTTATCTGGCAGTTATCTTATCTGGCTCCATCTGCTGCTTACCTTTGGGATGTGCAGGGAAGCAAAGGAAGCATGTGCAGGACCCGGACCTGCTTTAGCTTAGTCCAAACAGACTGCCTAGTCCAGACCTGGCCCAAACAAGGGATCCTCAAACTTTTTAAACAGGGGGCCAGTTCACTGTCCCTCAGACCCATTGGAGGGCTGGACTATAGTTTAAAAAAAAACTATAAACAATTTCCTATGTACACTGCACATATCTTATTTTGAGGGGAAAAAACAAAACGGGGCAAAAACACCCAGTGGGCTGGATAAAAGTCCTCGGCAGGCCGTAGTTCGAGGACCTCTGGCCTTATACTCTGAAGGAGGAGGAGGCTGTCAGAGGTAGCTAACTGGACAACTCTTTCCAAGTTCTGTAGCCAAATTGAATGGAAAACTAGAAGCTTTACTGAAGTCTTCTAAGAATGGCTGACCTGTTTTCAGACGCCACTTCTTTTCCATCCTGGTTGTGTTAGGATTTTGGAATGGGTTATACCTTGGTTCTTTGCTTAGCATGCTGATAGTTCATGCCGAAGCTTGTTTTGTAATCCAAGTGAATTTTTATAAAGGAAAGGGAAAGTTTCCGGTTTTACAGTCTCAAAGGGATATGTGCTATTTCTAGAAAGTGTGCCAATCCCCGCTGGGTTCACATCTGGGCATGATAATCCACATGGAAAAGAACACCCACACTAAGAAACCCCCACCCTCCACCACTGAACAGGAGCAGAGTAAAAGAGGGCCTGAGAGGGAGTGTAGGCCCAGAGCATGTGTGCCCCTGGCCTCTGACCTGCTGCAAGAACAGCAAAAAAGGAGTCGGCTTTCCTGCAGCCCCCTTTAACACCTCTGGCTGGGAGGCCTGGTGGAAGTACTGGTTAACCCCACTGGCTGAGTTAGGCCCACCTGTGTGATGTCATTTGCTGATACTTAAGGTGGGTGGGCCCAAGATATTGATTTTACCTGGGCCTGGGGGTTTAGTTTCGATCTTACCCATAGGTGCTTAATTAGTGCCTGATCTCTTTCCAACTCATGTATATGTCCCTGCCAGGCAATTTCTGCTAGCCCAGGCATGTGGGGAAGACAAGCCCACTTTGCCCCTAAATCTAGCTATGCCATAGTTGTACTTTCTATACGTTTTGTCTTTGTTGGTATCACTCAGAAGGGCCACGAGGACAGGACGGGATGATAAACCCAGGGTGCGGTATAGCACTAAAGAAACACATAACTTACTTCTAGTTCTTTAATATAGTGAACCCTTGTTTATCGCGGTTAATCGGTTCTAGACCCTACCGTGATAAATGATATGCCGCGAAGTAGGATTCCTTATTTGTAAATCAAATATTTTCGTAGTTAGAGCATAGAGGACATGAAAAAACACCCTTTAGTCACCATTACACTCGTATTACCCAATTTATTAAACGAAAAAGGCTAAAATACAGTAAAACATTTTGGACGTTACAATGATCATTTATTATTTATTATATTATTTATGGCATCAAGCGTGTACAGTATGAGCCAATCAGTGGCAGTAATGACAGAGCATGCGCTGTTACGCAAAAACCGCGATAAAGTGAAGCCGCGGAAGTCGAAGCGCGAAGTGGCGAGGGTTCGCTGTATGTCTGTCTCTTCACAAAGCACAGAACACACTCTGGAGACAAGCAGCATGTGTGTAAGTGTTGATGAGGGTGTAGCCAAAAGTCACGTCTCATCAAACACCCGAGGATACATTGGTGGTTACCCTCACATGGGTCAGGACTGTCTGCCAGGTTTTCGTTTCAAGTCAACTGTCATTACACATCAGAGGGTATACTCTGGATACTATGAAGCCCCAGGCAGGCATAACAAGTGTCGGTGAGGCTCATTGGTGAAATCAAATCTGAGACACCCAAGGACATAGTCAAGAAATGCCATATTGGTATCAAGAGTGTAGGAATGCCTTTAGTCACCAAATATTCTTTCCCACCAGAGGACACACATGGGTGAAGTGACAGGTGTGCAGAGTGTATGGGGAAGCTTTAGCTATAAGCAATCATACTAGACTGGAGCATGTATGCAAGTATGGATTAGAGATGGGTACTCAGGACACAATGAAGGAACAGGAGTGGGAACAGCAGTGCAAGTAGGGGGATCAACATATAACCACATACACCCTCCTGGGGGAAGAACAACAGAAAACATGGGGAAAAGGAGATAGCAGTTGGTGTGAGCTGTGAAAATACTTTAAATCTATCGGGGTCACAATGGTGAGTGTGGGGAGGTATGGAAAAAAGGAGCTGATACCAACGGCTCAATAGAAAGTAAATGTCTAGAAAAGAATCATGGCGATATGTGTGCAAATATGCCTGATGCAATCAATTTATGGATTGTAATAGTTCTAAGAACCCCCAATAAAATGATCTTTTAATAAAAATAATACTAATTGGTAAATTATCAAGGGTTTCTTAGGGAGGCTGGGGGTGAGGATGAGGTGACTCCAAGGGCTCAAGTAGAAAGAGTTCTGAAATTAATGATGGCAATGTGTACAAAAGTGCTTGACACAGTGGATGTATGCATGGATTGTGATAAGAGTTGTATAAGCCACCAATAAAATGATTAATAAAAAATTATGGAATGGTACAATGCAATGCTGATTCAAGTGCCAAATTGCCTAAAGAAATGGGAACAGCGGAGGGAGCGGAAAAAATGAGCTGATACCAAGGGCTCAAGTAAGAAAGCAAATGTTTTTGAGAATATTGGTGGCAACAAATGTGCTTGACACAATGGATGTATGTATGGATTGTGATGAGTTTTATGAGCCCCCAATAAAATGATTAAAAGAAAAGAAAATGGAAAAACTAATGCCAATTTCATATGGGCAGGCAAAAGACCCTGGAGGAGCAAAGAACTTAAAAAGAACCAAGGTGGAGGCCTAGCACTGCCTGATCTCAAAACCTATATAGCCACAGTTGTCAAGAAAGTCTGGTATTGGTACAATGAGGGATATAGAGACCAGTCCATCAGAACAGAAAACCCAGACATAAATGCATCAGCCTACAGGCATGTAATCTTTGAAAAAGGACCTAGAAAGTTCCAATGGGAGAAAGACAGCCTCTTCAACAAATGCTGTTGGACAAACCAGATTTCTATATGCAGAAGAATGAAACAAGACCCATACCTTTCTCCGTGCACAAAAATGAACTCAAGATAGATTAAAGACCTAAATGTAAACTCCAAAACCCTCAAGATCGTCATTGGGAAAGAAGGCTGGAACAAACTGAAGGGGCTCTATGATAGGACATACATAAACTAGCAAGTAAGGAGGAGGTACACTCAGCAGAAGACGAGAGATGATTGAGACATGCTGAAATTACATCACTTACACACATCAAAAGACTTCATCAGGAGAGTGAAAGGAAACAATACTGTGGCAGTTACATAATCTGTCAACATGAGTGAGGGCGTAGAGTCTAGCCCAAGGGTCCTCTAACTACAGCCCGCGGGCCACATGTGGTCCGCCGAGGACATTTATCTAGCCCACCGGGTGTTTTTGGCCCTTTTTGTTTTTTACTTCAAAATAAGATATGAGCAGTGTGCATAGGGATTTGTTCATAGTTTTTTTTTTTAAACTATAGTCCGGCACTCCAACGGGTCTGCGGGACAGTGAACTGGCCCCCTGTTTAACCCTATAACACTGAGCGTGATGTTTTTGTAACATTTAATTAAATGTATATATTCATATATATTGATAACTTTGGAAAATAAGGAATAAAAACAAAAATTTTTTTCTTGAAATTAAGAATTCAGGCATTATAGGGTTAAAAAGTTTGAGGACCCCTGGCAGCCTGTCAATCAGGTGATAGTCAATGAGGCCTCTGTGTGGGCATGGCCTTCTCCTGAGGATTCTGGGATCTCCTGTCTTCCTCCCTTGAGGCTTGACAAGCTCCATACTTGGTATTCCTGTTGACAAGTCACCAGGAGCTATGTTGATGGAACCAGAGCCCTGGAGATGAAGGAGCCAAGTGGAGACCCAAGCCAGTGCTGAGGCGCTTCCACCTCCACTGGAGCCACAAGACTTTCCACCCACTGGCCTGTAATCTTGCATTTGGCTTCATTGCATGTGTCACCTGAGTCTGAAGAAGAATTTACAGACTGGTACTGGACATATGGGCTAATATCGGACAAATGGACTTGATCTGGACTGGGCTGGGATTTTTTTCTTAATGTGTAACTGCTCTTTGATAGAAGCTCTCCTATATACCTATGTGAGTCTCCCTGGATTTGTTCCTCTAGTCTACCTGGACTAACACAGACACAGCAAAGGGCTAATTACCAAAATACAATACAATAACAATAAGAAAATAATGACACCCAATTAAGAAAAGGGAAAGAAACGAACAGTTTACCAAAAATGAAGTACAAATGGCTATCAAACACATGAAAAAATGCTCATGTGTTAGAGTAGCCAGTCTCTAACAATCGTGGGAGTCCACAGGTGCAATTGTGTGGTTATAATATATAAAGATTATAGTAAAGTCATAGATAATAGGAGAGGTAAGAGAGAAGATAAAATGAAGGAGTCAAACATTTTCTTGGTAGCATGGTCACCTCAGCCCCTCTTAGTGGTCGGGATAAGAGAGTTTATTTATAACCAAGGCTTATATATCCTTAGGAAGTGTGTAAGCCCCCCTAATTACAGGTGAGTACATATGCAACAGGAAGGGTTTGTACCATAGGCAATACAAGCAATGGGAGGGGTGTGATCTAGGGGTGTACATGCAACGAGAGGAATTAGGGGTACACATGTGACAAGATGGGCAGACCCTAGACTCAAGATGGCAGCCTAAACTTGGTTATCGTTGAGTGGCCTCACCCTTGTCGCTGGGCTCTCCTTCAGAGAGGCAATCCACTATCCCTATCATAGGGAGTCTGATTGCTCAAATCAGGGGTCCTCAAACTACAGCCTGTGGGCCACATGCTGCCCGCCGAGGACATTTATCCTGCCCGCTGGGTGTTTTTGCCACCACTGCCTGTCCTGCTTAGCAGCCGACTTGTCCAGTGTGCATAGGAATTTGTTCAGTTTTTTTAAAAACTGTAGTCCAGCCCTCCAACGGTCTGAGGGACAGTGAACTGGCCCCCTTTTTAAAAAGTTTGAGGACCCCTGCTCTAGATGGCTGATAATCCTCAGGGAGATTAACCTCTAAGCAGCTTGCATTGACTTCCAAGTTGAGTTAGTTAATTGTGCCAACCTGGCCAATAATCACATGTGGGGCTAATTGAAAGGCAGAGGGATAAATGGGTGGTGAGCCTCGCCTTTCTAGTTCTTGCTTTGTGATGGTCGCACCAGGGTGCAGCTGCCTTAGCAGTTCCCTGCTTCAGCTTGCAAGATTGATTTCCTACAAGACATCCCCAAGGAGAAGCCACATGGATCTACCCTGATGCAGCCCTGGGTGCTGGAGCAGACATGTGGGGACCCCTGCTAGTGCTGAGATGCTTATTCGTTCACTGACTCAGCTTTCCTCCTGCAGTCGGCTTCATTGCCTCTGTTTTGTGAGGTGGAGGACTTTGTGTACTGGAGTTGGGTTAATGGGTCAGTGTTGGACTTGTGGGCTTGGGCAGATTGGGTTGGGATGTTTTCGTGATGCACACTTTCTTTACATAAAACTCTCTTATATGTGAGTTGCTTTGGATTTGTTTCTCTAAAGTACCTAGACTAATACACAAGTGTACAGTCATTTACCATGTATAGCAAGCAATGTCTTAGGTTTAGCATATATTTGGTGGAGACAACCTGGGCAGAAGCCTTTTTGCATCACACAATCAGGGAGATGCAAATTAGAACCACAATGAGATTCTATTTTATACCCACAATGCTAGCCCCAAATTAAAAAAACTGAAAACAAGTGTTGGAGAAAATATGGAGAGTTTGGAACTCTTATACATTGTTAGTTGGACTTGTAACTATATACAGCCACTGTGGAAAACAATATGGCGATTCTTAAAGCAACTAGGAATTGAAATCCCTTATAATCCAGCAATACCAATACTAGACATATCCCCTAATGAAATAAGAGACACAATACTAGTGGGTGTATGTTCTGCCTTGCTCTTAGTGCCACGCAGCACAGTTCACAATAGCAAGAAACTGGGAGCAGCCCCAAAGTCCAAGAGTGGAAGAATGGCTAAGTAACTATGGGACACACACACAGTGGAATACTATGCATCCCTGAAAAAACAGTGATGAAAGCATGAAATACCAAACAACATGGAGGGACCTGGACACATTATGCTGAGTGAACCAAGTCAATCAGAAAAGGACAAGTGTTGTATGAATCCACTACTATGGAGAAACACCAATTAAATAAATGTTAGGAATCAATTCCTGAACAAATGAGTTGAAGGCTACCTACAGTCCATGAACCTTACATCACCTCCCTTTTATGCACTTTCCAAAAGCCAACTTGGAGGTGAAGACCACTTAATCTGGGGTCACTCCCCGCAAGAGGGGGGAAATGGGAGATGACCATCCACTTGAGGCTATACAACATTGAGACAAGGCTAGAAGCCTTTTTGCATCACACAATCAAGGAGATGCAAATTAGAACCACAATGAGATTCTATTTTATACCCACAATGCATCACACCTGCCCCCACCCCCACCACACACAAATGGAAGGAGATCCTTGATGGAAAAACAAGCTAAGAACAGGAGGGGTGGGGCATCTATGTTTTGGAGAAGATGCTGATAGTTCTGTTGGGGAGTATGTTGGGTGACTGGGGAGAAGTAACCTCACATTGGAAAGGGGTTTGAAGCAATGATTGTAGGGCGCCTAGGGGGACAATGGACTAAGATTTTATGTTCCCGGGTGGACTCTATGAATGTTTCTACCCAATATTCGGTGATCCATGTCATGGACTAAACAGCATGGTGTCCTTGGATGCTGACCGTGCAGGCAGCATGGCATAACAATGTTGGTATACCATAAGGATATAACATAGTGGTCCAGCTGAATGAACTGAGACCTGCCTGGAAGCAGCCTGCACCCTTGGGCGGAGGACTGGGCTTTTCAGATGAGAGATGAAGCAGAGTATGTCCACCCCAGGACTATTGAAGAGGCTGATTGGGCCTTGGGGGGAACCCAGCTTTGTGGGTGTTCAATGGGAAGGGACCCAGAATAACCATATATTTAGTAGCTCCGATGCCCCCCTCACAGGGACATGACAGGCTTTCATCTGTGGGGTTGGGATCTCACTTGGAAGAACTAACCCAGGAAGTTTCCACCCTGGCACCAAGCCCCATACTTAGGGTAAACAGAGCTCAATAGAAGGGGAGCTGGAACTGTGTAGGGCAACAACTCATTAGGTGCAGCCCTTAGATTCCTCATACCGACAGTGTCCAGAGTGCTGTGTCATTGGAATATTGATGTCACCAGTATAATCACCTTATACACCATGGGGGATGATTGACTATTTATATGGGTTTGTGTATACAGGCCTTTAGTTTGGTTTTTGTTTGCTGAGTGGTTTGTTGCTGGTGCTGGTGTAGTTTGGTCCTGTGGGGCTTTGATTTTGTCAAAGGGTGTATACATAGGGTGTATTACTTGGTGGGAGTATCCTCTCCCTTCCCCTGGATCTGTCTCTAAAACCTGACACACTGGATCAGGCCTGCTGATAAACTTACCTACAATGCATTTAGGATTCTGAAGGACTGAGTGCTTCTAGAATCTTGTCCTATAAATTTGAATTCCAAGTACCTCTTAGGACAGATGAGTCAAACAGTCTTGAGTCACAGTGTTTTATTTATCTGAGGCAAATCTTTTTAAAAATCATTTTATTAGGAGCTCTTACAGATGTCATAACATTCCAGTGTTCAATCACATCCAGCAGTAGAATCCACAATTCTACCATATTTCGTTTCAAAACATTTTCTTTATTCTTGAATTCCTTGATATCAACTCCCCTTTCACCCTTCCCTCACCCACCATGCCCCTTCTAACTGTATTTATTTTTTGCCTTAGCTAACTCCATCCAATATATCTATTCACATACAATTCTGTTGTTTGCCCCCCTTGAGTGGGGTTATACAGTCATCAATGCTGTCAGTTCCCCACTTCTCCCCCCTTCCCTGGCCCTAAGGCAATCATTGCTCCAGTTACTGTTTCTGAAGGGTTATCAATCTTGGCTTTCATGTATTGAACTATCTTAATTATACAAATGAACATATGCAAATCTAACATGATAATTGGTAAAACAAGTAAAAACCATAACAGTGAGGGAAGGAAATATTAAAGAACCAGAGGTAAGTTAATGTGTTTCTTTAGTGCTATACCGCACCCTGGGTTTATCATCCCATCCTTGTGGCCCTTCTAAATGATACAAACAAAGACAAAACTTATTGCAAGTACAACTATGACATAGCTAGATTTAAGGGCAAAGTGAGGTTGTCTTCGCCACATGCCTGGGCTAGCAGAAATCGCCTGGCAGCGCCACATACATGAGTTGGAAAGAGATCAGGCACTAATTAAACACCTATGGGAAAGATCGAAACTAAACAACTCACTATAAACCAAGGTGACCACATGTCCCGCTTTTGGCGGGACAGTCCCGATTTTTGGTGTTTTAAAAAAATCCCGATTTTTTGAAAGAATGCAAGAAAAGTTAGGGAACGGTCTATTTGTTCCATATAGACCAAATTTTTAATCAGGAAACAACCCCCCTCCCGTCAATGGTGTCCCGCTGTAAATCTGGTCACCTTACTCTAAACATAAGATTTCTCATTGAGTATGCCTTCTGATCAATGATGAAGTATGGCTTGTAGATAAGACCTTGATTCCAACTCTAAACATAAGATTTCTCATTGAGTATGCCTTCTGATCAATGATGAAGTATGGCTTGTAGATAAGACCTTGATTCCACACCTTACACGTGTGACTTTTTTTTTCTCCCACATGTGACTTTTACAGTATGAGTCCCTTTGTGGGGAGATGGCCTGGGTGAAGACTTGTCTACATTCCCTCCACGCATGTGGCTTCTCCCAATTGTGTCATTTGGTGCAGAAGCAAGCCTGAAGTGCTTGCAAAGCCTTGATTTACTAGAGGGACATGAAAGTTTTCTCACATGAGCAGTGCTCTGGTGCGTAAGTACCAGGTGAAAGGCTTGTCAACATTCCAGGCAGATGTAAGGTTTCTCCTAGTTCTCCTAGTTCTCCCCTTGGGTGTGTCATGAGATGTGACATAAGACTAAAGCCTCCACCCCACTACTTGCCCACATGTCATTTCTCTCCCGTGTCCTCTGGTGTAGGAAGATTTCATTTGCAAATAAAATCTCGGCCACACTCCAGGCAGTTATAAGGTTTCTCACCTGAGGCTGTCCTCTGGTGTTTGATGAGATGTGACTTGTACCTAAACCTTGAGCCACACTCCTTGCTATGGCTTTTCCGGTGAGTGTGTCATCTGGAGTGTGATGAGATTTATGTGTGGTAAAAAGCCTTGCTCACCCTCTGGGCACATGTAAGGTTTCCTCTCCTGAATGTGATCTCCTGGTGTGTGGTGAGAGTTGGCTGTTGGCAAAAGCCTCACCCACACTCCGCACACATGGCTTCTCTCCTGAGTGCGCCCTGTGCTGTGTGATTAGAGATGACTTCTGGAGAAAGGCCCATCCACACCCACTGCACATGTGGGACTTTCCTCAGTGGATCTGTTCGATCTCTAGTGCAGGCGTCCTCAAGGTACGACCCGCGAGCCACATGTGGCCCGCTCAGGACATTTATCTAGGGTGCCGGGTGTTTTTGCTTATTTCAATATAAGATATGTGCAGTGTGCATAGGAATTTGTTCATAGTTTTTACACTTCATCTTAGCCAAAAGGCCGAGAAGCGATTGTTGTTCCTAGTTTGTTTTTTTTTTTAAACTATAGTCCGGCCCTTGAATGGGTCTGAGGGACAGTGAACTGGCACCATTTAAAAAGTCTGAGGACCCCTGCACTAGTGGGAAAGCTATACCTCGGTCCTTGGTTTCATGCAAGAAAGAATTCACGACGAAGCCTGGTTTGTGATCCCAAGTGAGTTTTATAAAAGTTAGAAGCAGTTTCATTATTACAACCAATGTAACACAAGCCACACAGAGTGTGTCCCAAGGTTGCTCGAGCCTGTGGCTCCGGGCCTGCAGCCTGGATGCACTGTACTGTATGTCAGAGATGCTGACAAAGACTGGGCCAGAGCAAACTTCTGGATTTTCAGGGGCCCATTGGGAGGTGTGGTTGACCCCATTGGCTGAATTCACCTAGTCCAGATGGGTCAATCCAGGCGTAAGGCCCACCTAGGTGTACCACACCTTACTGGCCAGAAGCTCGAGTGCCTATGCTAGCTACCAAACAGATCCTCTGATATATGAGGATGTCTGGTTAGCTTCACTCACACTTGCTGCACACATGTGGCTTAATCAGGAAGATATGTCTCTGGGTTGTACTAGTCATACACATGAGTAGGAGGAGCTAGGAGTACACAGTCAGAAAGGGCAGGCTCTGGAGCATCCATGTGACAGGAAGGGGCATACATAACAAGAAGTGCTCTAACCTCAGTCCTCCTCATGCTGGCTTAACCTTGGGTGTCTCTGAGCTCGTGTCCAGAGGAATAATCTATGATCCTTATCTGAAGGGAGTCTGCCATACTTAGTGTTAGATGGTAGCCACTATATTGCCTTGACCTTTAGAAGTGTTCATTCAGCTAGCTGGGCTACTGAGAAACTGAAAATATGTCTCTTCATAAAAGTGAAAATACTAACAATTACTTATGGGAAAAGACCACAAAGATAATTTATCAGGGGCTTTCCTATAAAATGAGCTTGGATGACAGAAGCCAGAGTAGCAAAACTTATGGTAACATTCTTTAAATCAAAGTAGGGTATATCTGTTACAAACAAACCCACAATAGCATGATTGATTATAACATCCTGGTTACAGTATGAAAAGGAACAAGATTAAAGAATAATCAAAAAGGCTACAGACCCTGCCAACACTTTTTTACATAGTGCTTGTTTCCTGAGTATACGGAATCACACGTGGCTTCTCCAAGTATATACCCTTGATGTGCAGTGAGTATTACTCTGTACCAATAGCGTCGCCCACATTCTCTGCATTTGTAAACTTTCTCATCTAAGTGTGTCTTCTACTGTATGAGATGTGACTTTGGGCTAAAACGTTGCCCACACTCCTTACACACATGTATGCTTTCTCACCTTAGTGTGTAGCTTGCTGTCTGATGAGATGTGACTTTCTAACAAAGCCTCGCCCACACTCCTTATACACTTGGCTTCTCACCTGTGTGTATTGCCTGGTGTTTGGTGAGATGTGACTTCCTAAGAAACCCTCGCCCACACTGCTGACACACGTGTGGTTTCTCCCCCGTGTGTACGCTCTGATGTTCTTTGAGAGTTGATTTGCAGGAAAAGCCTCGCCCACACTCCTGACACACATGTGGTTTCTTCCCTGTGTGTACCATCTGGTGTTTTATGAGATGTGACTTTTTAATGAAGCCTCGCCCACACTCCTGACACACATGTAGATACTCCCCTGTGTGTATGCTCTGATGCATGATGAGATAATATTTGGTGGAAAAGCCTCGCCCACATTCCTTACACACATGTAGATTCTCCCCTGTGTGTATGCTCTGATGCATGATGAGATGTGATTTGGAGGAAAAGCCTCGCCCACATTCCTTACACACATGTGGTTTCTCCTGTGTGTGTGTCCACCGGTGTGAGGTGAGATTTGATTTGCAGTAAAAGGCTCGCCCACATTCCTCACACTGAAAAGGTTTCTCATCTGAGTGTATCCTCTGATGTCTGTTGAGACTTGCCCTTCTGATAAAGCCTCGCCCACACTCCTTACATACATAGGGCCTCTCACCTGTGTGCATTCTCTGGTGTATGATGAGAACTGCTCTGCAGGGAAAGACTCGCCCACATTCCTTACACAGATTACGTTTCTTACCTGACTGTAAAGGATTCTCACCTGAGTGTACCCTCTGATGTGAGGTGAGACCTGACTTTCTGATACAGCCTTTCCCACACTCCTTACAAACATAGGGTCTCTCACCTGTGTGTATTCTCTGGTGTGAGATGATATGTGATTTGCAGGGAAAGGCTCGCCCACATTCCTTACACAGATAAGATTTCTCACAGGAGTGTATCTTCTGATGTGAGATTAAACCTGACTTTCTGATAAAGCCTCGCCCACACACCTTACATACATAGGGTCTCTCACCTGTGTGTATTCTCTGGTGTGTGATGAGATGTGATTTGATGGGGAAAGCTCGCCCACATTCCTCACATTGAAAAGGTTTCTTACCTGAGTGTACACCCCGATGTGAGTTGAGATTTGCCTTTCTGATAAAACCTCGCCCACACTCCTTACATACATAGGGCCTCTCACCTGTGTGTATTCTTTGGTGTATGATGTAAAGTGATTTGTAGGGAAAGTTTTGCCCACACTCCTTACACACATAACCTTTCTCACATGAAAGTGTCCTCTGCTGCCTAAGGAAAAAGGATTTCTGGGTAAAGCCTTGGAAACACTCACTGTATAAATGTGGCTTCTCCTGGGAAGGCACCCTCTGGTTTCTGAAC
>NW_022109491.1:37095-39261 GCF_000313985.2 Echinops telfairi
GAGGAAAGTTGTATGGTTCACTGGTGCTATACTGCACTCTGACTGGCGTCTCCTCCCTGTGACCCTCCTGTAAGGGTGTGTCCCATTGCATACAAATGGACTTTGGGTCTCCACTCTGCATTCTCCCACATTCACAATGACATGATATTTTGTTCTGGGTTTTTGATGTCTGATACCTGATCCTATGACACCTCATAAGCACACAGTCTGCTTCTTCCATGTAGCCTTTGTTGCTTCTCAGCTAGATGGCCGCTTATTTTCAAGCCATTAAGACCCCAGATGCTATATCTTTTGTAGCCAGGCATCATCAGCTTTCTTCACCACAATTGCTTATGCACCTGCTTTGTCTTCAGTGATCTTGTCCAGAAAGTGAGCATCATGCAATGCCAGGTTGATAGAACAAAGTGCTCTTGGGTTGAGGGTGTACTTCAGTGGAGGCCCAATGAATCCTTACTTGTGGGCTCTAATCCTAGGCCTTTTCACAGATATCCTGTCCTCTCCCATTGACCTCAGTCAACAGAGGTGTCAGTTTTCTTTGGTTCTCTGGATTTTCTACCCTGATTCATTTCTGGTCTAGAAGCCCTCAAGTCTGTTCCCTGAAGCTTGCTTTTTACTTCAAAACGTAACTGCACCCTCCTCACCCACACAGGTCAGATTGAAGTGGTGAGGGTACAGAGGAGCTGAATTCTCAGCAGGTCTGACACAGTGCAACTACTGTTAACTTTCACAAGAAGTGCCTGAGAGGGACTGCCACCTGAAGATAATAACTTCTGTCCCCCTGGGCCAGCAAAGGCCCACAGTGGCGGCTGAGGAGCAAAAGGAAGCCAGCTCAAAGCCCCACCTATCAGTGGTGAGTGACAACACCCCCCCTGCAAAGCCCCTATCCTGTGGGATAGGGGGCATGTGCTGAACTGAGTGCTAGATGCACGCCACCCTCACGTGTGGCATCCCCTGTTTGTTCAGACCAGAAGAACCAGAGGTAGATGAGCAGTGTCCCCCGCAAACAGTACACAAATAGAACGCCTCCAGCACCAGGTGGTGTGCCCCCAGGTGTTCTTTGATAACACAAAACCTTCTTCCTCATCAAGGGATGAGCTCTTTCACACATCCTCAAGGTCAGCAACATATGTACAAATGTGCTTGATACAATTGATGTATGGATTGTTATGAGCTGTAAGAGTCTCCAATAAATTCATTAGAATAAAAAAGAAATAATAATAAAATCCAAAGGAGGCAACAGTATCAGAGGATAAATTGTGAATAGTCAATTTTCAGAAGTTGTGGATGACGGTTGGAGGCCAGGGCACAGGGAATCACAAGCCTTTGGTGATTCCCCTCCAATCATAGTATAGCAGTATGCATATCCTTGCTATTAACAGTATTGTAAACTCGATTATGGCAGATTTAATTAGGTTAAAATTTAACACCTGATCATTTGATTGACCTATTTTCCAATTGTTCTACTGTTAAAATATTTCCTGTTTTTCTCTCAATTGAGATTTTTTTCCCTGTGGCTTATTTTGATATTTTTGTTGCTCTTTTTCTGATGGCTTTTTTTTTTTGCTTTTAATTTTATATGTTTTCCAGCATATGAAAATCTATGGACAATAACGGGAGTAATACTTATTTGGGGTACAGGAGGGGGAACTGGAGGGAAATGGTGAGCTAATAATGAATACAGGAAAAAAATGTTTTAGAACTGATTGTAGTGATAATTATACAGTTCTTTTCAATATGCTTGAACTATGGTAGTGAATGATATGGGAATTCTGCCTCAGTTAAACTATCTACATTTTTAAAAGTTAGTTCTTATCATAAATTGAGGTCCCTACATTTGAAGTCCAGCTAAAAGATGCATTTATAGGCAGTGTGGTCACTGACAATGCCAGTAGTGAATGATCCCTGTGGGGTGTGACAGTTCTCAATGTGTGCTCACATACAAGGGTAAGAAGAGATTCATGAAACAAGGTTGACTATGAAATGCTGAATCAGAAGGCAAGTCCATGGTATCTGCATTAGAGCCTAAAATCTAAAAGCATTTGATTTCTGAAAGACTAAACTACTCGGGAACCCTGACTCCATGCAATGCCTTCACATGCATTTAGGTCTTTAAATGACTTCCCCGTGCTTTGGATCACTAAATCACAATGTGCCGATTTGGAGATC
>NW_022109491.1:40389-49201 GCF_000313985.2 Echinops telfairi
AAGATTGTTATAAATATGCAATAAATACATAGTCTGTGGAATTTGGTGTGAGAGTAGACCAGCCTCTACGTGGGAGCAATTGTAAGATTAAAATCTGTGAAGATTATTGTAAAGTCTTAGGGAATAGGAGAGAGAGGCGGGAGACTAAAATAGACACATTGTGATGGCCATGATCTCATCAGCCAGTTCTGAGAAGACAGCAGGAGGGAGGAGAGAGCCTATGCTTAGGGGAGTGCAAGCCCCCTTGATTGCAGGTAACCACATAAGTCACAGGACAGGTTGTACAACAGGCATATGCATCACTGGAAGGGGATGAGCTAGAGGTGTATATGTGATAGGAAGGGGAGGGAGTAGGGGTACACATGTGCCAAGATGGGCAGGCCCTAGATTCAAGATGGCAGCCTTACCTTAGGCAGCCTTGAGTTGGCTTGACCTTGGGTCTGTGCTCTCCTACTGGGAAACTGTCCACTCCCTTCATCAGAAGGGAATGGGTCCTACTTAGGGTGGGACAGACTATGCAGTCTGATTGCTCTAGATGGATGATAACCCTCAGGGAAAATAACCTCGAAGCAGCTTGCATTGACTCCAAGTGTCCAGTCTTACCAGTGTAGCAAGCAGCTTCTTAGGTTTGCCATTATTTTGGGGAGACACAACCTAGGGAAAAACCCTTTCGCATCCCACAATTTGGTAAATTTAATCTATCCTTTATCTGGTAGTTAGACCTATTCAAAGAATGAATTTGATTTTTAAACTAGTAATCAAGAAGTATCTTTTAAAAACTCTGCCAGTTATGAACATATGTGTTAGATTCAAAATCAAAATACCAAACTCACTGCCAAAAAGTCAATGTGCACGCTACAGTGTCGTCACCCAGCTTAGCTAGAAGAACTCCATTTTGTTAAAATTGCTATCCTGTATAACCTCAGCCTTCCATTCCCAGCCCTACCAGATAGCCTGCTTCATCCACAAACACCCATGCCACATAAGCCCCTCCCAACCACCTGAGGAACCTTGACACACCCTGAGGACATCCCTCTTTCCCCTCAGGGTCACATGTCTGCCCTGTAAACCAGGAATGTAGTAAATCTGAACAGACCCTGAGTCATCTCCAGGAGTCCCTTCCTGACCCTGTCCCAATACCCTGCCTGATAATCAAAGAATATAACTACCTGTCTACTGTATAAAGCCTGTCTCCTGCCCTTGATGAGGATTTTTTCCTAGGTGTTAGCCTTCTCTCTTGGCCCAGCTAGCTGTCTTAAAAGGCTGTCTGTAATTTTAATAAAGTGGTGTGGTTTGAGCTCCCTCCACTGTTTTAATAGGCACAGTAGAGCTGCCCTTGTGACTTTCCCAGATTTCTGCTCTGCATGGGACTAGAAAGTCTTTCTCCCATTGAGCTGCTTGCAGTTTCTCACTGCATCCCTTTGAATTAGCAACCAGGTGCAAGACCACTAGACCACCAGGTCAGGTCCCAGTATAGATCAGAAACATTTTTTAAAGTGAAACTTTTATTCTGTAGGGAAAAAATTATTTCATTTTGAAATAAAACTTGTGGTAATGAAATGATGACACACCTGAAAATTTGTTTATTGGATATTAAAGTACTTAGAATAGAGTTTTTACTTCTCCCTGGGAAGTCCTTGTATAGTTGTGTGTGTTGATTTAAGAAGTTTAAAAACTTTTTTTTAAAAACATTTTATTAGGGGCTCATACAACTGTTATCGCAATCCATACACACATCAATTGTGTAAAGCACATTTGTACATCATTCTCAAAACATTTTCTCTCCACTTAAACCCCCGACATTAGGTCCTCATTTTTCCCCTCCCTCCCCGCTCCCCCCTCCCTCATGAGCCCTTGATAGTTTATAAATTGGTATTTTGTCATATCTTGCAAGTTTAAAAACATTTAATTATTTCTTGTTTTCTACCCCAAAGGAAAGCTCATTTTCACTCAAATCTATTGTTGTAGCTACTGTCCATTCCCAGAAACTAAACAACCCAGACCGCCGACAACTTCAAAAGAAAAAGTTTTATTACCTGTGCAGGGACCCTCAGCTCTCTTTGAGGGGAGACTGAGCGGTCGCCTGTCTAATTTTCCAGTTTTTTTATACTTTTGCAACGTGCAGGTATGCAAGCAAGCAGAGTACAGAAGCAGAATATTGCGGCTAGCCCTTCTTAGTTGAACAATCACTGCTCTTAGTTCTTCCAAGCCTTCTGAACATACATTTCCTTTGGTACAATCTGTTGAGCTTCTCAGCACAGCCTCCCTCCCTACTATCAGCTAGTTTATTTATAGTTTATAGCTAGTTCATTTATAGTTCATAATGGCTTCTGTCAGCTCAGAATGGCTTCACTCTTGTCAGGGCTGTTTAAGCTTTTCCTGGAGCTACTACATTCCCTCCTGTTCTTAGCCAAGTTCAAATTACTGAATTTGCTTTCGCCAGCCGGGTGTATGGTGGGCTTAGCATCAAGAGTTTTATGGCTTGTACTTTTTGTGTAACAAATGCCACTAGCTTATTGATTATTATTGGTCCAAATGTAAGGCTTAACCGGAGGAGGACTAGGGGCCTGGCTAGGGCTGTTACTAGGGTAGTTAGTCAGGGTGACCAATTAAATAGCTTTTTTAACCAATTCTTTTTTTTTTCTTTTTCCTTTAATTTTTTCCTAACCAGGGCTCAACTATTTTTAATGATTTCTGAATGGTTTGCATAAAAACAACAAGTTCCTTCTAACGCCATGCACAGCCCTCCTTGTTTCAAAAAGAGCAAGTCATGCCCTCGGCGGTTTTGCAACACAACTTTTGCAAGGGAGTCTAAGGAGTTTTCTAAATGGGAAACTGATTTTTTAATCCTTGCAAATCCAAATCAATTTGCTAACTAAGAGTCTGATAGTTTAAGTTTCCTTGTATTAAAGCAGCTGACCCTACTGTGGCTGACCCAGCAATCCCGAGCCCTGCTAACAGTGGGACCGAAATTGGGGCTCTTTTAACTCGTTTAGAAATTCCAAAGTGATCCCTACCTCCTTCACCAGAATACAGGTACACTTGAGGAATAACATGCAGGAGCACACAAATACCTGAGTCAGCTCTGAATACTGGGAAAAGAGAGGGCTTTAGTCCTGTGGAACAAGCAAATCAGTACCCATCTTAGCAGATAACAAATAAGGATTAGCATTTGGTTCAATGGGAACAGCTTGAAGGCAAAAATCTCGATACCTTGACATATTTAAGGGATAATTAGATGATTATAAACACAGTCCTTGCCCTTGCAAAATTCTTAAAGTGAGCTTAGAATTGAGCCCATTCTGACCCCCACCTACAGACTGACTGCTGATTAGTGTAATCCTTTATGCTAACATTTTTAATTTGATTACAGTCTGTATCAATAGTGCTGTTTGTACCTATACCTACATAGTAAGGGGGAGCAGGGTTTAGACAAAGCTAACAATCGGCTGTGAGGTTAGGATTTGTTGAGGTCATGAATTGGAATACAGCATCCAGAGTATTAAACACAGAACCTTGAGGTGGCTCCTGAATGGGAAGGGCTTTTTGAGTTGGGTTGGCGGTAAACAGGAAAGTCACTGAAGAGTCTGGAGGGTGCGGCAAAGGGATCTTAGTGACACGCTGCTGTGGCTTTTCAGGATTTATCACTAGGTTTGGGCCTAATGGGACAGGAGGTTGCCACATTTTACTTTTTTTGGATAGTAAAGGCTGTCCTGGAATCTTTACCGTTTATATAAGGTTGAATTTTTCCACGTTTTCTCAGTGAACCACTTTTGCTCTTAATAACGCTTGAATCCAATTTTTATTGGGTTACATTTGGAAACTGTACAAGTGGTGGGATTAAACCCCTCAGACTTTAGTTTCATTTAAAAAAAATAATATCAGGGTTTTTTTTTTAACAAGTTTCCACTCTTTAGATGATACAGTTTTACAACCCCACAATGGTAATGTCCCTCCCCTTGGCAGTTAGGGGGTTCATTAGCTGGGCATATATAGAAATGGTAATTTCTAAGCTGTTTTTTAAAATTTAGATTCGAGCATCCCCTTGGGGTGTAGGAGTTACTATATCTATGTCCGCCAATGATCTTTACATGCAACTCAGGTCCAAACAAATCACACAAATCGAAGTGGAAAACAGGGGTTCAGATCCAGTGGAAGAGGTTACATTTTTCCCGCTGGAGGGTCGAGTAACAGTCCACAGATGTGTTTGTGGTTGATGGGGGAAACGGCGGGTGCTGTCAGCAATATTCAGACAGACAAAAATAATTAAGTTCTGCAAAGTCTTAATTTTAAGGGGTTTTCCATCTCTCTGAGTGTCCATCTTTTCGGGATATGCTCAGGGAGGGCTTTCTTTACTTGTGACTGATGAATCCACGGCCTTTCCCCGCTACTTTAACAGCAGTTGGTGTTGTATCACCTGGTATGGGCCAGTCCACCTTGGTTCTAAGGTGTTGGGCTGCCTCTTTACCTTTTTCTTGGTTGGGCCCAGATGATTTATCTTTCTCTCCTGCTGCACAGCCTGCAGGGACTTAATGAGGGAATGATTAGTGACTTTTATTATTTTTACCTCCTTCAATCTTGGAAAGATTGTGAGAGGTTTACCAAACATAAATTCAAACGGGGTAATGCTTTTTGCATAGGGAGTGCATCAGATTTGAAGTAGGGCAAAAGGTAAAGAAAAGATTGGTGACCAGATGTCCCGCTTTTGGCGGGACAGGCCCGATTTTTGGCGTTTTAAAGAAGTCCCAATTTTTGGAAAGAATGCACGGCAAGTGAGGGAACGGACTATTTGGTCCATATAGACCACATTTTTAATCAAGAACCTCCCCCACCTCGGTCAATGGTGTTCCCGCTTTAAATCTGGTCACCTTAAACCCAGCTTTCGCCAGTTTCTAAATACAATTTAACTAAGAATTCCTTTAGGGTTCTGTTCATTCTCTTTACTTGCCCTGAACTTTGGGGCTTATAACCACAGTGAAGCTTCCACTTAATATTTAGAAGTGTTGCTAATACGTTAGTAATTTGAGCAATGAATGCTGGGCCATTGTCAGACCCCAAGGTGGTGGGAAGGCCAAACCTAGGGACAATTTTAGTTACTAATAATTTACACACAGTGGCAGAGGTTTCCTTTTTTGTTGGGAAGGCTTCCACCCATCCAGAATAGGTGTCCACGAACACCAGCAAATCCCGGTAGCCACACCTTTCAGGTCTGATTTCCGTAAAGTCCACCTCCCAGGATTCTCCAGGACTACTCCCTCGAGCTCGTGGTTGGGGTTGCTCCTTTTCTTTTCTAGGGTTGTTTACCCGAGCACAGTGCAAGCCACGGTGGGTGACACCTGCCAACCAGTGTCCAAGCCTGAGTATGTAAAAGTACCTGCGGAGCAACTGAGACAATATAGAGGATCCCAAGTGCATACCTTCATGTAGTCCTTGAATCAGATCTCTCCCCAGTGCTTCTGGCATGAATCTTCTTCCATGGGGTGGAGCAGCCACCCTGGATGCTCCGAGTGTTCCTAGCAGCCCAGCTCTTGGCTTACCTTTAGCTCATTCTCCGAGTATGCAGGCTATGGCGGTAACACTGGGATGGCATGGTCACAGCCACTACCTTAGGGGGATTGGTTGTATAATCCTGGCGTTTGAGATCCAACAGTCTGGGGGACTTCTTAGGAGGGTTTCAACCATATGTCCCCCTACCACAGCAATATCCTGTCCCAGTGTAAGCTTTTTAGCTTTTTTTTTAAACTAGGATGGTGGTGGTAGCCACAGCTCGCATGCAGCTCGGCCATCTTGCAGCTACTGAGTCCAATGTCTTTGAAAGATAGGCCACAGGTCACTTCCATGGCCCCAAGTTCTGAGTTAGCACTCCCTTTGCTATGCCTCCAGCCTCACGTATGATCAATTGGAAAGGCTTTTCTATGTCTGGAAGGGCAAGAGTGGTGCCGATATGAGCGCCTTTTTAAGGATTTAAAAGCTTGCTGTTTTACCTTAGTCCGTTTAAGTTTGTTTGCTTTTCCCCCAGTACTTGCATATAGGGGTTTTTGGCTATTTCCGCAAATCCCAAAATCCACAATCGACAGTACCCCACAGCTCCCAGGAACTTTTGCACCTGCCTTTTAGTCTTGGGTACTGGGGTTTTGAGGATTGCCTCAATGCGGCTGTGGGACAAGGTTCTTTTTCCCTCCTCCAGTTGGTAGCCTAGGTATACAGCTTTACTGATGCACAGTTGGGCCTTTCTTGCAGATGCCCTGTACCCCAATTTACCGAGGACTGTCAACAGGTCCTCAGTAGCCCTTTTGCATTCCTCCAGGGTTTAAGAGGCTAGGAGGAGATCATTTGCATACTGGAGCAAGGTTGTTTTGGGGATGTTCCTCCTTGTATTCCTGTAAGTCTCTACTAGTTTGACTTACAGGGGACAAGGGTATGGAGAAGAAAGTATCCTTTTAAGTTTAAAACAGTATAGCAAATTCGGTTTGATGGAATAGTACTCAGGAGGGTATAAGGGTTTGGAACGGTGGGGGTGAGCAGTTTATACCTTCACATTTACTTCTCCGAAATCCTGCACCAGTCAGAAGTCCTTAGTTCCTTAGTTCCGGGCTTCTGCACGGGCAGCAGGGGAGTATTCCATGCAGACTTGCAGGGCACCAAAATGCCTGTTCTTTTTAGTCTGTGTATGTGAACAGCAATACCCACCTTTGCTTTCCATGGAATAGGGTGTTGCTTAACTTCTACCGGTATAGCTGAGCTCAGAAGTTGTACTACCACAGGCGCCTGATGTTTGGCAAGGCCTGGCAGGTTGTTCTTTGCCCAAACAAACAAAAGGAATATTTTTTTTAGCCATTTATCAAGAAGTTTCTTTGATGAGGAGGTCTCTTCTGCTCCTTGATAAAACACATATTCCTCTGACAACAGAACGGCAAGCAAAACCTGGGCATTTTCGGGTTCAAGGGTTAAAGTGGTCTTAGTTGGCAAGAAAGTAATTGTGGGCCCCAGTTTCCCTAATAAGTCCCGACCTATTAGGGGATAGGGGCACTCAGCATTACCAGGAAGGAGTGTGTAACTGTCCCTTGTGCTAAATCTGTTATTTTAGCCGTTGTCCATGGGTATGCTTGGGTTTCCCTGTGGCCCCTGTGTCCACCAATAAATTTACTGGCTGGCCCCTTACTTGGAGAGTTAGCCTGGGCTCCTGGGGCCAAGTGAAACAGAGCTCTGACCCCTTCATTCAGCGTCTTCGGACATTATTGTCTCTCACTTGGGTTTTTCTAGGGGAGGATGAGGCCCATCCTCTCTAGTGATGGGTTGTCCGCCTCTCCTGGGATTTTCGGGGCACTGAGTTTTCCAATGTCCTTCTTTTTTGTAGCAGGCATATTGATCCTTCCCCAGGGGTCGGCGGTGTCCATGGGTCGGCCTCTGCATGAGTGGGCCACGATTTCCCTTTCCTGAGCCTCTGGGGTCTCCCATGGCAGTTACTAAAATTTTAGCTAGTTTCTTTGCCTCTGGGGTCATCTCTGTTGTTACACACTCGCTGAGCCACTTTTACTAAGATTTTTTTTTTAACCCTTTTAACTTTTGCAATTTTTTAAAATGTTTGGAGCTGACTGGGTAACTAAGGCAATATTTATTGCCCTCCTGTTCCAGAGGGCCTCCGGGTCTATAGGGGTATAAAGCCTGTAGGCTTCTATCAGCTGCTCTAAAAAGGCAGCCGGAGATTCTCCTGTAAGAGCCTGTAAAGTCTCACGGACCTTGGACCTTAGATAAATTCGTAGGTTTCCTGGCCGCTCCCCGGGGAGGCCCTGCAAAAGAAACAAACTGGCAATACCTGGTCAGGGCTTCCCACATCGGTCTGCAGTGGGCAAAAGAGTTTCTCTCAAGTGGGGAGTGCCCGCTGCCTGCCCATCAGGTCCAATGACTGCCTTCTGGGCCTTTCTCTGGATGCGCTCCTTTCCTCCGATGTGAATGGGACTTGGAGAAGTTGCTGGCAATCGTCCCAGGTGGGCTGATGAGCGTGGAAAACAGTTTCTATCAAAGAAATCAGACCTTGGAGTTTGTCAGAAAAGGAGGGATTTTGTTGCTTCGAATTATACAAATCACTGGAGGAAAGGGGGACATAGACCAAGAAAGGGACTCGGGGTTCTTCCCCAGGTGTTGGGGCTGCTTGTCTTACGGGGAGAATGGCTGCCACCCAGTGATCCTTCAGGCGGGGGGTGGAGGTGGGGTGTTGGTAAGAAGTGCCAGCCCTAGTGTGAGCAGCACCTAAGGGTCGGAAGCGGGCTCCTCTCCCACCATGGAGTCCTCCTGCAAAATGGGATAAAGCTGGCGGGCAGGGGAGGGGCGGGCTCCGCCGCCTTGGTTTGAGGGACTTGGACCAGTTTTTTTTCTTGCATTTCCTGAAGTCTTGGAAACAAGAACGCTCTCTGTTGGGGGAGAAAGAAAATGTTTTGTATATACTGGCTTATCAGTGGCAATGTCAATCCACACATG
Organism: Echinops telfairi; assembly: GCF_000313985.2. Classification (NCBI taxonomy): domain Eukaryota; kingdom Metazoa; phylum Chordata; class Mammalia; order Afrosoricida; family Tenrecidae; genus Echinops; species Echinops telfairi. The sequence continues at coordinate 48,868 of NW_022109491.1, forward strand.
CATATAAGGGGTCTATCGGGATGTCCCGGTTCCCCATAAACATAACTGTGAACTCTGAGCAGTAAGGGAAGGGAAAACAAGCCTTGCAGGGGCCAATCAGGACCTCCTTCTGCCCAATCACATAAATTACATGAATTATATAAATTGGGGAGTCTCCAGTCTTTAGGGTTAAAGCCATATGCTCTTCGTGAGCGCCTAGAGAAATCAGAGAAGTTAGCAAAAGACATTCAAGTGATGTCCAAGTGGTGTCGAAGGCTTCTGTCCCATTTTGGAACTCCCTGGATTCCGTCTGCCTCTGAGGACCCTTTAAAAGGACAAAATGAACACTTGAAGT
>NW_022109491.1:49301-50932 GCF_000313985.2 Echinops telfairi
CACACACACACACACACACACACACACACACACACACACACACAAGCAGCGCAGGAGCAGCAGCAAACAACAAGAATGCCAAGACCCGCGAACAGCCACTGGGAACCCAGAGGGGCCCTGCCCCTTTCGAGACACAAGAGTTCCACAGGGACTCTCGCTGGGACCTCGGGCGGCTGTCATATGCCGCGTCCAGCTGACAATTCGCCCCCAAAGGTGCACCGTTCCAGTCACTCACCAAAGGCGGTTGCTCAAATCAAATGAATTGGGGCGAAGGCACGTCTCCTCGGAAATCCCCTAGTTCTGGGGAGAGCACTCCTGTAAAAGGAGGTCTCCTTTCTAACCAGGCTCGGACAGTGGCAGTAGGATCTCGGTGGAACCTCCAAATGTTGTAGCTACTGTCCATTCCCAGAAACTAAACCCAGACCGCCGACAAGTTCAAAAGTTTTATTACCTGCATAGGGACCGTCAGCCCTCTTTGAGAGGAGACTGAGCGGTCGCCTGTCTAATTTTCCAAAGTTTTTTATACTTTGGCAATGTGCAGGTATGCAAGCAAGCAGAGTACAGAAGTGGGATATTGAGGCTAGCCCTTCTTAGTTGAACAATCACTGCTCTTAGTTCTTCCAAGCCTTCTGAAAAATACATTTCCTTTGGTACAGTCTGCTGCGCTTCTCAGCACAGCCTGCCTCCTACTATCAGCTAGTTTATTTATAGTTTATAGCTAGTTCATTTATAGTTCATAATGGCTTCTGTCAGCTCAGAATGGCTTCACTCTTGTCAGGCTGTTTAAGCTTTTCCTAGAGCTACTACACTATAACTTAACCAAACATACTCAAGTCGACCTTTACTATTTTTCACAACCTGCTCTAACTAGATATTCTGCTTGAACATAAAATGATTTTCTTTTTCTCTCCTAAGCAAAAAACAAAATATGAAAACTTATTATCAGTCCTTCTGTCTTCTTTCTATCTTTTTCAGCCCATGTTAAACTTTTTAACCCAGTTCTTTTTCATTGGGTAGACTGGACTGCAATAGAGTCTTTATATTTATTTTTTCACTAATATGATGGAGTTTCTTCTTTACTTCAGAAATTATATGGGTTTTCACCTGATGTCTTTTTGGCTGAGTTCAACTTTTATTTTTTTATTTTTATTTTATTATTATTTTTTAAAATCATTTTATTGGTAGCTAATACAAATATTATATCATTTCATAATTCAACCACATCAATCTTTTATTTTTTTATTAAAAAAATTCATTTTATTGAGGCTCTTACAGCTCTTATTCCATACTTCATTTGTATCAAGCATATTTGTGCATATATTGCCATCATCATTTTCTTTTTTTTTTTGCCATCATCATTTTCTAAACATTTACTTTAAATTTGAGCTCTTGCTATCAGCTCCTGTTTTTTCCCCTCCCTCCCCCTACTCTATATTCTTTCATATTGGTTTGCCATGTCCTAATTGCATATGATATACACACATTTGAAATCAAGGAAGGCATACACTAATTTGAAAAAGCATCAAGTTAAAATGGTCAATCTTATTTGAGCCTCTAGGTAAGTGGGCAGATTTGCAAAGGATAGATTACCCATCAAAACAATTAAAATGATCTTATTAAGATGTAAATAT
>NW_022109491.1:51710-53097 GCF_000313985.2 Echinops telfairi
AGCACATTTGTACATTCATTGCCCTCATCATTCTCAAAACATTTGCTCTCCACTTAAGCCCCTGGCTTCAGCTCCTCATTTTCCCCCTCCCTCCCTGCTCCCCCTTCCCTCATGAACCCTTGATAATTTATAAATAATTATTTTGTCATGTCTTGCACTGTCCAAAGTCTCCTTTCACCCACTTTTCTATTTTCCATTCCCCAGGGAGGAGGTTATATGTAGATCCTTGTAGTTGGTTCCCCTTCCCCTCCCCTCCTCCATCCACCCTCTGAGTGGAATAGTTTTAGATGACCCTCCAAGCCAAATTAGCCAGACACTATGTATGTTCTAGAGCATGTATGCAGGTACACATAAGAGATAAGGGCTCAGGACACACAGAATCCAGGAACAGGAATGGATGGGAACAGTGATATCAGAAGAGTAGAGGGAAGGTGAGCAGAGGAGTGGAGGAAGGGTGAACCGATCGCAGTGATGAACACATAACCACACACTCCCCTCCAGGGGGACAAGCAACAGAAAGTATGGGGGAAGGGAGACAGTGGTCAGTGTAAGATATGAAAATCGGAATAGAACTATGTACTCATATCCATATGTTAAGAATGAAGGTTGCAGATAGACATTGGGCCTTGACTCAAGTACTCCCTCAACACAAGAACACTTTGTTCTAACAATCCCACATTCTGTGATGCTCACCTTCCCGACAAGATTGCTGAAGACAAAATGGGTGCATAAGCAAATGTGGTAAAGAAATCTGATGGTGTCCAGCTATCAAAAGATATAGCGTCTGGTGTCTTAAACGCTTGAAGATAAACAAGCAGCCATCTAGGCTCAGAAGCAGCACAGCCCACATGGAAGAAGCAAACCAGCCTGTGTGATCATGAAGTGTCGATGGGATCAGATGTCAGGCATCTAAGACCCAGAACAAAATCATACCCCAGTGTGAATGGGGGTGGGGGTGGAAAGCATGGCGTGGAGACTCAATGTCCATCTGTAGACAATAGGACATGCTCTCACAGGGGGGTCACAGGGAAGAGATGAGCCAGTCAGGGTGCAGTGTAGCACCAATGAAACACACTACTTTCCTCTAGTTCTTTGGTGCTTTCTTCCCTCCACTATCCTGACCTCAATTCTATCTTACAAATCATTAGACCAGAACATTCACCCTGCTACAGATAAGAGCCCACAACACAGGAAGTCCAGGATAGATAAAGCCCTCAAGGCCAACAATGAGAGTAGAGATACCAGGAGGATTAGGGAAAGGTGGGGGGAGAAAGGGGGAATCTATCACAAGGATCAACCTATAACCCCCTCCCAGAGGAAGAACAACAGAAAAGTGGGTAAAGGGCAATGGAGGATGATGTAAGATATGAAAATAATAATCTATAAC
>NW_022109491.1:55676-57456 GCF_000313985.2 Echinops telfairi
TGGACTTGTTTCTCTAAAGTACCCAGTAATACAACACCTTACCTTGAAACCAGGCCCTAGCGAAAATCCTGCCTCAGGACTGCACTGGGAGAAAATGCTGAATCATTCTGAGCAATCTTGATGCAGGACTGTACTCAGAGATACTCCTGAAACACTCTGAGACATACTGACCCCGAGCAGCAGCCCAGATAAAAGTGAAATGACTCATGGGACCCAAGGACAGATTGCATATCTGTTTAGAAAGTTGCTGGACCATCTGCAGAGGGGCAACCCCCTCCCATTTGTAAGTCCTAGATAAGAACCAGAAGAGTTCCCTGAGACAACTTCCACAGATCAACTCCAGAGAAGGGACCGGCTTCCCTCCCAGAGCAAAGTGTCTGTCAACTGTGCTTAAGGTGGTCTCTTCTCATCTAGGGGGATGGATGCACTTTATTCCTGTAGAAGTGACTCTAGTGACTGTATGCTTTAATACAACTGTGGTTTCACTCTTTGCTGTTGGTGTGTGTGTGTGTGTGCTAGGCTTCTCTCTGGATACTAACAAACTACCTGGGTTTGGAGTTTACTAGTTCCACAGTGCATAACAGCCAGGGAACCTAACTTCACAGTAATAAAAAATATATTCTTAAAAGAAAACCAGTTCTTTTATTATTTAGAGTTAATATTCCCTGGAAAGATCATGCACACACAAAGACACACACACACACACATGCACACACAATTACACCAGACTTCCCAGGGAAAAACAAAAACTACAGTTTGATTCAGTACTTTAATATCCAATAAACAGATTTTCAGGTGTGTCATTTTATTACCACAAATTTTATTTCAAAACTGAATCAATTTTTTCTACAAAATAGTTTCACTTAAAAAATGTTTCTGATCTCATACTGCTCCCTGGTGGCTTAGTGGTTTTGCACCTGGTTGCTAACTCAAAGGGATGCGCTGGGAAACTGCACCTGCTCCGTGTGGGAAAGTCTAAGTCCCATACACTCACAGGGGCAGTTCTACCCTGTCCTATTGTAATACTGGAGTGAGATCAAACCACACCACTTTATTAAAATTAAGACTAAGCCTTTTATTACAGCTAGCTGGGCCAATAGAGAAGTTTAACATGTAGGGAAAAATCCTCATCATGGGCTGTAGACAGGCTTTATACAGTAGATCAACCAGGCGGCTGGATTGGGAGGGAACAACTGTTAGTTATATTGTTTGATTATCAGGCAGGCAGGATACTGGGAGAGGGTCAGGCAGGGACTCCTGCAGGTGAGTCAGGGTCTGTCCAGATTTACTACATTCCTTGCTTACCTGGCAGACTGGTGGGAAAAGGGGATGACCTCAGGGTGTGTCAAGGTTTGTCAGGGGATTGGGAAGGGCTTATCTGGCAAGAGTATTTGTGGATGAGGTAGGCTATTAGGTGGGGCTGGGAATAACAAAATTGAGGTCATAGATGATCGCAATTTTAACAAAATAGAGTTTTTTGAGCTAAGCTGGGTTATTACACTGTAGAGTTCTCATTGACTTTATGGCAGTGAGTTTGGATCTGTCTAATACATTATGTTCATATCTGGCTGAGTTTTTAAAAGATACTTTTTGGGTGGAAGAAAAAAAACATTTAAAATAAATAAGTAAACAAAAAGATACTTTTTGATGACTACTTTAAAAGCATGATTACTTTTTTTGAATAGGACTAAGGTAAAGGGTAGATTAAATTGATCAAATCACATAGACTGTGTATATATTTTATAACAGTCTATTTCCTGTGAGCACGATGATAGTTCGT